>NW_026125540.1:3372500-3835000 GCF_943737965.1 Phodopus roborovskii | reverse complement strand
ATAGGTTTGTAGTGCTAGAATTAGGAATTATGTCTCCCAAGAGAATGGATTCATCAGTGTGCAAATCTCATTATAATTTTGAAAATAAAAAAGTATTTAAATTTTTATTAGAATAATTGAACTATTTCATCTATGGCAGGGTGCTTTTTCTGAAAAACATGTTTAATGATAACTGAGATAAAGTTGTTATTGTACACAATTGTTCAAATATTTAAGATTTTATCTCTGTAGAAAGAGTACCCCACAGTTGCTGAATGCTCTTGCACGAAAAAATATGTTTAGAAATCTATCAAAAATATGTCAGCCCTGAGTTTGTTGAGCAAAAGTTTGATAAATTATTTAATGTATTTTGACATCTTTTTGATAATGTAGCTATCATGTTTTGGATACCTTGCAGCAACATAAACATAGCTGTGATAAATTAAGTATGAGTTCTTAGAGGTACTAATGGACTAGTGGGACTCTTGTGAAATAGAGCAGTAACAGCTAAGTTGTGAGAAGAAAGTTTAAAGATCACTCCTGTGTTATTGCTGTGTGAATGAAGAGGGCTCTTGGTGGTCAATGAACCTTCTATGCACATGCATAAAAATTACAGTTCCTCCAGATACCTAAGCCATAAACTATTTGAGTGTCTTACCTGAACTAATGATATCCACAAGGGTCCTTGCTTATCATTGAACTTGACTCCCGGGCATTGTCTCTCTTAGAGGAAGAGATATACATCCTGTTCTTAGCCTGTTAACTTTTCTGTCAGGAGCTTTGTGCTTCTTTCTACACTCTTGTTTTCAGTAGATACTGCATTTGGTGATAGCCTAGAGGAAGAGAGACTCTGATTTGAAGCTCTCCATTTTGAATTCAGTGTTCCTGGGGGCAGGAGTCCCTGTGGTCCTCCCTTCCTGGGTGAACTTAGTTATTTTCCAATGCCTTGGTGTTAGAAACCTCCAGTCCTTTGGTTGTTTTCTGCTGGTGGCTCACATTACAAGCTACTTCTAAATGCCTGCAGCAGATAATTGGAAATAAACTTATTTTTCAATGTGAAGTGTGCAGATTTTGTATCACAAAGAGTGAAGCTAAAGGGGGAGGGCTGAAAGATGGCTCAAAGGGTAAAGGCATTTATTGCTCTGCCCGATGACCTGAGTTTGATCTCTAGAATCCACACAGTACAGTGGAAAGAGACAAATGAGACTCCTTTAAGTTGCTCTCTGACTTCCACAAGTGTACCCTGGAAAACACACACACACACAAACACACACACACACACACACACACACACACAATGTTAAGAACAACAGAATTTCTGGGAACGATTTTGATTTACTAAGGCCAACTGTATATTAACACTAATTATCCTAGACTTTGGAAACAAAGTGCTTTTATCCTGGACCACTTCAGGTTTCTTGAAATGTCACTCTTTCCATAGTTGTAGCACTCATACTTTTAGGACAAGCTTTTGATACATAAGCAGGAGACCTACTGCTGTACTATTATACATATGTAAACTGTCTTTCTTAAATCCACAGACTGAACCTCTAGCTCCCAATGTGGTAATCTGGAAAGGGACCTATAGAAGCACAGGGCTGGGCAGTCATCAAATTGTGATGCTCAACTGATCTTCAGAGCTGCCAACAGATTATTGCTTTTTCAATAAGCCAAACATTTTATCTCATCTCCAGCACTCCTCACTAGATATTAAAAATTATCATTCACATCAAAACTACTCTTCTAGTGTTGCCAGTCATTGTTGGAAGAAGTTCTTTAAGCCGTGATGGATTTAAATTTGGAACTCCTACAAGTTTCCTGCAGTGTACCTTCCTCAGTTTAGGTAGAATGAAAGAAGAGTCTCTAGTCCTTTACTAGGACTCAAAATGTATTATTGACCTTTATTGTGCTCTTTACAGCATTTGAAAACCTTGTATCAACCTTGTATTTTACATTGGTTTCATCTCATCAGCAATTAAGTAGTCTCAAGAATTGTTTAACAAATAAGTACCCGATCAGGCACCACCAGCTGATCTCTAATCTTTTACTTTATGATTTGTTTTTAAGACTGGGTAACTTCTTCCATGCCTCAGCTCACATCCATTCTGCCTTCCCTTGAAACTCAGCAATTAGCCCATAAAGAAATTAAAACATCCCTCCACAGACCATCTGCATCTACAGGTTACTTGAGACTGCCTATATATGTGTGTAATAATGTACATAATGGTCTAACTATCGTATTCTGTATCTCATGATACCATCTGTCCTTTAGTTTCCATAAACATGTTAAAAAGAAGTTCCATGTTCTCTTGCTTTTTCCACTCTTTTCCATAAAGTTTCTGCTTCATACCCAAACATTTTTTCTTTAGTTTTTAAATATTTCATACTTTTGGAACATTAGATACTATAAAGAAAAATATAACAAAAATCCATGTTATTAATTGTTAGATATTAAGTCAATATTAATTTTGAAAAATTAAAGTTTCTACATACTTCACTTTGATTTCTCTTTCTTAACATTTTACCTACTCCCTGTCTTTTATGTTTATCTTTTACTTTTATGATACTTAAGGATTGAATTTGTGTTTAATTAATACACATTCTGATGTTGAAGTATGATAGTCTACACTTGAACATATATTCTTTTCTATATTCTTCTAATGTATCACATCCTGAAATAGTTTAATTCAAGTGTCCCAAATATTGTAGGCTTATATTTTTCTTATATGTCTTTAATTTTTGTTGTGTAATTGCTTGCTCTATTTTAGGACTTAGACATTAAATTTGTTTTTGTTCCATCCAATATGCTTAAAATGAATTATAAAGTCTTAATTATTTCTTCTAAACTTTTTGCTTTCATTTATATCCTACCTCTTTTCATAACATCACATGTAGCAATAGCACTTTTATTTTCTCACTTTTGCAAATGAAATTCTTCTAAGCATATTGGAACATATCTTCCTGTCATTGATTATACTTAAATACCTTTCAGGCCTTAACTAAGGGATATGCTTTTAATATCAAAAGAGCTCATTTTCTGTTAATTTTTCCAGCATCTTTCTATATTTTGAACAAAACAAGAGATAGAACTGCTGTTTTTATTAAAGGTACCCATCTCTTTTAACTTGTGAACATTTGCATCTAACATCGTACTATGTATGTAGAACAATGTAATGGTTTGTATATGAAATGTTCTCCCAAAATTCCATGATTTAAAGGCTTGAAACCTACCATGACAGTAAGGTGTGAAAAGCTTTAAGATATAAGTCATTATTGGGAGATTCCAAGCCATCAGTTGTGTATCCTGAGGGGACTGTGTAACCCAGACAGAAAACTTTGACTTATTCTTTTCTTCCTGCCTACTACAACACAAGCAACTCTGCCATATACTTCCCAATATAACCTTCTGTTTCATCACAGGCCCAAGGGATATTGGCATGGCCAAGTCATCATGGACTAGAATTTATAAAATGGCCAACCAAAATAAACCTTTTCTAAAGTCAATAATTACAGGGATTTTGTTACTTTTGGAGGATGCAGAGTCATACAAAGAACATTACAAGTATGTACTTTTTATGTTAATGGTAAATTGACATGCACCTCTCTGTGTCCTTATTGAAACTTGAATTCTAATTCAACATTTGTCTATTCACCTATCTAGATATCAATATGCATACACATTGAAGTATATGAATTTATAGGTGCCTATGAACAAAAGGAAGGGGTAGGGAAGTGGTAATGATGAAAATATACAGTCTGACAAGTGAGCTGGATGACTGCTCCTCAGTTCTAAACTATTGAGTACTGTAACACATCAGCTCTTAGATCTGACACTGAAATATCTGAGATACTTTCATTTAAATATCCACATACATAAAAGTTTTAACTGCTTTCTTAGGACAGTTTGAAGTTATGTACTAATTACAATTGTGATGTCATGTGCTAAATGTCCTTAATCAGTATAAAAGGCCAATGCTGACATGTGACTAATACTTGTAAGTTAAACCAACCGTCCATCTCAGGCAGAGCATTCTGGGCCCCTGGGTAGGTAAAATGGCCTTTCTGCTATTTGTTCTGGGATCTTGCTTTAAGGCATTTACATTTTAAAAGTTGTCTTATTCTCTTTCATGTTGAGTGTTCCTTAGATACTTTTCTGGAGGTTCAAGAATATGGTACAGGATTCTGGTGACAGCCTTGTAGTAAGTCACAGCATAGTCAATAGCATCATGGTGAGTGTGTGTGTGTGTGTGAGAGAGAGAGAAAGAGAGAGAGAGAGACAGAGACAGAGACAGAGACAGAGACAGGAGAAAGAGCAGAATTAATCTGGCCCTGCAAGGAAGAATGTGTTTCAGTGAGACTTAACTCATCCCCAACAGGAAAGCATCTCAACCTTTTCAAGAGCTTCTTTCAGGGATGGAGTGATGATTCCATGCCAGGTAGCTTATAATTGCCTGCAACGCCAGTTCAGAGGGATTTGATGCTCTCTTATGACCTCCATGGGCACCTGCTCACAAATGTGCACTCACATATGCAAATAACCACAAATAAAAATAATACTCTTAGGATCCTCTCCCCCTTTCTTGACCTGATTTCAATTGGAGCTCAATAAGGCCTTGAGTTCTCAGAAGTCCATCTGTCTCTGCCTCTCAAGTACAGGGATTAAAGTCTGCCCCCCCCATCCCGGCTTTTATAAAGTTAATGAAATTTATTTCCTGAGGTCATGACACAGGAAGTCAGCTTCTAGCTGCTGTGGAGCTCTGGTTTAAGGTCAGAGCGCTGATTACATGCTGGGTGGACCAGAAACTGGTGTCTGTGGTCACGAAATGCTCCAATACCTTGTTAAGTTTACTGTTTCATACAATGGTGTGCCTGTTCCATAGCACAGCATCAGAAGCAGATCCTGAGCCTGTGTGCTAACCAGGCCTGGAAAAGCAGCCACACAAGGCCAGCCCACCAGACTTTGCTGTGAGACGTCGAGGAAGGGGAGAGCATCAATAATTTATATGGGTCCAGCTGCTGGGTCAGATTGAGACAGACCATTGTATGGTTGGGTTTGGGTAGCAGGCAGGAGAGGTTTCTTTTTGATCATTATCGTTTGGGAACCTAAGTGAGGGTCTAGGGAGCCACCTGAGTCCCAACACTGGGAAATTCTTCTTATAGACCATACTAATTAATCACAATTACATTTGGGATCGGTGTGGAAACAGAAAATTTTGTACGCATGTAGTATCCTATTCAGCTACTTGATTGATACCTCCCATGATACTCTGATGATAAAGACAATAATGTTTTTTATTTATTCACAAATTCACATTTTGTCTCCCTTTCCTAAAATATGTAGTACAGTTATTTGTACATTATAGATTTGTAGTTACAAAAACAAATTAGTTTTTTTTAAAGGTAAGACCAGAGAGTGATAAAAATATTAGTAAACTTAATAAGAACCTAGGTCTTCTTCTAGTTGTCTGGCCCTTCACTGGTGAAAAGTTTAATCAAAGAATTGTGTTCATATACAAATAAAGGAATGTGGACTTATTCTTAAAACAAATATATCCAGACCATGGTGGTATAAACTTTAAACTCAAAACTGAAAACTCTGCAAGCTGCTGGTAACTAGCATTATTTTGTTTTATGGTGCACAGCACAGCATTGTATAAAACACTGCAAGCTCCTATGTATTTACCTGACAGCTGGATATGGCCACTCTGGGGCCTATAACTTCAGATTCATAATACATATTAATAGTTCAATGTTTGTATTTCTCAGAAGCAAGATTTTGCTCATAATTATCTTTTATTCATTTGTTTCATTAGAAAAATAGTTGCCCTCAAAAGGTCAAAGTGTGTTGTGTCTTGATTGGGACAAGTTTTTCATGAATATTTTAGAGGTCTATTTCACAATAGACACATGGAGACTCTGAAGTAATGTCACTGAGTTGTTCTGATGTTTGGATGCAGTTCTCACTCCTCTGTTGGTTTATTTTATTATGTTAAAGGTGTTTTTAGCATGAATAGAAAGCAAGCACAATGTTATGGGGCTGTAACAATGATTTTTTTCCATTGAAAAACATGTGAAAAATTATATTTGAGATTTCTTTTTTTCCCCTCTATTGTAAATGCTTTGTTGTCAGAAAAGTAGGAAGGAGTCAGGAGGTTGGTTTTGTGAACATGAAATTTTACCTGGGATGACTAAATATTTCAGAATGACTTGCCAAACAATGAAGGGAAAAAAAGGCCTAAATATTTCTCTGATCATTCAGATCATTGAAAAATCTCCATTAAACAAGATCAATAAATCTCATTTAAATCTGAATAATGGAATAAACTTCAGTTACCAGAGGGGCTGAGTAAAGTGTACACTCAACTAATGAAAACCAATTCATAGATCTCAAAGATGTAGATGGAGGGCTAAGCTTTTGGCATGCAGCATACAACAGGGCACATATCGCTAGATGACAGTCAGCAGCAATACATTCAGTAACTACCCAGCTATGCACAGGCAAACCTCTGTGGTTCATTGGTGGCAAATTTATATAGCATTTACAATATACAAAGAACAAGGTTTTCATGAAAGTCTGATAGGTGTGGATTCCTTTTCTGAGCTGAGTCTTGGCTCCTGGAACACAGGAGGAAATACAAATGTGTGAAAGAAGTGAGAAGCAAGACAGGGTGGTGGTAGAGGGTAGGAGGAATGCCACCAATGGACTTTGGTTCATGCAACTGCAGTTAAGGCATATGCTTGACAATTGTGATGGGCATGGTCTGCTCGTAACCACTGCAGAGACTAGTCTCAGATCTCTTTTTAATAGAAATTATGTTTCCAGAGCACAGATTAAAACATATTTACATTGTCATATAGTAAATTTAAGAATGTAAAAGGTATACACTGTCATTTTTGCCTGTTATTGCATGTTCTAGGTTCTCTCCTCCATCCCTTGACATCCCATCCCATTCTCTCCCTTCCCCCTCCCCTCTTGTCTCTTCCTCTCCCTCCCCTCCCCTCCCCTCTCGTCTCTTCCCCTTCCCTGCCCTCCTCTTCCTCTATGTTATTCTATTCCAAGATTCGTTATTCTCGGGAAATATAATAATAGTTAATGGTAGTTTTAAACTTTACCCTAAAGACCACAATATTACTTTCAGAAAATTCAACATTTTAAGCTTATCTTTATTAATTAAACTAAAACTCGGTTGTCTTCTCTGAATTTACTAGGCTCAACTCTTATATCTTGAGGATAATATGTTTGTGAGGAAGCAAATTGCTTTTAAGTTCAACATCCAACTTTAGCTGCTTATTTTATGCCTCACCAGAGTGAGGCATGATGCTTAGCAAAAGAGTGGTGGGTACAGCATTGTCACCCACAACTTTCTGAAACTAATGTTAATAAAGAGGCAAGCCACAGATGAGAACTATGAAAACTCCACTTAGAAATTAAGATGAACCACCCTATTGGCCAGGCAAACACTGAAAGACTTCTCAGTAAAGAGTGATAAGGAAGAGTCTAGCTCAGTGAATTTTGGACTGTATACAATAAAGAACTATATAAGATAGAATAAAGTCACTTTGGACATTCCATTTATTTTATACCCAACTTCCCAGTCACCCATTATTTCAAGATTCACAAGAGGAAAATCTAATTATGGTCTTTGGGTTTGTTAAAAATCACTGGAAATTTTCAACCTCTTTAATTGCCTTTAAGATTTATTTGTCATTTATTTATTTATTTATTTAGGTGAGTCAAGAATGATTTGAGAAAGCCAGATCTCTCCTTTTACTGTGTGGGTTCCTGGGATTTTACTCTGATTTGGAGGCAAGTTCCTTTACCCAGTGAATCATCATGCTGAACCTAAGTATTTGGATTATGTTTGTTACTTTTTTCTGATGTCTTTTTTTTTAAAGTCATTTCATGAATAATACATGTTTTGTTCTTTAATAGATGTACTCATTATTATTTTAGACCATATAACATGATTTTTACGTATGCAAATTTATATTAGATGACAGTTAAGACTTACACTTAAATTTAATGATTTTCCCTGATGAACATATTGAATGCTATACTTACTGCTAAAGTAAGATATACACAGTTCTTGCTATCACTGCCTCCAACTGCTCTTTTTGAAAAAAAAAAAATATATATATATATATATATATATATATATATATCACATTTTATCTTGATGAATTTAGATACTGAATTTTACCATTTATACTGTATAAAAATCCTTTGTTTTCATGAAATCATGATATATAGCAGTAAAATTCTTTTAACCAAAGTAAAGCATTTGTATGTTACCACTTCACAGGAAATTATATGAGATGGTAGCTTATGTGCTCAATCATTAGTTATCTATTGAGAAAAAGACTTCAATTGAAAATCCATTTCTCATTTAAGACTACATGACAAGCTGTGAATTAACATTGATAGAATTTAATTGGACTAATGTCATGCTGATTAACTGAATGCTTAACAATCACATGTGAATGTGTGTTGTATTACAAACTGATTCCCACAGTGGTAATATACTTAAATGACAACATAAAAATGAATGTTTCCATGATACATATATACATATGCATATATGTATAATACATATAACTGATTGGGGAAGCATGCATAGAGCTTCTTTATATTAGTCACTTTTCTGTGTCTTGATCAGAAAGGGGCATCTACAGAAACACAGTAACAAAAACAAACAACTATGACATGACTATTCCAGCTAGTCCATCTCCAATGTAACAATGTACTAGATATGTGTCCTAATGAAATTAAAATCATTACACTTTTTAATACTATTGAAGATATCTTCCATGTTGTCACAGCAAAGGGAAAACTTCAGCTTAAAAATGAAGGAATTTGTTGTTCAAATCAGACAGTGTAACTCTTTTTTGTACATAGGATGTCAGAAGATAAAATAATGAACAGCTCATAATGTACACACAGAAAATGGGCCTGAGAGCAGGAAGACTCTCTGGGTTCTGAGTGGGACTGTGGCCCCACCATGCATTTGTACCACACTAGTGTTTCCTTAAACCAGTGTTTTATCAGCATACCCTGGACCAGTGTCATATCACCATCAACATAATCCTGTAAATACACACATTAAGTTTCTGAGATTAAGTCAATAATTGTTTCATATTGTTTCATTTTGGAAAGATGTTTAATTTTAAAAGAGAGAGAGAGAGAGAGAGAGAGAGAGAGAGAAAGAGAGAAAGTGTGTACATGCACATGGGCCACATGTTTCTAGTTTCCATTAAGACCAGAATTCTTTAGATCCCTGGAGCTGGAGTGACGGGTTTGGAATATTCCTATGTGAGTACTGGTCTTTAAACTAGGTTCTTTTACAAAATAACTTACAAGACAGAAAGTTTCCTTAACAGCTGAGCTATCTCATCAACCCTTGTTTAATTTCTTAATCCATTATGTGTTTCTTCAAAACCAGATGTACTTATAAGATTATAAATTATTTTCCTTTCTGTAGCAGTAATATCTATCACATCTCCATTCAGATAGCCATGACCTTAACTGCCTTTCTGTTCATTTCATCTGCATCCCTACTCTCCACTTACATTGTTTCTTGAGTGAAGATTACTGCAGACTCTGACTTTTATTTCATCAGGTCCAAACTCTGCTTGGCTTTCAAGGCTCTGAGTATACTCTCCAAACACTTTTAATATGAATCTTGCTTTGTCCTGATTCATATGTTAGGAGTTATCAAGTCATTATTGTTGTTCATTTTCTCTCACGATTAAGATTTGTAGGTCCATTCACTTAGGGGAAAATGGTTCCTCCCCACTTACATGTCTAACTTTCTGGAATGTATCCCACTGAAACTGACTTTGATCATTGTGGTGTATATACGTTCCTTTTTCTTTGTCTACTGTGCATTATTTTTAATCAATTCTCATAAATCCTCCTTTAACAATATGCTTCCTTAGCTAATTATTTCATATATATATGATTTTACATTTTGAGCTTGGTTTGTACACTTTTTAAGGTTTGTATATATGCCTTGTATTTCCTTTATTTATCTTTTACATATTTTCCTGTTCCTGTTAGAATGTAAAGAAAATGATGTGTATTCAAACATTCTTGTTTGACTGAAGTAATTGCATACCACCATGTTGTTTCTGCCATTAGCTGACAAGATCAAGTTGAAAAGAACACATTTAATGCCTAGCTATCAACTAGCTCAGAGTCAGTGCAGATGGAAGTTATTATCCCTTGTGTTGGTCGACTTGTTAACTGAAAAGGGATTACCACATTTGCAAATTCCCTTTTAGAGATTTTTGTGAACTGTGTATCTTGATTTTTTCTTTTGTTTTCAAAATATTTATAATATACCTGAGATTTCATAAGTAATTTTCACTCACTTTCCCCACAGTTGACATGTTATTTTCATTTAAATGATTTTCTACAAAGTCACATGACTTTTGTTAAAATTATTGTATGTATATTCAATAGAGATATGAGGATTGGGGGAAAATTCAAAGGTAGTAAGCCTATTGAAACCATGCTATGTCTTATTAAAATAAGTAGTCCTATAGCAAATTAATCTAAAGATAATCACAACTCTTTTTATTTTCTAAAGATGTTTTTATTTCCTTAATTGTGTGAAATATATATCAATAATAGGGTGGATGATGATAAGTGTCACATTTAAGATGTACTACATATCAGACCATATTATTGTTAGAATGCTTTGTAAAGATTTTTTTTTTTTAAAGAAAATCGCTGGATAAAGTTTATGCTTCACAATTTTTATTGGGAAACTTCATCTCAATTTTTTTCTCAATTTTAATACAAAGTTCAGGATAACAAAGATTTACTTCTATTCTCTGATTATATTCTTAATTCTCAAAGATTTGCCTTCTCACTGACTGGGAACACATTGATCCTTCTTACCCCCAGCTGTTTCATTTTACGTGGGAATTAACTTTTATTTTTAATATATTTTTTTTCCATTTATCTTCCTGGAGATATTTGAGTGTCTGTGAAGGCAAGCACACTTGATTTCCCATAGCTTCCAGACTCTGTTTATTTTCTTCCCACACTGCTTTTGATCACTCCCTATTTCACACACACCCCCTGTTTACACTGTATTTATTAGGTACTCTGGAAATGGCATATGGTCCACTTTTCTGTCTTTCTTTCACTCATTTCCTAAGAAGAAACTTTTCTGTTTCATAATTATTACTGCTTAGCAATTATGAAAATTTACTCTTTTAATTAGGCTCTCATCTAATTCTACTTTCAAAACATAAAATGAAATTCCGCATCTTATGGGATGAATCTTTTTTTTTCCAACTATTTCACAGAAAGATGGTTGCAAATGAAAGATTGGAATCTGTGTTCAGACTTTCACAGCGCAATATCTGCATCCTCACAGTGAATATTTATTTGATTTTTCAAACAGGATAATTTACACTCTGCTTTTTGTTGTTTGTGGTGGTAGTGGTGGTGCTTTGTTTTTGTTGATGCAGAAACAGAGACCTATCTTCTCTGTGTAAGTTTTAAAAGCTTAAGTTCCAGTAAGATTGTTATCTGAAGCCATTTGAGTGTGTGCACATGGGAGAGAGGGTGGTCAGCCTGGATAATTTATATAGTCAAAGCCTTGCATTGCAGAGTGTCCTTGGGGAATGCTGCAAACAGTGCTCTCAGAACCTGAGGCTTTGCTGCTTTCAGGGAGGAATGTTGAGTGATTCCTGCTGTTTTAAGCTGGCTCTTCCTCTGGAAGTGGAGCAGGTCACAGTGATGGATGTTAGTTTTTCATCTTTGGTAGTGATCCAAGAATGTAAGGGGGGAAAAGCCCTGGCCCCACACCAGCTCCTGTCAAGCTGAAACACTCACTCCGGCTTCGTTTGTTTTTATACATTATATCCATTCTCCAATTGCTATTTTCCAGGGCAGACACATTTCAAAATTATCAACTTTTATCTCATTAAGTGCTAAAACTAAATAAATTATCCTCTGAGTTCCCAGGCTGAAGTTCAATCCTGTGACTCCGACCAGATTTTAAAACAAGTGTTTCCTGCTCCCTGGCTCTTCTGTCCCCCTAAGTCCTGGGAATCCTGATGTGACCTTGAGTATAAAATGAAACCGTCTTCAGTGTATAACAATAATTAACCTCTTTTTGTAGTTATTTATTTCTTATTGGCAAACATTGTCCATTTCCCCTATTTTAATACAGGCAAATTGAACAGCATTTTTGAGGAATTGATGTCTTCAAGATCTACAGAAAAGCTTGATTTCAGGAGGAGCTGGAAAATAATAAGAAACGTGGTGTCTTTAGGATTTATTCTATAAATGGGAACTTTTTTTGTTGTTTTTTAAGTTCAAATATTTTCTGCTGGCTTTTAAAAGATTTTAATGTATGGACCATTTTTCAAAAGTGACATAAAAATTACTTTGTCTCTAGCAAGACAACTTCTTCTAAAACAAAACAAAACAAAACAAAACAAAAAAAAAAAAAAAAACACAGAAATAATGTAATACTGACCATGAAGCGTGAAGTCATTACCTAGGGCTGCCAAGGCTCTATGTGTCTAAGTCAGTTTCAAACAATGCATTAAAATGCTTTGAAATATAATTGAAACCTCAACAAATGGATTATCTGCCCTCTTAGTCCCTTTAGACTGCTGTACAAGATATTTCAACTATCTCATAAGCAACAGAGGTGTGTTCCCAGCAGTTATGGTGGTTGGGTAATAGAAGAAAAGGAACACCCGTTTATTTAAATTCTGATGAGGGCCTCATAGCACATCTACCATGGGATGATCTCCTGATTAACAGAATGAATATGTGTTCAGAATGAAGGTCAAGGAGAGGGAAGGGGTCATTCTCATTTGTGAATAATTACTCTTTTGTGAGAACTGATGAGAGTCCCATGAAGATCATATCAGTGCCTCCCATGGACAAAGTGTCTCTATGACCAAAGTACCTCCCATGATGCCCCACATCTTAAACATCTCTCTTTCTTAACACTGCTACAAAAAGATTAAGCCTTCAAGACATGAATCCTTGAACACAAAAACACTTCTAAATAGTGATCATGGTCTTAAAGCACACCACAGCACTGAATTTACGTCATCCAGTGAGGACAAGGCTTTCCATTTTCCCAAGTGCTCAGAATCAGAGCTAGATTCATTATCAGCTATAGATAAGTTATTGGCAGGTAATCATTAGTTTTCTTGGTATAGAAAACTAAAAATCTGTGTCTTTAGCAATTTCACCAGCTACTCCTTCCCTATAGCTTAAATGTTTCTAATAGGGATTTTTGTTTACATCTCTTAAAACAAATTTAATTAGAAAATTTTCATAACTTTTGCCTTCCTTTCCATTTACAATAATAAAATTTTATGAGTCTTTTAATTTAATTTAATTTCTCAGGCTCTTAATGTGTTTTGTGGTTTGCCTCCTTGTCCTTCTTCTTATAAAGTTCTGTGAATGAGTCTTAGGTATTCCATGTAGGTAAGCACTGTACCAGTGAACTACATTCCTATCGATGATAAGGTCTTTCTAAAAGAGGAATATTCTAGTTTGTAAAGTTCTAACTACAAGTATTTCACCTTCTGGGTGCCAAGCACATATGTTAACAGACGTCCATTCGAGCTCTGGGAAAGATCCTGGCCTATTTGGGGTTCAATTTGCAGCCAACCATATGGTACATAGCTTTGGAGAAGCAGCTTCAAGCTGGCAGGCCACTGGAACTGACTCTGGGCTCATACAAGCACCATTTGAGTCTGAGTCTGTGCAGTTCCAAATTGGAACCCGAGCCTTATCTCCTTGTTCTGAAATGTGAGGAGGTCCAGATACTTTACAGCTCCTAAGCCTCCCAGACAAGTATAATTGCCAGCAATCCAAAGAGCTAGGAATATAAACCAAACGCAAACAGATTTGGGAGTGAGAGCCGAAGAGCTTCAGCTGTTGGGTCAAGCTGGGTGCAAAGCAGCTCAAGGTTTTCAGAAATGGGAGAATGTCATCACATTGAATTCTCAGTGATAAAATGTACTTGCCCTTTAACACTTTTTATCCCCAATAATGGAGGAAATCAGCCCAAACCAGGAACCAGATTTTAAAATGAGCATAGAATTGGCAAAATTGGTGATCAGAAAAAGAAACAAAACAAAACAAAAACTTCCAAAGAAGTAACTGACACAGTAATTTGATGATGGCAACTTGAATTATATATAACTGTTAATAATTATTATTTTGAAAATTAGTTTCTAAATCCAGAATTTATACTCAGTTTAATCAAAATTGGGAGAATTGAAAATCCAACTTCGCTTTGGGTCTCCCACTAGTGTCCCACGATTTTCCTTTTAATGCTCATTTTGTTCATTTCTTTTTGGCTCCTTGTCTGTCAGTCTTAACTAGTGTTGGCCCTTTCCTTAAGCATTGCTTTTCTGGAGTGATATGCAAATGAAGAGCTCAGCGGAAAACTTCATTTGCATACTGCATCCCACATTCTTGTATTTGCAGATCCATGTTGTGTCCTCTGACATCTTAGGCAGTGTAATTTCTGTGTTGACGGGCTCATTTAGAACACTGTGGACCAATCAGCTGATGGAAGGAAAGATTCCAGGGAGTGATGAGGATTATGATGAACTAGGAACCAAGCAAACATCCCACAGGAGGGAATATCCCATACTCCACTGAAGCTGAACTTTTGGGTTTTAGGCAGTAATATAGACATATGGACTATTACAATATATTTCCTATGATTTTTAAATGTGTCTAAAATTACTTTTTGTACTTTTAAAAGAATATCTCTATTTTTTAAAATAATCCAAAATATGGCTTAGTACAAGCGACAGTTCTGTGTTTAAAACAGTTACCTGGCATACATAAAGCACTGGGTTTGATTTCCAAGACAGAGGTAAAAAAAAAAAAAAAGTTATTTTCCAAACAGCACAGCCAGCAAACAACATGGCTTATTGGCAGAGCATCCACCAGTCTACATAGTGATTAAAAATATTCTTCAGCAAACCTAAATCTGACAAACTGCTAAGAATGAGGGTTTCTTTTGGGGAGGTTAGAAATTTACCTCAGGTGATGTATCCTACTCTTTGGCTTGCACTTCATATGAGCTGATCTCAGTGGCTCTTTCAATGCTATTCTCCCCTTGGAACTAGTCAGTAGTCTGATCTCATCCAGTAAACCTAATTATGATTTAAATGTCTTCTCTTTTCTCATTGACATCTATTGGAATCTATCCCATTATTGCTTTTCAGTAATGTCTATGTGATGGTCATTTCTTACCAATTGAAATATTCCCACTTGGAGGATGGGGGAAACTCACAAAGACCAGGAAACACATAAAATCTTACAAGACTCATGAGTCTTCCCCCAACATTTTATATAAAAAGTGAACAGTTGCTGGGCACTAGAAGAGGATCTTAGTGATGATGTCTTCAAGAGGTGCAATAGGACACTAGTGATGAAGATTTTTGTGACTTACTAGCCAAGCCAGTGTGTACTTTGAGTGATACAGATACATTGTGTCATCCGTGCTACTGCAATTAAGCACAGTAAACTCATTGACTCACTATGAAGGTGGATACTTTCTTTGGCCCATCATCTGTGCCCTAACTGAGGCAAATAAACACTTACTCAAATCTATTCAGGAATTATCATTTCTTTTTTCTTCTCATTTCTCTGGATTCCTCCCATGTTTTTAATCTCATATTTCCCACATTGGGAGAAGGCATGGTAACACAGTTTTAAAGCTTTCAGTTAGAGTCATTATGCTAGTGAGGGAATTAGACAACATTACTCTCCAAACTTCTTTTATCTCAAAATTGATGACAAGCATCTGGAGAGCTCTGATGTACACACAAAGTGTGATGAGGCATGTGCTCACCGGTCATTCTAATTTGCTATAGAAATCATTTTTACTTTAACACAATTGATGACTACTATTGAACTTATGTGGTTCAATTATTCTGAGGGAGTGTGAATGGGGTTTCCTGAATTGACCCATCTTCCTAAGTCTTTGTTCCCTAATTGTCCCCTCTCTACAGCTATGCTGATGTTACATTGCTATTTTCATTTAGAGAGTGTCGAAATGTCTATGGCTTTTTCAGTACTCAATATGCTCAAAATCAGTTTTGACTCACTGAGAGATAATAGTACACCATGGATAATGTATGCACTACTCATACTAGGAAGTCATGCTTCTGGTGTCTTGCTTTGCTCTATAGTTGGCACCAAGGAAGAAGGTTCAGATTGCTGAAGTGCAGGGAAACTGTACCAGCTCATCCTAACTTGCGAGCTCCTTTGGCAAATGTGAGCATCATTTATGTAAGTTTAACTCGCTCTATTTTTGTCAAACCATCTTGTGCATTTATAATGTTCTTTCATAAGCCATTAAAATAAAATACCAATGAATTCCTGCAAATTTTCTAGCTATCTGTTTATTAATGCCAGAAAAGATCAAATGGAAACTGTCCCAGGAGATGAGGATAAATATTTTGTCTTAAGATGTTTTCTGTAGAAAAAAAAAAAAAACAACTAAATCTACATATTCAAATTGAGAAAAATTCCAAAAATTTTGTTGTTTTTTTTTCTGCTCATCAGCATACATTTCCTTGGACTTTAGGATATTGTCATGCATTTCTGTATCATAAACTAGTAGTTATCAATTTGAGAATATTCTTGAATACTAAAACTTTGTGGAGCAGAGTATTTCCTATGAGTAGAGGCTTGTGTCTCAGTCAGCTGACTGACTATGCCTAGTTATTCAATGAGTCAACAGCAGAAGAAGGTATTGATTATCATGAATGGGTTAAGGAGAGGAGCACTGTCGTGAATTATCATATCGGTATAGCCCAAGGATGTTACTAAACATTTTTACTTGGACCACCAGTGTCAAATGAGTCAAAACATCATCATCACGATGCATGACTGACTGATATTGACTGATCAAACATCTTTCCCCTTAATATAAACTTTCAGAGAACTCCTCCCTAAACTAAGAAAATTCACTTGGTTTCTGAAGAGATTTCCTCTTTATCCACTTGTATTCATACCAATGTAATCTGGAGACAGAATTATCTTGGTAAAATTTTAATAGCAGAACACATTTGGGGAAGACTTTCAGTCAAACTATGAAATATTTGTAGAGCATAATGGAAATATTTGTCAATGAAAAGTAGAATGTGTACTGGCTGATAGGTTGCAACTCCAACAAATTAATGTTCAGACAACCAGGCCAGTCTAAGGCTTCAGAAACTTGGAGGTTAGTGATACAAACACAAACATAAAATTGCTTTTGGATGAGTTACCAGTTTATCTACCCCTATTATATTTTAGAGTTCCAAAAACAGTAGAAGAAAGTTACGGTATTACTTATAAAACACAGAAAGTAATTTTATCAACAAAATTACAAATCCATGTAAAATACTGAAATAAAAATAAACCAGTACTGTTTTTTAGAATGAAAGTTACTAAGTAATGAGAAGAGATAAGAGAAATGAGGACAGAGTGTAAAGAAGCAAATGAAAAGTTGGTGAATTAATGATGTACAAAGGGAAGAGGTCATGCAAAAGGGAGCAAAAGGAAAGACAGGATAAAGCTACAAAGCATGAAATCTGGAGTCAGGAAAAGCTTAATTTAGATTCTGAATCTAATGAATAACATCACCTTGGAGAAGTTATTATTTTCTTCTTCATATTCCCTAGCTCAAGAAAATAGAGACAGCATTGTTGTTATAGAGATTAGATGAGGATGGTCTGAGGAAAACTTCTGTCAGGGTGCCTGGCGTCTCGAAAGCACAAAATATATGTGTGAAAATGTTGTTTGACAAGCTGTAGAGCATAACTTCTGTAAAGTAATTGAAAGCTCCACGATGAAAGTTTTTTTAGGGCTAGGTGATACAGAGAGATGTTTCCTATGAATATATTTGTGCTGGTGACAGAGAAGTTAATAAAAACTCTGTTCTTTGGTTCACCCCAGAGAAACTCAAGGCTTGCAAATGACCTCCAATTCAACTTCCCATACCACCTTTTCCACAATTTAAAAGTAAAATGCATGGTGGGCAATATCTAGTATGGTGTTGCCACACTGGTGCTGAAACAGCGTCACCCTTCATCTAGGCAGCAGAGTCTTCTGTTAAAGATTTTGTTCTGATCATCTATCTATTGCCTCGCTTGTTCAACTCTTTTAACGAAATAAGTCAAAAGATACAAATTTAAGTAAAAGAATAAAACAGTTAATTTTCTCAGTTTACCTATTTTACCCTTCATATAAAACCCATATCCTCCAATGGGTTGCAAAGCCTTGTCTGGTGAGCTTTCTTGTTAAGGCAAGAGTAAGTCCCTGACTCTCGGGACCTGGAAATAATCACAGTTCTTGATCTGAGTGCGTGAAGACATTTCCTTCCACAGGGGCTAAGCAGACTTTGCTCTAAAGACATTGTCTTGTCGCTGACTTCTTATGCTTCACAACTCCATTTACAAGTCACTTAACTTAGATTTGCACACTTCTCCTCTAAAAGAGCTGAGAGTGATGATCATGAATCAGTATGCTTTCATCCCTTTTCACTCATCATAAATTGCATTTATATTGAAGCATGTATTGATATCGAGGTTGTTTCTTCATTATGCTGCCTTTGCAGACCCAGACTCTATTGCTCATCCATATATATATATATATATATATGTGTGTGTGTGTGTGTGTGTGTGTGTGTGTGTGTGTGTGTACATACATATGTATGACCCAAATGTGTTTCACAGTGCCCAAATGGCAGGTAACCACTGTCAGCAACTCTAGGTCCAGGGGATTAATTGTCCTTTCTGATTTCTGTGAGCAATTTGCAAACATGGCACATAGATACAAGTTCTGGAAAGACATTCACACAGGATAAAAATGAATACAAAAATAAAATTTATTAAACCTTGGCTTTTGGATGTAGAAGAGGAAGATGGCAGAGGCTTTTAGATCATTTCAAGTGCTGATTTAGAAATTATTAGTAGAATTACATGAATAACAGAATTTTAAAAGTCACCTGGTACTTTATTTCTTTTCCTTTGTAGGTAATGATGTGTCTTTTACTCAGTAGATGTTCAATAAACTCTGATTGATTTATGGATTACTGTAAAGAAAGTATTGCAGAAACTCTTAGTATGTGTGTGTGTGTGTGTGTGTGTGTGTGTGTGTGTGTGTGTGTCGACTATTTGAGGGTAGATCTACATTATTTAAGTGAGATAGTAATTACATATTTTTAACAAATAAACATACAATAGACCCATGTTACTATCAAATATGTCATATCCCTAGATTGGATCAACTTCAGATCAAACCAACTTCGCTCTAAAATGTTGGAATAAAACTATATTAATAAACATGGAAAGCCTTATTTTCTTATTGTCATCTCACAACAACTGTAAACTATGTGTATTGGGTATTATGTGTGATCTAAAGTGGGTAGTTTGTTTTTTTTTTTTTTTTTTTTTTTTTTTGTTTTTGAGACATGTTCAGACATAGTTCAGGTTGGACACATCCCCTGCCTGCTTCTCAATGCTAAGAGTCAGGCATGTGCTCTGATGTCTGTCTTAGAGCTATTGTATATTAGAGAGATTGTAGTATTTACACATTTTGGAAATCCTGGGAACTGTTCTACACACATGCCAAAGGAAGTCTGCATTTTAATATAAAAATAATTGTAGAATGCTTCACTTTATACAGCCTAAAAGCACTGTTGTCACTGTAGACAAATCTATTATTTAAAGCAAAGTTCTGTTGAACAAAGTTTTTGCATGCATAAAACATAAGGTCCAGGAATGTATGAACAGTTCTGTTCATAATTGCAGAGCAACTCAGCAGTACAGCCAGTGTTAAAACTCCAGCTAGAGTCCAAACTCCCTCCTTGGTGTTCCACAGTGCAGCTTTCTTTCCTCATGAACTAATTTCTGTTCTTGTGTATAATTAATTTCTGTTTTAGTGTATAACTATCTCTAAAGAGCATTTCTCTGCAGGCCAGAAATGATTATTTACTGTTTCATTTGCTGCCACCAGGTCTATTATGTACTATCAGTGGAATAAATAATGCTTACCATGCTGTGTGCTATAGACAAAGCATTAAAATCTCACCAGTTCAAGACAGGACAGAAGCCAGAGATGAAATAAGACATACACATAGTGTTTGGTGAACATGTATTGGGTTGATTTTGATTCTTCAAGTATATATTCATTTTCTCTTAAAACCCTGTGGTCCATCCAAGGCATATGTAGAGCACAGAATGTGTTTCAGAATCAGAGATATTGCATTTCCAAATAAGAACACTGGTCAGTATATGGATAACTGAAAACAAAATACCATACAGCTACTAAAAGTAGAGTGCTAACATGCACCTTTAGGAGACAGGTAGATGGATATGAACTGCAGAGAAAGAGGTAGAATGCATGTTATATTTCTATTAAATAGAGGCCAGCAAGACAGTGAGAGGAAGGCGTGAAGGGTTCTTGTTTGGGACTCTGGGAAATTTTGCATACTATCTCTAAGAATAAAGGAGCAATAGTCAGATCAATTATAGAGCATTATACTATTGTTAAATTTCATAGGGCTTCAGCATGTTAACTTGCAAAACTTAATAACTTATACAGTTAGGCAACGATGTTAAATCATGACATATTGGCATGTCTGTTTCCTTAACAGATTTTAATACTTTTACGTAATTATTTTTAGGTCAGTCTCTAGTCCAGTTAGAGCTAGAAACTTTTATATATATTGAACTACCAAGAGTTTATTTTCCAAGTCTTTAAAATTATGACTCTTCAAAGACATAAATACCAATAAGGCAAATTACCTAATTACCCAATTACCTCTTTGTAATGTTAACCCCTAATGATTTTAATGTATTTCTATTACTGTGCCTTAATTATGTCCATTTAGTGTAATCTGCAGTTTGTGAAACTGGTATAGTGTGCAATACATAGAAAACTATTATTTTAGAGATATTCAAAACAAAGTCTTAAAATGGACATTCAGGACACACATGAACAAAAATGTGGTTATGTGGTAGATGTATCTAATGTTTCTATAATAACAATAATCACTTCAGATCTTTCTGAAGCAAAAATATATCTAAAAATTAATTGTTAATGTTTTTTTCTACATATTAACTAAACACTGTCTGGTAAATCTTACTTTGTGATCATGTTGTATTATATATAATTGATCTTAAATAGATATTGTTAAGCTTCAACTTTTCAGCAATAACAAAGTTACACTATGTGTACATATTTGAAAGGCTGTATAAATATATAAATTTATTTATTTGTAAATCTATGTAACTTGTAAATTTCTCCCATGAAATCTAGATTTTCTTTAAAGCCTCTACATGGAGATAATATGAAATTGGTATGCATTAAATATGACAAATTAAACATCTTTATAATAAAATAAGTATATTTAGAAAATATCTTATATTGTTATTTTCAACTGCATCTCTGTTTTTATAAATCTTAATTTATTTGCATGAGCTAACTTTTACATTTGTCTTTTTTTTCAGATGCTGAAATTGAGGCATAGAAAGAATAAGTAATTTGTACTAGGTTGGAGAGTTCCTTAAACCAAACATACAGCATTTTGGCTCTAGTGTCTAGCCTCTTTATCTCCCTCCAGTTCCCTGATGGAGTAGTCTACACAAGAGTAGGAAGATGGCATGGGTTAAATTCCACATTCTTGTATTGTTGCAGGTTAACATTAAGACCAAGTGCCACTCTGCAAAACTGTTCTCATCTCCAAGTAGCTGGGAAGTTTGGGAGTTTATTTTCAAGGTCTGCTTCATGGTAAGTTTCTTTATAATGAGTTTCTTTAATATGTTTCACTTTACTTAAGTGATAGCTATAGTGAAATAATATGGCCCTATTTCCAAGAATGATTTTTCTATTTAGCCTTATAAATTGTCTGATGTAAACAGGGCATAAATACAATCTTTAGCTCTGAGGAAACTGATATCCTGAATAAATTTCCAGCAGTCTGCAGAAACAATAAACAAATGAATCTGATGTATTTTGGCTTCTGTAGACAAGCACTGAGATCAGCCAACTCTGAAGTAAGTGACCACAAAGTGTCTCTCAGCATCACTCCAGAATTACAGTAGGGAACATCCTATCTCTGGTTGATTAGGGAGAATCATAAGCTTCTAGGCCACAGTCCTTCCTCATATCTGCTTCCATTGCCTGTGATGCAGTGACTCTAAGTGCCTCTTAGAAACTGTCACCACACTCCTTACACCATCAGCAGCCTTGCCATAAGCAACTGACTTTTACTTCCTCCTGACAAGAAAAGGACCTGTGATGAGCTCATTCCATTTCTTGACTCACTCTGAATGTGCACAGTACCAACAACATAACAATTCCCTGGCTTCTTAGAGAGATAAGATGGCTGAAATGCTCCATATGCTGAGACCACCATCCCTTGAATTCTCTTGGAATCTGCTCATCAATTTCTTTCATTTACTTAGTTTTTCTGACCATCTCCTTAACATAATTTTTTTTGGCTTATGAACATGAACTGAACATGAACTTTTTTTTTTAAACCTCAAAAAAGTGCCTCCTGGCAGAACCCATAGTCATCTTACCCATTTCTCTTGGGATTCTGGAAAATTGTTCCACTTTTAGCTATGCTTCCTTTCCTAAATGGATCTTGATTCCTCTGCAGTCTGGATTGTTTTCCAAAATGTTCAATGAAACTATTGAGCATCCAGAACTGATTGATTTACAAGTGGGAGCTCATATATCTGAATGCAGTCTCCATTCCACCTTTGTGCTTTCATTAAAGCATCTCAGTTCTAGCAGAGATTGATGTTTACTTTCCATTGTTTCTGAGATATTTTTTCCTAAAGGAATAAGAGGCAATATTAGATGTACAATGTTAGCCCACCCTCCCATCTAGATCCTCTATATGGTACTTCCAGAAGGGTATAAAAATGTCTTCATCTCCCAAGCAGGTGTTGTCTGGGGTTTATCTCTCATATAAATATCCCTGCTTTTATTTTCCACTTTTGTTATTGATTAAGAGAGGATATTTGTTATTGTTGTTGTTGTGTACTTATTAGTACCTTTCCCCAAATGTTTGTGAATTCACTGTGTTTGGAAATAAGATCTACAGATGAAATTGCTAATGAACCTTAAGATGGAAGTATTTGTGATTTAAAGTCAATGACCTTCAATGATCTGCACCCTATTAAAATGGAGCATACACAGACACACAGTGCAGACACACACACACAGGGGAAATTATCATGTGGAGTAAATGGAGATGTTGGAGCTCTGATACCACAAAACAAGGAATATCTAGGGCTACTGGAAGATTCCAGAGGTAAGGGGGAGTCCTTGGAGTCCATAGGAGGACCATGATCTATGTCACATATGAATTTTAGAATTATGGCATCTAGAAATGAGAGAGAATACACATCTCATTTTCTCATCTTAAGCCAGTCAGTTTGTGAGACTTGGTATTTTCCCAAGTGATATTCATAAATTCTAACACAATGATTATATGGAATTCTCCTACAATCAGATGAATACTACTGAGTATCAACCAGGAAAGATGTACAAACATACAAATGCAAAATTAAACATACAATTTCATAAGATTACAGAAGCCCAAGATTTTAGCAGAGCCCCACCTCTGCCCAAGTTCAGTGTTGCCTGAAATTCTGTTGCATTGATGTGTATGTTCCATCCCTGGAATTTTTAGTCCATCTTGAAACTTAGCATGTTTCTGTAAATCTATTTATCCCATAGACATAATTTTCTGTAGCTTTTATAAAACAATTCAAATCACTTGGGCTGGAAATACCCATACTAACATATATTAAGGTATTTTACTAAAGAGTATAAAAATTAAACTACTAAATAAAACTAGTATATAGTTCTACTCATATTTATAGATATAAGATATACGTCTATTTTCTTAAGGAAAGTAACTTATTATATTTATATAATAAATAAAACAGTGTGGTATTAAATTATAAATCTTACACTTTTTTCCAATTCACATACTTTGCAATCTTAGAATTATAACTGTTTAGTTTCAGTTTTGCTTTTATCAAATGGGCAAGCTTTATATAGTTCAGATTTTCTCTGTTTAAATTAATAAAAGAAAATGTATTTAACTCAAGAGATTGCTATAAGATTTCAGAAAATCTAAAACTATAGTAGAATATTGAGTAAATAGTATTAATTTAATTTTTACATTTTTATTAATTTTTTAATATAATGTATTTCAATTATATTCTTTCTCCTACCCCAACTCCTCTCAGAACCTTGTCATCTCTTTACTCACTCAATTTTATTTTCTTTTACTCTCCATCTCTGTCTCTGTCCCTGTCTGTCTGTCTCTCTGTCTTTCTCTCACTAGTTCAAATAGGAAAACAAAGCAAATAAATTTGTAAAGGAAAATCAATAAGCTACCAAAGTAAATCAAAAATCAAAGAAAAAAAAAAACATGTAATCTCTTTTGTGTTGGTTAACTACTCCTGAGCTTCATGTTTGTTCTGGCATGTGGTTGAGATACTCCATGTGGGAAAACTGATTTTCTCTCTCCCAGCAAGTACCTGTTGCAAGCAGCTTGTTGGTTTGGGATGGGACATTGAGTCCACTTCCATTATCAGTGGTGGGATTTTGTCTGGTGTGAACCTGTGCAGGCATTGTGCATGCTATCACATCTTGTGATTTTATATGTACCAGTCCTGCTGTGTCTAATAAAATAATAATTACCTTCATTGTGTGTCTATACTTTTGTATCACCTTCCCTTAATTTGTAAGTATCATCTTCAAACTTTTGGTTTCTTGATTATTCACCTGTTGAAGAAGGTAAGACTTTGTTCTCCATAAACACGTTACCCAGTAAATATGGCTTCTTCCCCTGGTCTTTCTTGGGGGAAAAAGTCTGATAGATCTGAAGAGTCTAATATTTAAAAAGGTTTATGCATCTATTTTGAGGATTGGGAGGCATATGGGTATTATAGCATGCATGTGGAAGTCAATGGCCTTTACAGACAGGTATTTGCCTCCTTCCACACTGTTTTTGAGGCAATGTCTCCATTGTAACTGTCACTGTGCTAACTTGGCACAACCTGAAATCACTTGGAAAGAGAGTCTCAATGAAGCAATGCTAGATCATGTCTGTCTGTGGGAATGTTTTTGGGGAGGATTGTATTGATTACAGATAAGTTGATGTAGGAAGGGTCAGTTCACTTTTGGTGGTATCACCTCTTGGATTTGGGTCCAATATATAAACTGTAGAGAAGGGATGATTATAAGCATGCTTGCAGACGTTTGCCATGTTGTTGAATGTAATGAGCCTATCAGTTTTGAATTCCTGCCTTGACTTTCTGGGGAGGATGGACTATAACTAAGTGTTGTAAGTCAAATAAACTGTTTCTTTTAGTCTTGGCTACTGCCATAAAGAGACACTATGTCCAAGGCAATTTGTAGAAGAAAAAAACATTTAATTGGGGGCTTGCTTAGGTTTCAAAGGGTTAGTTCATGATCTTCATGGTAGAAGCATGGTAGCAAGCAACCAGGCATGGCACTGGAGCAGTACTGATAGCTTAAGATCTGTCTTAAGGCAAACAGAAAGCAAGACTGGTCCTGGCATGAACTTTTGAAACCCTGACAAACAACTCTTTCAACAAGGCCTCACTCATAATCTTACCTAAACACTCTACTAATGGAGAGTAAAAGAGTGAAATATATAACCCAGTGGGGACCATTCTAACTCAAACCATCACACTCTTCTAGGTTTATTTCAGTTATTTTATCACAGCAACAGAAACGAAAGCAAGATAGCCAGATACTCATACAAATTTACAGCTTATTATCTTCTCCCAGCGTGCCATCATGTCATTGGAGTGCTAGAATTGCAGGTGTGAGCCACTACAATGAGGTATTTTTGGGGGTTCTGGGAATATCCAGGTTCTTGCTGTTACAAATAATGTTGCTACGAACATAGTTGACAGATGACTTTGTTGCATGGATGTGGATCATTTGGGTGTATGCCTAAGAGTGGGATTGCCGGGGCCTCTGGTAGACTGATCCCCATTTTCCTGAGGAACCACTATACTGATCTCCAAAGTGCCTGTACAAGTTTTCACTCCCATCAGCAGTGTATGAGATTTCTTTGATATTCTAATTTTAGCCATTCTGACAGGAGTAAAATGGTATCTGAGAGTTGTTTTGATTTGCATTTCTCTTATGGCTAAGGATGATGAGCACTTTCATAAGTGTCTTTCAGCCAGTTTGGATTCCTCTATTGAGAATTCTTCAGTTCTGTACCCAACTTTTTAATAGGATTATTTGGTGTTTTGCTGAATAGTTTCTTGAGTTCTTTGTATATTTTGGAGATCAGCCCTCTGTCAGATGTGGGGTTAGTGAAGATCTTTTCCCAGTGTATTGACTGCCATTTGGTCTTGTTAACTGTGTCCTTTGCCTTACAGAAACTTCTCAGTTTGAGGAGGTCCCATTTATTAATTATCAATCTCAGTGTCTGTACTACTAGTGTTATGCTCAGAAAGCTGTCTCCTGTACCAATTTGTTCAAGGGTACCTCCCATTTTCTCTTCTAAGAGGTTCAGTGTGGCTGGATTTATTTTGAGGTCTTTGATCCATTTGAACTTAAGTTTTTGTGCATGGCAATAGACATGGGTCTATCTGCAGTCTTCTATACACCATCATCCAGTTGTGCCAGCACCATTTGTTGAAGACACTTTCCTCCTTTCATTGTACACTTTTAGCTGTTTTTTCAAAAATCAGGTGTTCATAGGTGTGTGGGTTAACATCAGGATTTTCAGTTCGTTTCCATTGGTCTACCTGTCTATTTTTGTGCCAATACCAAGCTGTTTTCAGGACTATAGCTCTTTAGTAGATCTTGAAGTCGGGGATGGTTATGCCTCCTGAATTTCCTTTATTGTACAGGGTTTTTGGCTATCCTGGGTCTTTTGTTTTTCCATATAAAGTTGAGTATTATCCTTTGAAGGTCAGTGAAGAATTGTGCTAGGATTTTGATGAGGATTACATTGAATCTGTAGATTGATTGCTTTTGGCAAGATTGCCATTTTTCTATGTTTATCCTTCCTATCCAAGGGCATGGGAGATCTTTTCACTTTCTAGTATCTTCTTTAATTTCTTTCTTTAAAGACACAAAGTTCTTTCTATATAGGTCTTTCCCTTGTTTGGTAAGCATTACCCCATGATACTTTATGTTGTTTGTGGCTATTGTAAAGGGTGCTGTTTCTCTGATTTCTTTCTCAGGCCCTGTATCATCTGTATATATTAGGGCTATTGATTTTTTTAAATTAATCTTGTATCCTGCTAATTTGCTAAAGGTGTTTATCAGCTGTAGTAGTTCCCTGGTAGAGTTTTTTGGCTCACTTATGGAAACTATCATATCATCTCCAAATAGTGACTTAACTCAAGTTATCAGACTGTTCAGAGAGAACTTTTATCCACTGAAGCATCTTCCTGGCCTACATATGTTGTTCAGCAAGATCTTCAGAAGGTATGTACTAGCCAACTGTATGTTCTAAGTGATCTTAGTAGTTGCCAATGTTAATGTGACAACTAATTAAAGGAATAGGGAAACTTTCCAGCAAGATTTTAAATCTCTTGTACATGCCATCAGCATTGCAGCTCAGACTGTCTCATGATCAGCCAGCAAAGCTTTCTTGAAATTCTCTTCTGAGACCCATTGCTATAACTGTAGGTAATTTTCTGTAGCTTCTTTCCTATCTAGTATACAATGTGGCTCAGTACTGAACCTGTAAAGCCCCTGAACTAGAGTGTACCATCACAGGAACCTCTGGTTAATTTTAGAAAAAATATTACTTTAAGCCCTTTGGCCTGGACCCAAGAAACATTTTTAATGATATTTTTTTCATTTAAATTTGTAACAAGCTTGTTTTAAAGGTCAATCCTAGTTCCCTCACCCTCTACCCCTTCCTTGTCTCCCTACCCCCATTTCATCTACTTTCTGCTCCCCAAGAAGGGGGAGGAGTTCCAAGGGGATCTTCAAAGTCTGTCATATCCTTTGGAGCAGGGCATTTGTTTTTATGGTATTGTTTATTTCATTAATGCTTTGTGGGGAAACAAGTAAGGATGGAAGAGAAGATAGATTGATGATAGAAAATCAGATGAGATCATATTGGTAATTCTTATTTCAAACATAAAGATGGAGAGCTTTTACTCCACCTCTTCTCAATTATGTCTATATGTCTGTCCTTCCATAGCAATAATTCAGTTTTTCAATGATGCAAATTCTCTTGACTAATCCTTGCATTATATAAAGCTGAAGCAGAGAAAGAATAACATTATGACTGATTCCAGAGATTTAAAAATGTTCAGTAGCTTAGAACAACACAGATTTGGGGAGGAAAGAGAAGGGAGGAGAGGGGAAGGTAGAAGAGGAGAATGGAGGGGAAGGAATGGGAGGGGAGTCTTTAGCCTATTGGACCACAGGGAGACATCAGGGAAGAATCCACTGCTGACTACCTCCCTTAGCTTGTGGATTTTTCTCCATCTTTAAACCTAGTGGCAGCCAACCTTCCCATCTCTGCTCCTGTCTTTCTTGGGATTACATTGTACCCATATATAGCTTAGAACAAGCCCCATTTGAATAGTTGTTCAGTACCACTTCAAGATCTTTCTTCCCATGGAGTATCACATTCCTTTAGATTTGGGGGATTTGATTGTTGGACATATTTTATGTCACAGTGGGTATTCAGTGAGAATAAAAGTAGTAGCCACCTCCATCCTCACTGAATCCTCAAGTGACTTCTTAAGAGTTTACTAACAAGAGCTTGAAATCCTGAAACAGCTTTAAATACTAAAATGCTACTGAGCCTCCCTGGTGTAACTAGTTTTGTCTGAATTAAAATGTAATATTTCCTAACATGTTATGCTCCCTCCAAACATAATAATAATAATTTAAGCTAAGGCAAAAAAGTGAGCTATTAGATAATATTCTATGTATTTACAAATTGTTGACTTATTCATGTGCAAATTCATTAAAATGGCACAATTAGAGCAACGAGGATGTCAGAATTTGAAATCCACCAAATAATAAACAAAAAAATCATTACTTCACTTACATATGGTTCATAGATGAATGGAAATGGAAAAGTTGTGCCTCCATGTCTGGTCTGAATTAAAGCCCTGTGAAGAAGGATGTGGCAGCCATTCAAGCTTGCACATTCCTTAATTTCATTTATTAAGGCCTGCACAGAGTCAGTATAGCTAGAAGGCAAGGCATAGGCTTTCAGAAACCACAAAGCATAACAGCTGGTCCCAATTACCCTTATGACAGTGTGAGAATATTCAAAAGACTTCAGTTTGTGACAGAAAAGTGAATTCCTCATAAAAATTTGGGAAACTCTATGGCCTGTGCATACACTCGTCTCTGCTGTTAGCCTTCTAGTTATGCACCATTGTATGTATAATGCAGTTGCAATAAGACAGGCTGGTTAAGCTGGCGGAACAGAAATTGTTTCAGCATTAAACATATAATACAATCACTTTAGAAAAGCACATTTCCTGCAACAAAGCATTTTCTAAGAACTGTGGAAGTTGAAAAGACTCATTTACCCAGGAAATCAAGCAATCTCATGTTAAGCATACAGTTATGCAGGTAATTTTTGTATCAGCCAAGTCAGACTAATGAGATTTGGCATGTGTGACTTCAATGACCTTTATAAAAATCAGAGATTGTCTCTTAAATGCATCACGGTGAAGGAGCGATAACAAACTTTCATGCTGAGTTGACCTTTGTCATCACAACCTGAGGTTGAAAATTATACTTTTTGATTTTCTTTATTTGAAGTTCAAAGGTTTTACCACGTCAGTTGTCTCTGTTAATTTGAATTCTTAGCATTTCACACTGATACATTTAAGGTCCATTTGTATTATCTGAAGTCACCACTAAGGTATTGCTATTGCATTAAGGAAGCATTTACAGACCTAACAGACAGACTCTTCTAATACACCTTTTGTTATTTAAGTCAGAATACATTAACTTGTTCAACTTAGCAATATCCCTTAAGTCTTTCAGTTAGCAACAAAAGAATAATCTAATCATCTTCTACCCAGGAGATGCTCTAATCATCCCATAAATGAAGCAATAAGACAGTTACTGAGGAGAAATCATGACCACCATTAAGAATAGAATGGGAAGGAGGGAGGGAAGGAAGGAAGAAGGGAGGTAAGGAAGGAGGGAGAGATGGAGGGAGAGAGAGGGAACTGGGATCCATATGTAGAATAAAAAAATAAATTAAAAAAATTAAAACACACACATAAGAATAGAATGCATCCTGTATTTAAGAGATGAATCAGTGTGAATAACAACAGCATAGGCTTGTATAGGTAAGAAGTCCCATAATTACAGCATATAAAACTTTTAACATGTACAATTTTTTCTGAACAAAAGCATTTAAATTAGGAGTCTAAGATACAAAATACATGTAGTTTTTCACCCAAAATGGTGGTAGGTAGTTACTATTTAAAATACTCCTGTTAATTTTGATTTATTATATTTCAGAGCCTGGCAAAGGATAACTGTAATAATTAGACATTCTTTCTGGACACATTTTGTTTACTGTTAATTTGTAGACCAGGGAGTTAAAATGAATTACTGGAAGGCAAATGCCTTCCCACATGTATGCTTGGAGCTGATGCTATTTGTGTACATTCCATCAATGTAATAGAACATATTAATAGGCTTTTTTGTAGGAAAACTAGCTAAGCTAGATAAATGAATATTTCTTGAAGTACCATTAGCTAAATATTACTAGAACATTACATAACTTTCCACTATTGAAAATTGTCAGGCCTTTAAGAAGACTCAGTAGGTAAAGATGTTTGCTTCTAATTAAATACCTCAGATTGACCCACATCAAGGAACTCACATCATGAAAGGAGAGAATTGACACTTGTAAGTTATCCTCTTACTTCTGAAATTAAACCTTGCAGGGAATGCTCTATGCCCCAAAATGTATAGCTAAACCTAATGAATTACTTTTAAAAGATGTTTTGTCAAATGGCATTAACATGTTCTACAAGTTGTTTTGAAGAGTTTCAACCACTGAGTTCTACCATATTTAGGCATTCTTGCTGGGGGATGTCCTTTTGTATGCTGTGAATATAAATTTCTCTTATTGGTTGATGAATAAAGCTATCTTGGCCAATGGACGGGCAGGATTTAGCCAGGCAGAAAATTCAAACAGGGTTAGAGAAATTAGTAGGCAGAGTAAGAGGGACTCCATGTAGCTGCCAAGGAAGCAAGAGGCCTGGACATCACCGGTAAACCAAGATTACTTTGAGATACATAGATTAATATAAATTGGTTAATAATTAGGAGAGAGCTAGGCAATAAGAAATATGAGCCATCAGCCAAGCAGTTTATAATTAATATAAGCCTGTACGTGTTTATTTGAGACTAAATGGCTATGGCACTGGGTGGAACAGAAACTTCCATTGGAACATACCTCTCAAAATCCTTCAATTCTCACTGTGATGATTCATTTGTGAGAGTCAGCCACAATGCCAGTCATAGGCTGGAAGTATTTTCTATACATTGCCATTGTTTGTTGTATATTTGTGTAGCTTCTATAATTAGTGGACAATCTAGCCCAATGTAGATTTCACATTGTAAATTAATCACCTTTATAGCTTTAAACTGTAAGCCTTCCTAATCAAATACATAACAAGAATTCCTTCTGCTGAATGAGTTTATGATCTACAAAACCAGAAAGCTGAAAGAATCTTCAATCATCATGTGAATCTTTCATCATACTGCAGATTTGAAAACACTAATGATCTATTTAAAATTCACCATCAGATAAAAATAGTTTGAGTCTGCAGAAAAACACCTAATATTTCATATTTGTATATTTCTGCAATAGATATATGTCAAGAACAATATTTAATATTCTTTTGGGAAGATGGCTTCAAATTATAAATCAAAATCCAAGTAAATAGCAACCTTTCACTCTAAAAATGATAAATATCTGTCACAGATTAATTGCTTTTCTATTCAGAAGTCAAATATTGATGATGGAATGACTTGCACATTTGTTTCTGCTGTTTTCAAATCTACTTGTGCTTAGAAGACTCTCTCCATGATCAATAAGCATTGTAACAGGGCACTCAAGGTCTGAATGACAGAGGTTGTTCTGTTTGTTTTAACATCACTATGTTCTTAGACATATCTTGCTATAAAGCACTTTGTTTCCTATTACTGTATATGTTGGCCAATAGGAAAGGAAGATAGGAGGGACTAGGAGACAAGGAGGAAATAGGAAGTAGTAAGGAGGAGTCAAGATGGAGAGTCTGGAGAGAGCTGGACGCCAGCCGCCTCCCCGGTAAGAGAAGGCCATGTGAAGATACATAGAAATGGGTTAATAATTAAAGGCAGAGCTAGCCGATAAGTAACAAGTAACCGGGCCAACAGTATTGTATCAAATACAGAGTCTCTGTGTGTTATTTGGGGCTGGTGGCGTGGTAGCAGGACAAGACCGGGCAGCAGGCGGAAAAACCGTACTCGTTACATGTATACATTTTTAATTGTTTAAATTACATTTATTTATTGCATGTGGTGGACATGCACATGAGACATACTGTGATGTGGAGGGTTGCTTGAAGGAATCAGCTCTCTCCCTCTACTGAGTAGGTCCTGGAAATCAAGTGCAGGTTATCATGTTTGCTAGCAAGTGCCTTTTCCCATCTAGCCATATCACCAGCCCCATTTGCTGTATGTTTCAAATGAAGACCTAAATTTTTTATGCCCCAAACTTTCAAACTTTCAGAATAACTACAGTTATCAGTGGGGTCACTTGGGAGAAGAATATCTTTTGAAAGTCTTCTTTTCATCTTGGATATTAAACATTGTTGTCTTCATGGTGATGATGAGGACAGACATCCTTAGTCAATCCCAACCTCTCTCTGAATTTCTGGACCATGATCATATCTTATTGGGACACAGGAGTCATTCCTACACACACAAACACACACACACACACACACACAGAGAGAGAGAGAGAGAGAGAGAGAGAGAGAGAGAGAGAGAGAGAGAGCAGGGAGTAGAAATTTAGACTGTTCTTGATGCTTTCCACTCTCATCTTCAGTGCCTGAGAGCAATTCATGTTTTATCCATCTTCCTTTGTGAACATTTTAGTTCTAGCTGAGTCATTCACTAGATTTAGACTAGGTCATTTTTCATGTCAATAAATTCTATATTCATGATATGCAGTGTTGGTATAGAAACTACTTGATTTTCAGGCTTTTATCCAGAATTCCTAGAATTCAGAGTTAGAGCATGACAGTCTATGCTTCATCTTACAAAACAACATGAGTGACCAGCTTTGAGCAAAAAATATAAGTTTGCATCTATTAAAGCTCCAGTCCTCTAGTAACATGCACCTGAACCTATACTGTGTTTATTCATACCCCATTCTCCTTTGTACATCTGGTTATGCAATTTTTTTGTAAGGGTGTATGTTGGATGGAGAGAATCTTGGGATACATGTGAAAGACTTGAGTGAGCTGAAGTGGAAAAGCAGAATATTTGAACAGACTTTGAGAATAATATTGTGTGTTAATAACCCTGATACAGGCAAGCTGAATGATATTTTTAAGCTCCAAGAAGAGCCGTGTTTTGCAACCTTTATCTCACAATCGATGGCTGTATTTCAACACTTCCTAATTGCAAAAAGAAAATAATTATGTCACATTATGAGAAATTTTTGTCTTCAGGCCAGTTCTAATAGAAAGCAACATTGGGGAAACTTTGAAGGGGGAATTACCCCCAGAATAAAAGAAAATCACTTAATTAACTTGCTTCTAAGCCAATGTCAGAATAAATTGCCTCATTTTAATACATGAAAATGTCCTTGAACCCAACCTCGGACATTAGGGTTGTCTGACTCTTTTTCATTACCCTGAAGACCACAGCTAGTTGTGGTAATGAAGTTCTCAGAAGAAATGGAGATAGGGTAATTATGCTTCAATTAAATTTAAGACCATAATTAAAGGTACTTTTTCTGGTTTGAATCTGGGAAAACTTGATATTTGGTTTTTTTTTTTTTTTTCTACATATAAGCCCATGATCAAGTCCTTCAAACTCCAGGGATATGAGATAGATGAGTCACAGACACATATTATGAGAGTGGGTTTATCTGTTTGTTCTAGGGAACCACTGTTAAGATGGCAAAGAGCAAACCCAGTCTGTTCAACTTCTGTTCTTCAGTGCTCTTTATAAATGAAAAGGAGATAATTCCTTTTACTTGGAGCCAATATCTAATAGCAAAAAGTATCAGTGTGCTCCCTCAGGTTCTCTTTCTTCACCTAAGCCTCTTGCTGCTCTCTGCCTGTACTCACTCTTTCTTTTTTCTATGCATTCCATAACAGTGGAGAAAACAGAGTGATGAGCATCACACTAGTAGCATCCAAGATAAGTTTGGAAAAAGATATTAAGAATGAACAGCATGCTAGTTTTCACTTGTAGAGTTTTCCGTCATATCTCTATGAAAGTATAAAGGCAAAGTGATAGCATTCAACTGTTTAAAGATGACTCTGAACAGTGTAATTCTTTACACTTAATCCAGTTACATTCAACTTTCTGGATGAGAACGTGTGTTTGTATCATTGCAACTCACAGATATTTTGTTTTCATCTTTGTGTACATGTGTGCTTGTGCATACTTCATGGTATGGATGCCCACATATATGTGTCTGTGTATTGAGGCCAGGTGGTGATTATGTCTTTGTCAATCACTTCTCCACATTATTTTCTGAAGCAGGGTCTCTCATGGAACCCACAGTTCACCTATTTGGCCAGCTATCCCCTTGTTCTTCAACTGTTCAGATTTGGGGTCACAGGCTTGTGCTACTACTGTGTCATGTCATGGTTTTTCAGATGTGTGCTGGGAATCCAAACTCAGAATCCTCACATTTGGTCAGTAAGTACTTTACTAAATGAACCATCTCCCTGCCTTGTTTTAGGGCTCTTTTCTTGGGGCTATACTACTCACTAATGAACAGAACTAGTCTGCTAATGCATTAGCTTGATGGGGTGGCTGTAAGTAATTGCTGTTAACTTAATAACTGGAAACTGTGTGGACTCACTATTTCCCAAGGATCTGTATCCCAAGGTAGCACAACTTCAAAAATGTGCCTATGCCTAACCCAGAAGCTGAAAATAAACAGGGCTTTACTCTTTCTGGAAGCTCTGTGTGAGAAGACACTTCCTGGCTTATGCAGTTAATAAAATTTCAGCTCTGTGTTGCTGTGAGACTGTACGGTGTGGCGTCAACTCACCTTCCAGAACTGTGATCTTTGCCTCATGGTCTCCTTTGTCTTTTAACACAGCAATAGTAGGTAAGTCTTTTGCATGCTTATTTCCCACCTCCTCTTGGTCATGTCTCTCTTTTAACTCTTCCACTTTCCTCTTTTACTTTTCTTTTTAAATCTCAGGGTAAACAAGAGAAAGTAGAACTGGAGGAGAAAATGAAATCAATAGCATGAAATATTACTTCCTTTGTATGACTGTTAATGAATGCCTGCTACTTACAAAGACACTCTAATTTCATGAGCTCCATGGCACTTCTAGAAAACCTCTCCATATTGTTTATTAGCACATTGAGTTCCATAAACCCATAATCCACCTTGGCCACAGAAGTAACTGTGAGTATTGCTGGCCCCATATACCCACAGGTGTGTATCTTACGAAATATGGCTCAAAAAATGTTCAATTGTGCTGAGTACATGCAAACATTCACTTTCTGTCTTTGTACTCTGAACAGCACAACTATTTACATATCATTTACATTGTGTTGGATTGTATAATTAATCTATAAATTATTTAAAATGTACAACACGCTGTGTAAATAATTGGACAGCTTTAGATGAGGCCCTTGAACATTTACATATTTTGGTGTCTGTGGTGGGTTCTAAAGCCAAGCCCCTGGGCACCCTAAAACACAAATGAAGCACAGCAGAAATGAAAATCATGAGGATCAGAATCTTGGCTTCCAGGCTAGTCTTCATCTACAGCCTTTAACAGCATGTTTGTCAGTACCACTCATGATTAAACTGTAAACCTTAAATACAATAAAGTGTTCAAAAATGGATAAAAGAACACCTGAAGGCAAAGACAGGCATGTGTGTTTGTGGTGTGTATGTGTGTGTGACACACGCAACCCTATAGAAGTCAACATTAGATACCTCCTCCTGGTCACTATTTGTCTTATTTATTTGAAACGGGGTCTCTTACTGAACTTTACACTCAGGGTTCTCCTGTCTCTGCTTCCAGTGCTTGGATTACAAGTTATGTACAGAATCAAGTGTAGTTTTCACATGGGTGTTGGTCGTCCAAACTCTGGCCGTTGTATCCTTGCACCTGTCACTTTACCCATTGAGACATTTTGCCAGCTCCCTTTATTTTCCAAACTACTTCCTGCTGGTAAGGGGCGCTGTCTTGGGGGATTCGAAGAAGATTCAGATATCCTAGCTGTAGTCTGTAGGGCTGTTTTGTTTTAATCAGTGCTGTATGACTGGAAGAGTGGGCCTATATTATGCATATGTTACTGGTTGAACATTACACTTATAAAAGCCTATTGATCCTTTGAGAGTGGGAAACTTGAGGAGTGCAAATACATATCAGTGGTACAATACTCATCTAGCATGCCTTTGGTTCAGTTGCTGTCACCATGTGAGACGATATGGCTTCCTATACTCACACCAAACTGAATTAGCTACCAATTATCATCAATAAGCATAGCCAGGAATCAATACTATGTTATCATTTGACCTAAGGAAAGAGTTTTATATTTAGTACTAAGAAAATGATTATCAGTATTTTTGTTTCTATGTATTAGCATTTGATATAAACTTTTTAAAGTTTCATCTCATTGAGATTGCATATATAAAATATATTTTCTAGGCTATTTTTAATCTTGTTATTAGCATTGTGTTGCTCATCCTTTAGTATTTGTCATATTTTATTTTGCTATTTTAAGATAATTAGACTAATAATAGAAAGTAGAATAAGATTTGTGTGTGTGTGTGTGTGTGTGTGTGTGTGTGTATGATGTGTGACTTTCAAATGTAATCAGCCAACATCATCACTGGTGATATAATATGGTAGAAAGCTTGATATATCAGACTGGAGCAGTGACCATTTTTGGTGGTTTACTTACTTCCTCAAATGTCATTATTTTAAATACAACCATATATTACATTAATCCATGATGTTTGTTTTTTATTGAGTGTTTCGTTTTTGACTAGGATTCTGGGACCAGGGACAAGAGTAGATGCTTTCCTTGGGGGATTTTATATAAATATCTGCCCTAAGCTAAAAATAGTAATGTATCCCAAAGGAAGTCAGCTAGTCAGGCTTCAACATGACTAAATTAAACAATTTTAGTTCCAGCCCGATTTTCAAATAACTCTGTTAATAGAGAAAAGATGTGTTTCATTTTCCCCATTAATCTACACAATATACTGGAAAGAATGAGATAGTGTCTCCTAAGAAAATTTTTTGATTTATTATGGAAAAACTCACATAAAACTGTTATTATGGGGTTGTTTTAATTTTAGTTCAAATGAAATGAATGCCCAAGGATTCGTGCCTCTGCTTGTTTGCAACTAATAACTCTTGCCTCTGCTCTGTTTATGGCTCTCTCCACATCTCACCCAATAAAACTTAAAGAGTAATCTCTAACCTAGTAAAATAGAGTAAACTTAAAAATGCTTTTCTCATTAGTTCAGTTGTTTATATATCAAACATTTATTCTACAACTGAAATACTAAATGATTTGGGTTTTTTTTTTAACTATGTAGAGGATTAAGCAGATGTTTCTGAATTGTATAGTAACTCTCAGAGGACTCTCATGAGTTATATATGATGTCAAGCATGGACTGCTGTCCTGGAAGAGACAGACTACAAAGAGAAAGAGGAAGATGAGTCTTTCCCCTTTGCCCTCTCCCCCCTCTTCACCCACTTCTATCTTTTTCCAATTAGCTTATCATTAATTATACTAATTATTATTATATAAATTATTAATTTGGTAAAAATGATAATCACCAATTTCATAACAATTTTATATTAACAAAAATGTAATAACATTGATAGTTCTATATATTTTGTACCCAGTCTCTCTTATTCATTTATACTAGTATGTTTCTCCTATAACCAGTAAATGAATGTTGATAAACTAATGTTCACATTTTAGATTTACATAGTTTACATGCAGTGTGATTTTCTTCAAGATATTCAGAATATTTTCTCATTTTTAGTCACATGAAATTCATGGGCTCCTTTTGTCTGGGATAGCTCCTGTGAGCTTCAATAGCAAATCCATAAACTTAAGTTCCACTTTTGTTAGCCAATATGAAAAAGTGTATTTTAATTCCTGTGGCTTGTGAGTGTCTGTGTCATCATGCTGTCATGTTTCCTCACCATGAATCTTCTCTTTCCTTCCCTACACTGTATATTTTAGAAGGAAGTCACTGTGAGTGTCCCACATTTAAGTGGGATTTCTATCTCATCTCCTAAAGATTTGGAATTTTACTAGGGAAACTGATTTATTCTCCATCTTTTTGTATACTCAGTTATTTCTTTATATTAGTTTGAATTAGTAATTATTCATATTGTGCTTTGTATTTCATTTCATATTAACTAATTGTGTTCTTTTTATTCTTTTGGCTTTGGGACATCTTTCACTTGAAATCAATTTGACATCTTGGTGGGATCTCTGTCATTGGACACCTGCCTTACTTTGGGGTATTATATGGTATTCTAACCTCATTTCTCCCAAGCCCTACACTCCACTGTATCTTCCAGCAGCCCTGGCTTATGTTACCAGGGCTGTTAGTAAAAAATAAAGTTCTGGATCCGAGGTGCTCTTGGATACTTTTGATGTTCAACTTCATCTTATATTTTATAACTGTTTGAACTGTCACTGCATGTGTATCTTTATAAAAGTCCAAGAGATTCCCTCAGACGAGTTTTTCTATGTTCATCCCAACAGTGTATGCCACTGCATAGGTGTGATGATTGCTTGGTATCTCACATCATGGAAATACAGTGCTGTTACAAACTATGTATCAGGCCTCAACCTTCATATTTCCCCTTTCTTCTCCATAGCATTGGTTATAAAGGTAAATACGATTAGAAGAACAAAGAATGAGAGGAGTAAAGAAGCACCTCCTCATGTCAGTGATCCCCGGAAACTTCTAGTATCACACAAGAACATTCATAACTTTTGCTGGGGAAGGCATAACAGAATGTTTCACTAGGCCATAACCTATACCATTTATTTTATTGAATGGAAACTATTTGAGCATTCAAATTATGCCAAATTGTATCCTAAGCATTTAAAAATGGTGCTGAACATAATGGAAAGTGCAATGTACATTACTGGGATTCCTCCTGTAAAGACTAACAGCAAACAGGGGAGCAACAAATGCAGCAGCAGCAACAATGAAACACCAAGAAGCTCCAGGCAACCGGGAGCACCTCAGAAATATTAAAAGCAATTAGGTATTTGCCTTTTTCTGGGTTTCCACTTAGTTGACAAGATTTATCCAAATTTAGATTTGTAGAATAAAATTATGGAACACAAGGAAAACAAAGAGAAATGCCTCAATGTTGAAACAAGCTTGCTGGGTCCAGAGACAGCTGACTCAAACAAATGGGAGCTCACTGACTCCACACTGACAGCTGGGGAACCTGCAGAAGACCTAACTAGGCTCCCTGAATGTGGGTAACAGTTGGGCAACTAGTACAGTTTATGGGATCACTGGCAGTGGAACCAATATTTATCCCTAGTGCATGAATGGGATTTTTGGAGTCCATCCCTATGGAGGGATACTCTCTCAGCCAGAATTCAGTGGGGAGAGCCTTGGTCCTGCCCCAAATGACTTAGTTGGTTCTCCATGGGAGGCCTAGACCTCTCTAAGGAGAGGATGGGGTGGGGAAAGGGTGGGGGAAGTGGGAGGAAGGGAGGGAAGGGGAACTGGTATTGATATGTAAAATAAGAATGTTCTAAAATATAAAACCTTGCTGCATTATGGAAGTAAAATAAACATAGAGGGATCAGAGGAATACAGAACTGTGCAGCTTTCAAAATTGAGGCAGTGAAGTAAGTTAATACAACATCATATGTGGCTTCTTACCCCTGGCATCTATTGAATGATTAAAGACTGGTATTGAGAAGCCTATGATGATTTAAGCTGATTGTTGCATAGTGAGGCAATTACAAAGAGCAAATTATAATACCGGCTTTCCATTTTTTTTTAAATTTATCTAGCACTAATGACCTGCCAGGTACACTCAAAATGGATTTACATATATCATTTCAGGCATTACTTGAACTAATACAATGAGGTGGGCATTAATTGTTTCCATCTATATTATAGGCAGTTGAGGGTCAAATAGATTAAAAAGATAAATGAAGACAGCCTAGCTGGGCAGTACTGGAGCCAGCACTTCAGCCATTCCATATGTTGAACATAAAACAAGCAAAGATGTGTGATAATCATGTGTAGAAATTATTCATTAAATGAGACTGAAGAAATAATACTTGTAGTTTTGATATCTGGTAACTCAACACGCCTTTGACAATGGTACTCAAGGACATTTTAGTTTTGTCCTCAGAAGAAAGTTTTCTTTTATATAAAGGAAAGAGGGTATTTTCCTTTCAGAAATGTGAATGGACTTTTAAAAGAACTGAAGAGAAAAACATCTTTTGGAGTGTAGCCTTCTTCTCCAATTATTTTTTACCTTGGAAAATGGAAAAAATAAATGCCAACTTAAAAACAAACAAACATAGAAACAGGAGGGAGGGCCTAGACCCTACTCCAAATGATTTGACAGATTTTGATGATCCCTCCTAGAAGGCCTCACCCTCCCTGTGGATTGGGTGGGGAATGGGATCGAAGGGCAGGTCAGGGGACATGGGAGGATGAGAGGGAGAGGGAAGTAGGATCGATATGTAAAATAAATAATAATAATAATATTAAAAACAAACAAACAAACAAGTATATGCCTTCCTAGCAAATTTCAGAGCTAACTAAACATCATGAGCCTGAAGAGGGTAACTACAATACATATGATGGCACTGTAAACAGAAATTGGATTAGTGAGTTTCCTTGCAAAGGTAACCTACTAAGTAAGTTTCTGTTATTTGTACTTAGGACCCTAAAGAAAAAGAAATATAGTTTGTAACAGTTAGGCGTTTCATTTAAACAAAACAATGATAACCAAAAATACTTTAATCATCATTATAAAATAAGGTGTCTTATGTATAAGAACACATTTAGCCTAAGAAAAATGTATAAGAGTTTATAGAATTTTACTAATGAACCAGATTTTTTTCATTATATGTGTACACACTTACCTTTAGATTATGATTTAAACAGATGAATAAAAATAAAGAGTAAAATTAAAATTCCTCTGAAAAAATATTTCTCTGCTTGCCCTGTCTTCACATTTGATTCAGAAAACCTTTAAAAGTGTCATGATAAGTATAATCGCAGGGCACCTGAATCTACAGGCAAATATTCTGCTTGATTATGACTTGCTAATGTTTTCGGTCAAAGTAGAGAGTCTATAGCTTTCAACAGCCCTGCATTTGCTTGCACTGGATTTGGAATTTAATATTATTTATTGATTATTTTCCAAAAAATACTATAATACCTTTTGGCTATTCTTAGAATGGTATTTGACATTTCAATTCAATACATTTTATTTAGGTCTGAATTCTGGATTCCGTAAAGCTATCTTTCAATGAAGGATCCATATCTTGTGTCCCAAAAGTACAATATATGAACAAACTTATAATCCACATGATTTCCACAATATTTCTATCTATGGTGATTTAGAGGTAATACCCCTCCCATATGTAAAAGGAAAGATATATTCCAATATTAGATATATACTTTTTAAAATGTAGTTATATTTTTCCACATTCTTTCCGCACTCCATAGACATTCACATACATGCACACACACCACACACACACATACACACACACACACGTATATATGAATACATATATAATGTGTACAAATGCTATATATTTTCAGAAAGTAAGGAAAGTTAAATGTGAAGGTTATTGAGGCTGGCATGTAGATTAGCTGCAGTATCTTGTCTAGCATTCATGAGGTTATGGGGACAATCTCCAACACTGAATAACCCTGACATTGTAGTACTTTTTTATATCAGCATTGGGCATAGTAGTACATATCTATTATTGAAGTACTTGCAAGGTGGGATCGTGGGGGCAAATTGATTGTATGTTCAAGGCCATTTTCATCTATATGATGAGTTTAAGACTAGCCTTGGCTACAGGAGGCTCACAATTTATTTAACAAGCAAAATAACTTTTCTATTTGTCTATGTATTGTGTGTGTGTGTGTGTGTGTGTGTGTGTGTGTGTAGGCATGTGCGTGACAGTGTGTGCGTTCATTTGTAGAAGTCAAAGAACAACTTTTAGGAGTTGGTTCTTGCCTTCTACATTGTTGAAACAGATCCATTCGCTTCTGTTCTGCACTCTGAGCTGTACGCTGGCTAGCCCAGAAAAGTCCAGGGAATTTCCATGTCTCCAACTAAGGTTGCTGAGATTACATCACAGCTTCTAGAGATGAGTTCATGTTGTCATACTTTCTTGGCTAGAACTTCTACTGGCTGAACATGATACATAATACATGTATGAATAATACATACACAATACATAAATTTTTAAAAATTTTGATTTTTAGTATGTGTACTGAAGCATGTGAGTATGGGTTTGCATAAATGAGTGTCAGTGCCATGCGGACAGTGGTCAGAAGAAGGTGTTGAATCCCCTGGAGTGTCAGTGAGGGTTGCTTGCAAGCTTCCTGATTTGGGTAATGGGAACCAAACTCCAGCCCTTTGGAGGAGCAGTAAGTCCTCTTAACCATGGATCTGTCCCACCAGCCACACAGAGGATTATTCAATAACTGCTATAGGCTACTTGGGAGCCCAAGTATTAAAAACAACAACCCAAACCTCAAAATTAAATAAAACTTTGCTACTGGCATAAGAAGAGGATTTTAATGGAAATAGTTTCACATTGGGTACTATGTGCCTGAGAAAGAAAACAACCCACTTTAACATAAAAATTATTGGTTGCAATCAAATAAGAAAACTAGAAAGCTATAGTGAAGAGTCCCTGTTAATAATAGTAATTGGTTTATAAAAGAAATCCATTGTAACTTTTGCTTATATTCTCATGTAAATATCTTAGAGATGACCACATTTAAGCTTAAGTTCTAGGGTGGTCCAAAGAAAAAATAAGAAATGAAACCGAATATAACTAAAATAGACAGCAAGGTCTTCTATATTAAGAAGTGGTCTTGAGCGTGTGATTACACCAAAGAATCCTATGTGCTTTAGCATTTACATTATTGTACAGCTGGAAAGTTTTGGAATTTCCAAGATGAAATCCCAGGAAGGAACAGAGTGGAATGATGAGCTGAATTGATACTGTGTGGGAAAGGAAGCAGACACCCAGACATGGTGCTGAGCTCCCATGGGAAAGGCCTTGATCTAACTTAAGTAAAGGCAGGCTGTGATGCCAGCAGTGGTCTGTGAACTTTTGTGTACACAGTGGATCTACACTTCAACTCTTTTCCCAAATAATCATTTTAAAAGCTCTGATATTTGTCAGAATGAGACACAGACAAATGAAACTATCTAAATGTATGATAGTACTTTTAGTATTTTATACTCAGGACAGAGTTATAATATTTCATTGCCAAATGTTCTTTTTCTAAGTTTAGTGTATATGTGTGTGTCTGTTGTATGTTGAAATACGTTATGGGTTCTGTTCTGTCTTCCTACATTCACGTGGAGTTTGGGGGTTGTAATCCAGGCTTGGCTACAAGCACCTCTATGTGGTGAGCCATCTCATTGGCCATCCCTATGTTTTTCTTCATTTGCAACCCTGACTGTTTGTTTAACAAAGAATGCCAGGGTAGATTTGGGGCAATTACTACTAATACTTTAAGTTCTTTCTACAAATATTTCTGTAATTAAGTGCCCAATCCCAATCCTTTTTATGTGCAACATATGGCTTTGTTTCTTATTGTTTTTCATATTAATGTAAACTTTTCTGGTTCTCAAAGATAAGGGATAAAACCTTGAGTACTAGGAAATCAGTTTAGCCTAGATACTCCACCATTGCAAGAATATCAGGATGTTTATGGAGAAATCTTGAGTTTGATATTTTGGGATCTGCAAAGAAATCATGTACTTGGTGTATATTGTGGTTGTCTTGAGTGTTCACCAGTTAATAAATAATATTTCTTCTTCCTGAGCACTATCGCGTTTTAATAAGGATCAAGATAAACAAATATGCTGAATAGATGCTTATTCAGGGAGAAATAATTTACAAAATAGACAGATGAACACCAGCAGGTTCCTGATCCCAAGAATGCCTCCAGATCCTCTCCTGTCTAAGCCCTGCCAGCAAGAGAGTGCTCCAGGGCTCCTCCTCAGATCTAGTTTCCCAGGTCACTTCTGCCCCTGTCTCCACCCCCAATGAGCATGAGGACACATGCAGACAAAGTGAATATCTCACTACAATCCCCCTTTTAGTCTAAAAAAAAAAAGATTTAGGCTTGATACAAAACTATATAAAAAACAGTGAATAACAAGGGTGCTCCATGACAAGGAAAATCAAGAACATACAAATTTAAGACCTATGTATCTAGTGCTAGGGTAAAGGCATAACCGAGTTTACAATAGAGTTGTCCTAAGCTGGAAAATGTAAGTCTAGTACCTAGGCTTACTAGTATCTAACTAGGAAGAGAGATTAATAGTTGTGAAAGTTTAATCTTCAACCTCATCAAAGAGCTGAGAAGGAATAGCAATACCAGGGTAGACAGGAAGTATGGATGGGCAACTTCCAAAAGGTACAATGAAGACAGAAACAACAATCTACCTGGACACTCACCCAAGGTCTCATAGTCAGTTTTGGCTAAGGCCTAGAGTACCTGACAGACCACAACAAAAGCATGGAGGCTGAAAGGCTGTCTTACCCTGACCTGGCAAGGTTCAGCAGTCTTCTATATTTGTCTCCTGCAAGCACATAGGACTGCACATCCAAAACAGTGGTTGAGGTGGAGGCAGTTCTTTGCCCAAGAGGCCATTAGGCGAAGCAATAATGGACTCCAGAAGGAGCGACAACAGTGTCCAACATATTTTTGGGAAAGGGCACGGTGCTGTCAAGAGCAATAGTGTCTCATGTCAACAGAGTACTAATATTAAAACATTTAAATGCCAAGTTTTGCAGGCCTATGAAGTATTTGAAGATTAAGCATCTATGTCTGACTAATCTCATAGGTATAGGAAACATGGGTGAAGATAATCTGTAATACTCAGGAACTTAGCTAAAAAACTGATTGAAACTTCCCTGAGTAAAGCAGGGACAAATACTTAATATATATATATATATATATATATATATATATATATATATATATCTTCCTAAAACAGAGGTAGAGTAGAAATGTCTAGACCAGAGGTACAACTATAAAGGGCAGCAAGATAAAAATATCCTAAATTGTATCAATATACAAAATGTCTTGAACATAAGTAAGAGTATACATACATAGAATATGGTAAGGATAATGTGCATAAAACATCATAAATGAAAGATTTTATACAATATGACAAAATACAATATACAATTCTTCTGGGAAGGAAATATAAACTTAATTTTACATAGGTTACCACATATAAGAATCTATAGCAATGTAAGTTGTATAATACTAATATTTCACTATTACTAAAATAATTCACAATAAGCTAGGCTAATCTACCTATATCCTATTTAAACCATCCATACCTTTCCCAACCAAACACCACCCCTGTCTAAAAGAGATACCCGAGTCTAAGGATCACCTTCCATACCCAACCTAAGTAACTAAAACCAACCCTAAGAAGATTCCTATATGTCAAGAGTAGGGAAAGGGGTGTCGTTAACTTAAGATCACTTCCTGCTGAAATGGGATGATGATTGCTCCATGGGATCCTGTAAGAAGAAAATTTTTAGTAACCAAATTTCGTGTGTGTGTGTGTGTGTGTGTGTGTGTGTGTGTGTGTGTGTGTGTGTGTGTACAAATGTTCATGTAAGTATGTGGATGCCAGAGTTTGACATAGGATATCTCCATCAATCACTCTCTATCTTAGTTTTGAGACCGGGTTTCTCACTTTACCTGAAGGTTATTAATTCAGCTAAACTAGTTGGCAAGCAAGCTATGGGGATCCTCCTGTCTCTGCCTGCCTAGTCCTGGGATTATGATTTGTGCTTTTTTAACATAGTGCTAGGAATCAGACTCTGGTCCTCATGGTAAGATGGCAAATATGTTACCAACTGAACCATATACCCAGCCCCTTGTCTTCACTCAGTTAATTATATTGGTTGTAATAAACCGAAGTAGGCATGAGAATAGACTTCAGAGAACTTGGAGTCTAAGGAAAAAGAAAAAGATATGTGTTACAACAATTTGTAGGTAATTTATGCTCTATTAATGACATCCCCCCCATTACTCATGCAAGCACTTCTAGTTTAACTGAAAGGAGTACAGCAGGAAGGTGAGGGAGACAAGAAAAGGTTAATGGGGATGAATATGATATTTGAAAAAGTACTATACACCACATATGGAATTTGATGTGAAGGTATTTTCCTTCTATACAGATACTTCTTTATGCCTTGCCAAACATATAGCCCATTGTAAATAAACATAATGAAGCCTCAGAGAAAATTGTATTTTTCATGTGCATCTTGATTATTTAAAATTAAGACTTCTGAAATATTAAATATGATCAAATATTAACATGGTGTTGGCATCTACTCTGCAGTTTCCAAGTCACCAAAATAAAGCACATTGTTTGCTTAATACTCTAGACTTCATCTCACCACAGAGAGCTGCATTAACTTCCTGCTCCCATTTAAACACCATTAAGGTGCAGCTTGCACTCTGTAAAGCTTTATTGTCTGAGTCCTGCTTACCTGAGGGACCACTTACCTGCATTCCTCAGAGAAGCCTGGGGAGCCATTTTGCTGATAGCTCCTTGGAGGGGTTGGTGTGGTACAAGCACTTTTTGGGTCCTGGAGCTTCTATAACCTGCCCTCATCCCCAATCCATGTTCTCAGTTGTGAGATACAGACCTGCCACTTAAATATTATTTGCAAACAAAGAAACAGTTTCTGTCTACCTTGGGTTTTTATAAATGGTGTGGAAATATTCTTTCTTGTGTATCTATGATCGCTGGAATGCAATGTCTATTAAATGACTTTTGTGGAGGTACCGGTAAATGATTTGAGTAGCTTTAGATTAAATAACTTATATATAACACAAAATGCTGCAATGTAGACTTTCAGTATAATCAATCCATATCAGCCCTATGAAAGGCATATTGGTAACCATCACATTAGAAGTGATGATTTCTTGAGAATGGGCTTCATGTAACATTTTGAAGTAAACTAATACAAATAATTCTAATGAAAAGGTATGTTTGTGCAATAATTTTGCTTCAGTACTTTACAATATTCAAACAGACCAAACTATTAGACAGAGGACTCTAGAATTATTGTTAAATATTGTGCTTTTTTTTTTGATGCAACTGCCCCAAGCATTTTATGTCAACTTTACAAACAAGAAAAATATCAATACTTTATTTTCAAAGCCACATAGAATTAGTCTAATTTCTAAATATTGGATTTGTTTCCTTAAGTCATTTGGTTTCTACTGACTATTAAAAAAAGGCATGGAGACACACAACATCATTTTGAGTCTGAGGTTCAAAAACATTACTTCAGTTTAAAATTTTATATTATTGTATATATATATATATATATGTATATATATATATATATCCTATATACAGATTTATCAATTACTAATCATGAACTATGATGTTTTTTCTATTTTCCTAAAATTCCTAGAAAATTAGGTAAGAATTATTCTGCAGCCTTCTAAACAATATTTTAATTAATTTGTTAATTAATTTGCATTCTGATATCTTTTTCTTGCCTTACGCAAGTATTTTCAAGTGAAATGTCATCTTAGTTTCATGACCAGAGAGAGAGTCTCAGTTTGGGTTCTGTAGAAAGATTTACCTCCCCACCTAATTACCTTCACCATCTCCTCTATCTCCACTGAACACAATCAATTTACTTCACTCCCATGGTTATTGCTCACAGCACAGTGAAGCATGACAGAGTGAAATGAAACATCAAGAATGCAATGTAAGGAGGTCAGACAAATAAAGAATACAAATTAAAGCTGGCTGTACAGATGCTGTGTGATGATGTTTCTGTTTCAGCATCTTTGCTTAATACATGACTTGACTGCCCCTCATGAAAATTATTCAATCCCATTTTAAACTGGACTAAGTGTTTCTAATGCAGCTTCAGATACCGATGAGGAAAAATATTTTTGTCTCAAAGAAAATACTTATTTGGCTCAGAAGTTGGATACATGAGACCATAATTGCTGATTGAAGGCTGAGGGAGGCTGTGATGCCCCCTACACCACCACATACTTCTCAACAAACCGGGTTGTGGAGTTGTCAAGAATTGTTGAGCCTTGAACCTTCAGTTATACTTCAAAAATTAAGGAAGCCATCCCAGAAAACTATGTCAAAAAGATATGGTGGCCAGATTTGATAAGAAGAGTTATTTGACTGTTTTACATGTAAATTATAAGTAAGAGAAAGATGGAGGAGCAAACATCAGGCAGTGGTTCCATTTATTAAGAGTAAAAATAATAACCAATTAAACTGTGGTAGTGAAAACAATGGCCTTTCTATTTCATTTAAATTACTCTCCCCATCTTCACTTTGCTGAGGTGGAAGGTGACATGTAGAGGGGTTTAACTCTTCCCTGTTTATGCAGGCAACAGAAGGCAGATTCAGGATGTGCATATAGGGAATCTTAGCACATTGTTCATAAGAGTAAGTGATAAATCATAAGACAAGTGATTAAGTGAATTATAGATAAGATTGGTAGGACTTGGTCCTTGAAAGAATTCTAAACATGTGCTAGAAACATAAATATGTAGATTTGTGACTCACCAATATTTCTTGTACATTTACGACTACAGCAAATAAAGAAAGCATACAGAAAGAGCTGCATTTGATAATGGCACACTGAGAAGGACCAAGGTGTAATAATAGATGGAGAAATATGTGATCCTGAAGACAACTGCACAGGCTCAGTAGTGCTTGCCAGTAACAAGGCTTTCAAGAATGGTGGTACCAGGAACCCACTGACAACAGAAAGAAAAAGAGAGGATGCAGAAAACTGTCTGTTCCTTTAGATTTAACAACCAGGAAGCTGATGACCTTGAAAAGAGGAACTTCTGAGTGGCAGTTAAGTCTTTATTTAACTAAGCTTTATTAGATAGACCTGTAGACTTGCAACTACATGCTATGATGTACCTTGTGGAGAGCAGTGGGCTAGAAAAGGATGGATGGTGTTGAAAACAGCTGTCACCTACAACACACCAACTATGGTGTTTGTGGAGGAAAGATTAAGATTGAGTAAGACAGAAAATCCTTTCAGAAGGGAGTCATGTGGAATTCCCAGTCAGTAGAAGACAGCTGCCAGAAGGGCAGTGCCCTACAGCGACTGAACTGGGTCACACATTGTGACTTCTCTTGATGTATCACTTTAAGAAAGCTCCTGTTTCTTCCCAGCATTTCTGCCATATCTCTGCTGTCTCCAAGCAAAGTCTATACCAACTATTTTCTCTTGAGCTAGCAGCCCTGATTTTCAACCATGTGGACATAACAGAAACTCATGTGTGATTATCTGAGAGGGTCTGAATGTCGAGAATTAAGGGTGAGGTGCCGGGTTTTCTAACAAGCCCTTTAAAAGTAATAGTTATTCCGTGTTTGAAGTCTCTTTTCAGAATTCTGATGAATTGAGCCACGCTGTTTTCTGAGTACTCGGATTCTGTATGTAGCTTTATGACAGGAAGTTGGCCTTCAGAGCAGGAATGTATGTAAACAAAGAAATGTGGCTCACAGCTAAGTTCCTCTAAATCAAATCCTGCAGGCTTTCCACCCCCATTCCGAGCTTCTTTCTGTATCTTGATTGTTTTCAGATGGTTTCTGTGATGAAACCCAATTGTTAACCTCCCTAAAATTCCCAAGGCATTCTCAGGCAGTTGTGAGTGTGGACCAGCTAAACCAAACAAGGAGAAGGAAGTAAGAAATCTAATGCCATCCTGCTCCGCGATGTATGAAGTGTATTTTCTCCCTCGGGAATCAAACTTCAAGAGTGAACTTTTAAAAGAGAGACTGAAAACTCTAGTACTACAACTGCCCGAAATCATCACTGTAAACACAAAGGGTTAGAAGCTATGTCTGTTTGGTCCTTTGACATTATTATACAACAGCATGCCTGCTGAGCTTCAGAACTATTGTCCTGCCAGCCGTACAGAACTCTGCCTTCCTCCACTGTAAAAATGCTAAGATGCCAAGGGCTACAAATTGTCTTACATAAAGTCATGGGAACTTTATAGGTTATGATAGATAAAGAAAAATACAAAGACCTTTTTGTCAATCTCAGAACCTCAGCCTTGCCTTCATGGGTGGAAGCAAAAATGTCCCAGATTCTTGCAAGCCTGTCTAATACAGAGACCCCAGTCCTCCTGGAAATTGTGTTTCTTTGTTTTCCTTAAGCTAAGTAGTGTGTGTGTGTGTGGGGGGGGGTCATGCAAAAAGCGAAGACTTCTGTTGTATTCCTGAAGTTCTACTTATTGACGTGTCTTCTAGTAGAAGAACAGAGAAATAGAAAGTGGGCAAACATGTTAAAAAAAAAAAAAAAAAGGCTTGGTAGGAGAGACTGGGACAAAGACTGACATATTGCACCTTCAGAGTTTCTACTTCCTAAACAGTTTAAATGATGGATCCTAGATATGCTCACTGGTCTATAGAATTGGTCTGGAGAAAGATGAAATTGAAATGTGTATTTCTGTAGAGACTGAGGGGTGTGAGGAGGGATCGAATTTGGAAGTTTATGAACGGCTTGCTCAATCAGCTGATAATGTCATTGTTGCGATTACAAAAGCTGTAGGAAGGGTTGATATTGGTTCACAGTTCAAGAACACAGTTGCATAGGGGAGGCATGGCAGCTGAAGAGTGAGGCAGCTGGTCACAATGTAGTCATCATCAGATAGTCTGTGATGAAGGCTGGTTCTCAACTTTCTGTCTCCTTTTGATTTAGTACAGAGCCCACTCCATATTTTGGATGGATTCTCGCTCCATGTCCTAATCTGGAAAATCCTGAACCTCCATGCCTTGAGGCTTGCTTACAAGCTATTTTTAAGTCTTATCAATTTATATCACAATCAACCATAGCTCCAGTCAGTTGTTCTGAGGGCTGCTGGGAAAGCAAAGGGAAAGTCTACAAGCACTACGGATTATAAACTTTTGTTTAGATGTCTCCATGCTGATCCTGGCAAGGAATAATTGGGACTGTGAGTGTGGTGGTGGGTGGAAGAGGGGGCTGTGAGCACTTTCAGAGAAATGAGATTCTGAGAAAGTAGCTCCACAAAGAGGGGATGGGAAGAAGCCACATTAAACCCATGCCCCCATCCTGCAGCTATGAGAACTTAACTGACAGGAAAGATCATTAGACTGTCAAAGTTTCAACAAACAAGATGAGTCTAGTAAACACAGTTCAGAAAGGACAACTGACTGTGAATGAAAAGCACTCAAGTTGAGCCCCATAGCCCTGGCTGTAATGGAACTCACTATGTAGGTCTATGTAGGTATGCTTGCCTCTGCCTCCCAAGTGCTAGGATTAAAGGCATGCACCACCATGCCCAGCCTAGCCAATACTTTAAAAAAAAAAAAAAAGAAAAGAAAAAAAAAACTTCTTTATTGAATCTTTGGGGATTTAACATCATACACCCCAATTCCGTTCACCTCCTTCCTTCATCCCTTCAGTGCCCTCTCCCACAAAAGGAAACAAAACAAAGTAAGCAAGCAAGCAAGCAAACAAAATCAAAAACTGGGAACCCTCATTAAGTCAAACAAGGGTAAAAGCCACAACCTGAACAGAAAAATTTCTGCTTCTCCTTCTCTTCTGCCTCTCTGTCACCTCTTCATCCATCCTGAATAGGCAACACATTTTAATCAATGTTGCTTTTATTTGCTCAGAGTTGCACTCCAATATGACCCAGATATAGGTAATTCCTGAAAAAAGAAGTTTCATGTTTATAATTCAGTTAGCTGAAATTGATCAGGGAACTCATGTCATGTCATTTCAATTTTGGATATCTTATATGACTAAATTATTATGAAATCAGTTTTTTTGTGTTTCATATTTATTGACTTTGAGCATTGTGAGTTTTTATTTTCTCTTTTGATTGCTTATTCTTGAGATTTTGATTTAAAATTTCTCCCTTCCCTTTTCTCCCTCCAACCCCACCATCCTATCAGATTCACTTGCCTACTCCCCTTCAAATTAATGGTTTCCTTTTTCATTAATTCTTATTGTATGCATCCTACATGGAATGATGTTTTATTCTCAAGTTGTTAATGTATTTCTAAGTTTGTATATTCACTGAATTGTTTTGGGAAAAAAATAAATGTAGTATATTTTCTGCTTTAACAAATCAATGATTACCAAAGCCATTGGGTTTAATGACCTCCTAATATGCCTAATGCCTTTTTATTTGTCTACTCATGGGATCCTTGTGTCTGTGAATATATGAACACCCTCTCTCTGTGGATCTTACATGCAGATGCATAGTTTCAATTCCAGATCCCAGAGAAATGGTAATTTTGGCGCAGTGGAAGGGTTTAGAGTACATGGTATTCTACAACCAAACCACAGCCAACAGTAGCCTCACAGAGAGTTTGGTGCTATTATTATTATTGTAAGACTAATATACATTGTTTCCTCATTGAGAAAAGGCCTGTATTAGCCAGGCTTCTGTAACTCTAACAAAATACCCATGAACACAAAGCAGAAGAGAAATTTAATTTTGCTCAAGGTTTCAAATAATTCAGTACATGCTAGGTAGCCTCTGGTGATGTGGGTTTGTGGTCAGACAGACAGTATAGAAGGAATGGAGTAACAGAATTCTTAGTTCATGGTGGAGAGGAGTCACAGAAAAATAAATTAACTTCCACAGTGACATACCTCCCCCATCTCTAGATAACACACGTGGCTGTGATCCCTGTCATTGACCCCAGGGTCTACTTGCTTCTCAATATCCCCATCTCATTCAACTCAGGAGCAGCCATGAATCATTCCAGAAACAAGTTATAAAATGTCACTGCTCTGTGTATCTTTTGTTCTCCAGAAGGCATTTTAAAAACAACTATAATGTTTAGAATTGAATATTGTAAGTCTTAGGACAGAGCCAGCAGGTAAGAAGACTGTCAGACATCTGGGGTACCCGAATAGTTCCTAAGGATACAGAAAAGAAGCAGATCATAGACTTGATATTTGTTTTTGTTTCAGTGAAAAAGAGAAAGCTGGACAAATTATCATTTTTGTTAATTTTAACTTGAATAGAAAAATAATTAAGAATTCAATTCTAAATACTTTGAATTTTTGTCAACTTATCTAAAAAAAAAATAATGCCACTTTTCCAATATGGCAGATATGAAGTATACAGTTTTACTAGAGTCAAACTTTTCTCTCCTGTCTGTCTATCATCTATCACCTATCTTCTTTTTCTTCCTTTCTTCTTTTCTTAATTTAGTTTGTTATGGATTCTCATCAGTAAAAATGTCATACTATTTGTCCTATTTGCTTATAATTTATTGTGGTGATAAACACCATTACTGAAGACCACTTGAGGAGGAAAAGATTTATTTCAACTTCTAAAGCAGAGCAGGTCAGGAATCTGGAGACAGGAACTGACGCAAAGACTGCAGAGAAGTGCTACTTGATGGCTTGCTCTCCAGTTCCACATTCAACTACCTACCTTTCTTACAACTTCTCAGGCCCACAGTAACTGGGCCATCCCACCTCTATCATTAATGAAGAAAAATATTCCACATAATTGCCCAGAGTCCAATACGATGAAGGCATTTTTCTCAATTGAAATTCCCTCTCTAAGATATCCCTCAATTCTGTCAAGTTTACAAAAACCCAATCATCTCTGTAATGTACACTTTTATTGTGAATATTGAGGTCTTGTAAACAAAATCTACTTAGAAATATAGGAATGCTAAGCTTAGAAAATAGTTAATGTAAACAGTGCTGAGACTTAAGGCAAAAGAACCAATTTTCTATTTGTATCTGACATTTATATTCAGAAGAAAAGAAAATGGAAGTTAATAGGAGCTCAGAGTGAACCCTCAAATCTTGTACCATTTCAAATAAAGACTAGGGAGAACTCACTTTCTGGGGCCACTCCTTAGACAGAAAAGCAGTTCTCTTCCTTTGATATCAGGTATTTGGTTTTCCCTTTGTATAGTGAACAGTTGTCCCCAGAGTACAGTTGAGTCTGGGATTCTGGCTGTAGGGTTTCAGAGGAAATAGAAGCTTTGTGGTAGTTTTAGACACCACAGGAAGATGGGCTGAAAATAACGATGAGCTGCACTGACTTCAGTCAGTTCTAACAGAAAAGAAATAGAGGAATCCTGTTTTACATTAAAAACACTGTTGCCTGATGGGGCTGTGTGATCACTGCAAATCCTTCAAGATGTTTAGCAGTGAGAACTCTGCATCTTGGAATTGAAACTTCACTGAGCTTTGAGAACTGGAGATATTATTTGTGTCATCAGGATAGTTAGAGTATTTAAGCCATGGAGAAGTATAAGTTTTCTTGAATATTTACAGGGCAGTGGGTAAAACCAAGGCAAGAAGAAACTTGAATTTAAGGGCTAGGAGGAGGAATTAAGAAGGATGGAGTGGGAAGGAACAAACAAAGATGAAGCTCATTTGCATGCAGTATCAGAGTAGTGAATTCATTAGAATTAGGAGGAAATGATGGAGAATTGCCATAGACAGAGCCTTTGCATTGGGGAAATGGTTCAGTTTGTTGGTGGAGTGTTGACTGCACAAACATGAAGACTTGTGTTTAGATCCCTAGATCTCCTAGATGCTAGGAAAGGCTTCATGCCTTGGTAACCCAAGGACCAAGATGTTGGAGGGAGTTTGAGGTCAGTAGGTTCCTGGAACTCATTAGTGAGACAGTCTACCTAAATCAATGAGCTCTGGGTTCAGTGTAACACTGTTTCTCAAAAAGTAACCTAGGATTGGAAGAAGAAAACCAACATCCACCTCTGATCTTCACATGTGCATATGCATACACACTCAACCAGGACCACATAAAGAAGAGAAATAAACAGAATATTGTTATGTGTAGGTTTTTTCCTGCCGTTTTGGTCCCACCGCCAAACCAGCCCCAAATTAACACACAGAGATGCTGTATTAGATATAAAGCTGTTAGCCCATTACTAGTATATCTTATTGGCTAGTTCTGTCTTAAATATTAACCCATTTCTGTTAATCTAAGTACTTCCACATGGTCTTATATTACCTGAGAGAGGGGCTGGCATTCTTCTCTCTATGTCCTCAATCTTGGAACTCCTCCCTACTACTTTCTCTCTCCTCCTTGTTTCCTAGTCCCACCTATCTTGCTTTACTATTGGCCAACAGTGCTTTATTCATTAACTAATATGAGAAACATTCACAGAATGACATCTCCCATCAGAATATAATTAAGATTCTGTAAGGAAAAAAAATATGATCTTCCAAATTCTCTAGTAAATTTGTTCTGATATCATTTCAAAGCAGGAAAATAAGATAGGCTATTTGTTTCTTTGTTTGTTTCTATTTATCTAAAATATTTAGAAGGGAAGCTATATGGTAAGCATATTCTCATGACATTTTTCTGTCATTTTTGACAAACCTTTTGAGGAAACAAATTGTTTTTCTTTGGGTTTCTAGCATGTTTATATGTCTAACAGATTCCTGCCAAGCTCCTTGCCACAGTATCTGTAACTCATACCAGGAAACTCCCAGATGGAGTGATCTTAGATTTCTGTCTTTGGGACTGTACTTTGGCCACATACTTAAAAATCAAGATCTTAGCCGGGCTTTGGTGGCACATGCCGTTAATCCCAGCACTCGGGAGGCAGAGGCAGGCAAATCTCTGTGAGTTTGAGGCCAGCCTGGTCTACAGTGCTAGTTCCAGGACAGCCTCCAAAGCAATACAGAGAAAGCCTGTCTCGAAAAACAAAAAACAAAACAAAGCAAAAAAAAAAAAAAAAAAAAAAAAAAAAAAGTCAAGATCTTAGTTGGATTTGTTAACTAAATTGAAAGAATAATTATAATGTCTTGCAGTGGAAGATTTTCCTTTCTATTCTCCTTTATACTTTAATAGTAATAATTATAGAATAATGGTGTTTGTCTTATGCTTTCTGTACTTGCTTATGTGGCATCACAAAATACAGCCAGGTAATAGGTTAAGTGGTGGTTCAACCTACATGGATATCCATCCCTTCAACCTCAGAGTATACCCTCTTCAAAGGGTTTTCCTGAACCTTAACGTCATAATCTCAATTTATTAAGTTATTCTAGAAATTAATGGATAAAAAACAGAGCTAATTATCATCTAACCGAATTAGTTTTTTATATAACTTACAATTTAACTTTATGCTTAGCAAAATTTTAATTAATTTTATTTAAATTTTTTGATAATTTTCTTATTTATTTAAATTAAAATCAAGCTTGTTTTACATATCAATCCCAGTTCCTGCAACCTCCATCCCATTCCCTTTCTGCTCTTTAGGGAGGGTGAGGCCTTCCATGGGGAGTCTTCATTGTCTGTCATATCATTTGGAGCAGGGCCCAGGTCCTCCCCCATGTGTCTAGGCCGAAGGAGTATCCCTCTATGTGTAATGGGCTCTCAAAGTACATTTGTATACTAGGGATAAATACTGATACACTACCAGAGGCCCCATAGATTGCTAGTCCTCCTAGCTAACACCCACATTCAGGGGTTTTTCTACTTGAAAATTTTGTGAAATTTTCTCTCTTCTTTATCTTATATTTTGAAAACTTAACTTTGAGGACTTAACTTTTTTATGGAAAATACACCCATCTTCTATCAAAAAAAAAAAACCAAAAAAACAAAAAAACAAAAAAACAGAATTTAGGGTATACTTTTGAACATAATGTACTTCTCTTTTTCTTTCTTTTTTATTAAATGTTTCTGAAGGTATAAGTATATGGTATATGCACAAGTATGTGGGTGACTAAACATGTCTATGCAGGCATGTGTGTGTGTGTGTTTATTTGAGAGTCAGAGAAAGATTAATATACTGTTCTATCACTCTTCCCTTTATTCCATGAGAGAGGATCTCTCATTAGCCCTGGAGGTAGGCTGAAGGGAAGCAAGCCCTAGCATTTCTCATGCCTCCACCAATGGTTGGTATTCTTTTGCAATTACTGTCGTCTGGTCCATAGTTTGAAGTGACTTAGACCAGGATTCTATGCCCAGGGACACCAAATTCATTTATTAATCCCAGAAAAATACATTGAGCATTGAGCACTTGCTCAGTGCTGGTTAGTAGAAAGCAGAGAGCAGAAAGCAAGAGAGACAAGCTTTGTAATTAAGGGCCTGGTGTCTTATTCTGCAGAGGTGTGTGATATTTAGGTACATACATACATACATACATACATGCACATATATATATATATATATATATATATATATATATATTAGAATCTTGTGAGGAAAAAATAAAAGGAGGTAAGAAGATGAAATTAAAATATATACAGTGTGAGGCAGCATTATATGCACAGTGTGAAGTTAGGGAAAGATCCCTGCAGTAGAGATGTCATAATCTGAATAAGGTAAGAAAATAAGTGACACAAAGGTCTTAGGAAAAATCCAAGTCCACAGAAAAGTAAACATAAGGGCCATGTCCTGCTGAGGGCTTGGCTGGAGTATAGTTGAGAAATGCAAGACTGGCCAGGAGAGAGAAAGAGATGGAAGGCGAGTCTGAGTCCTTGGGTTTGGTTACTGTTCCAGTACTAATCTCAGTATGATGGTGGCAAGCTACTAAAAGTTCCAAACAGCAAACGTATGTGTTCTGATTGATTTACAAAGTATCAGAGAGTAGCTTTGGGTAAAGTCAAATGAAATGGACAAAGTCTTAGTAGAGTACTCTGATAGGAGGGAAAGAGTTCATCTCATTAAGGTGGCATCTAGGCACTATTCACGTCATCCAAGTTACAATGTGCATAAAGTCTGCAGTAAATCGAGACTCTAACTCTATATTCTTCCTTTTCTTTTTTGGAGGAGGGCATATTATTATTGGTGTAATAAGTGGATTTGTTCACTTCAGGGTGCCAGCATTTAGGTTACAGCAGAAAAGAAACTGTAATCCTATGAGCAATAGTCAATGGAATTCTAAAATTGAAAAGTTGGTAGGGAACGTTAGTAATGGAGGCAACTGAACAAGTATCATGGATTGGTAGTGTATGGCAAACAAATAAAGGTTCCTCTAAAGGTATTTGTTATCATTGAACCATTATTAAATGCAAAAACTATGCTAAAGAGGAGAGAGAGCAAAGACTTATTTTAATTGACGAGACCCCCATCCCCAGAAATGACAGTTCAGATAGTTAAAAATCAATGGTCAATTTCAGTGGTTGTTAAATTTGGGGTTTACAGAAAGAAAGAACAGGGCTAGAGAGACAGTTCTGTGGGTAAGAGTACTTGCTGCTCAAGCCTGAGGACCAGAGTCCAAATCTAAGTATCCAGGCTTGGCTGCATTCATGCCTGCCCATAGTCATATGGGGTCTGACTGGGAGATTCCTGGAACTTCCATGCCATCAACCTAGCTCCAGGTTCAGTGAGAGGACTTGCCATGATAGAATATAATAGAGAGTGATAGAGCAGAGGGTAGTGGCATCCTGTGGCCTCCATGCATGGACTGATATACATACATGCACACACACCACATATAACATCAGCAGAGAAAAACCATACACGGATTTTTCTGTTTTTCAACAACAAACGATATTTTATAACAACTGGAAATATACCTTGTGACCTGAATTCTCTTTAAAAAATTGTGTTTCTATATTTCTTAGAAATTCATTTTGTTTATAAAGTTCATTTTCTGCACTGTTCATTAGGCAAATGAAGTCTTCACCATCTTTTTCCTCAAACACTTCCTTATTGCTATGGTTTGGATCAGCATCTTACAAATGCCATGTGTTGCAAGTTTTGTCATGGGTGAATCTAGGTTGCCTCTAGTAGGCAATGAGTGATAGGGCCTGGATGGAGGAAAGTAGGCTACTGGGAGCATGTACTCATGGGGGATACCTATTTCCTTTTTCTACTTTTTCTCTCCTGACCCCATGAGTTGAACAATTCCACTGCCATTCTCTCTCCTCATGTTCTCCCTGTCCACAAGCTCAAGGCAGAAAATCAATTAACTGGTAATGAAACAACCAAAATTCTGTATCTACATATTATTTCCAAATCTGTAATCTCAGGTGCTTAGAACCGATCAAGACACCCATCCTCTACAGACTGAGAACAAACTTTAAGTTTACCTGTCTTATAATAATGTTAATAGTTTCAGTCATTTATGGATCTACTACTAATATTAATATTATGGTTTTCAGAGATAGAAAGGAGAGTCAGTAATATGTGAATTTCAAACATACGCCAGAAAGCTTTAAGATGAGGGTGTTCTAAATATTTTATAGGGCATTCGTATGCTAAAAGGAGTTTCCTATATTTTATTTGCCAAATATGGAAATCCTGTCCAATTTCTTTCAGGAATGTCTTGAATAAATTTTCATCTGTGGTTTATTCTGAGGGTTTTTGTTGTTTGTTTAATAGTCAAAATACATCTATCTGTATATGACATCAAAACTGTTTGTCTGCATTTCAAGGTCCAGACCACTGACACCAGTGTTCTTTTGGCTTCTGGTTCCCCCAGTAAGTTCAGTTTCCTTATCAAATTATCTAACTAATTCCTAAAAACAAAGCTAAACAAACAAAAATTAAAAACCAGAAATATTTTAGCCTGAAATACAGACATCTTAACTTCTGATGCTAACATGTGACAGCTGCAATACTGTGGCATTGGTACACATGGGTTGATGGATCAGAAGCCGATAAATCAGACACTATAAGAACAAATCATGTCTTATTTTACATTTTTAAAACATAGAGTGTCGATATAGGTGCTGACACATGCATGTCACCAAGTGCAAGTGAAGGTCAGAGTACAACGATGGGGGGCCAATTATCCTCCCCTTACTCCTTATTGAGTGAGGGCCTTTCTTGCTCCTGCTCTGCTGCGTAGCTTGCTTTTGAACTGCCTGCTCATTTGCACTGTCTCTTCTTCCTTTCTCACCAAGGGAGTGTTTGTTTACATATGTGTGCCACAACCTCTGGCTTCTTATGAGTTATAAGCATCAAACTCAGGACCTCGGGCCTATGTAATAAATGATTCTACTTACTGAGCCGTCTCCCTAGTTTTCAATTTTAATTCTTAAAACAAAAACAAAAGCAAACCAAAACAAAAATTTGTGTATAGTAATTGATATCCCCAACAGCTAGGCAAAAATTGTACTTGAGATAAACCATTGTCCGCTTTGCCTGCACTTCGTGTATGAACATCTCCTAAATGCAGCGAAGACTTGCATGTATTCAAAGAATGGAAGTGGAGGGATATTTTTCCTTCTCCAGTACAGGATTCTCTGTGCTCTTTCTCTTGCTGTTGTAATGTCTGGTTATTTTGTCTTCTTTACATTAAATGCAAACCACCCAAGTCTTAGGACTTCCCATGCAGAAATCCTGATCTTCACTCACTTGTGAAATTTTAGGTCTACGTCTATTTTGCATTTTAGAAGAGTATCCATCTTTAACCTCATGGAAGCTGAAGACAAAGGATTATTCTTCTTACTATTCATTAAGCTACACTGAAGCCAGGCAGGAGGTTGGGAAACCTTTTAGGAGAGAGGCAGGGACACAGAGCTAGGTGGCCCTTCTTCCCTTCTTCTGCATATGCTAATTACCAGGATATGATGGAGGAAGCAAAAGCAGCTGTCAGAGATTTGAGACAGTCATATTTAAGTTATTTATAAGAAAGTCTCTCCAGGGCCCTGGCTGGGGGCGATCCTCGAACAGAGCCGGGTCTAGCCAAGCGCAGGCTTCAGTACCATGGGGCGTAAGTTGGACCCTACGAAGAAGAAGTGTGGGCCCAGCCGGAAGGCCCGAAAACAGAAGGGTGCAGAGACCGAACTTGTCAGATTCTTGCCTGCAGCTGGTGATGAGAATTTCAAGAGGCTATCCAGTCCTGCTCGGAAGAGGGCAGCCAAGAGGAGGGCCGGGTCTGTTGAAGTCCCTAAGCCAAATAAGTCTCCAGGGATCCAAATTTTACCTGGAGAGCTATCAAAAGTAGTCCAGGTTCGAGTTAAGAAGTGCCCAGCACCGAGTCCTAACAGTGATGGGGATGAGGAGGAAGACTCTGAGGAAGATGGTGTGGCAAACCAGGGGGACCTTTGGGGCTCCAGGGACAGTGATGCCGACATGTTGGATGACTATGGAGCTGACTCAGCCTCGGAGGATGAGGAGGAAAAGTTGTTGCCCATTGAAAGAGCTGCTCTGAAAAAGAAGGCCTGGGAAGCTGCTGCTGGGGGCCAGCGGAGATGAAGAGGAAGATGATGAGGTTCCCCCTGAGTCCTGTCCCCCAAAGGATGACAAAGCAGAGGGGGATTTGCAGATTAATGTGGACGATGAGGAGGCCTTTGTGCTGCCTGCCTCTGGGGAGATGGAGCAGGATGCCTAGGCTCCAGACCTGCAAGGAGTTCACAAGCACATCCAGGACATCGTGGGGGTGCTTCGCAATTTTGGGGCTCAGCAGGAAGGACGGTCTCGTTCAGAATATCTGAATCGGCTTCAGAAGGATCTGGCCAATTACTATTCTTATGGAGACTTCCTGCTGGGCAAGCTCATGGAGATCTTCCCTCTGTCTGAGTTGATAGAGTTCTTAGAAGCTAATAAGTTACCCCGGCCAATCACCCTTCGGACCAACACCTTGAAAACCCGTCGCAGAGATCTTGCTCAGGTTCTAATCAATCATGGAGTTAATCTGGATCCCTTGGGAAAGTGGTCCAAGTCTGGACTGGTGGTATATGATTCTTCAGTGCCTACTGGTGCTACTCCTGAGTATCTGGCTGAGCACTATATGCTTCAGGGAGCCTCGAGCATGTTACCTGTTATGGCCCTGGCACCTCAGGAGCACAAGCAGATCTTAGACATTAGATCTTAGACATGTTGTGCTCCTGGAGGGAAGACCAGCTACATAGCTCAGCTGATGAAGAACACAGGAGTGATCCTCTCCAATGATGCCAATGCTGAGCACCTCAAAAGTGTCGTGGGCAACCTGCATCGGTTGGGAGCACCATTATCAGCCACTATGATGGGTGCCAGTTCCCCAAGGTGGTGGGGGGCTTTGACCGAGTGCTATTGGATGCTCCCTGCAGTAGCACAGGAGTCATCACCAAGGACCCTGCTGTGAAGACCAACAGTTCCTTCTGAAGAAGGACTTCCTGCGCTGTGCCCATCTTCAGAAGGAACTGCTGCTCAGTGCTATTAACTCCGTCAACGCTGCCTCCAAGACTGGGGGCTACCTGGTCTACTGTAACTGTTCCATTACGGTGGAAGAGAATCAGTGGGTAGTAGAATATGTCTTGACAAAGAGGAATGTGCGCCTGGTGCCCACAGGCCTTGACTTCGGCCAGGAAGGTTTTACTCGCTTGCGAGAAAGGCGCTTTCACCCCACCATGCGCTCCACCTGACGCTTCTACCCTCACACTCACAACATGGATGGATTCTTCATTGCCAAGTTCAAGTTTTCCAATTCTATTCCCCAGCCCCACATAGGAAATGCAGAAGCAGCCATCCCTATGGAGCCTGAGCTAAAGGATCAGGTGACCCCTATGTCGGAGAACAGTGGTCAGCCCGCCAACGGAGCTGGTGGGACTGCAAAGGCAAAGCAGCAGCTGGGGAGACAGCAGCATTCCAGAAAGCCCTTCCAGAAGATGAATGGCATCTCCAAAGGGCCAGGCTCAGAATCCACTGCATCTTCTGTCCCAAAGGCCCAAGAGTCTGCCAGGCCCCAAGAGAACAGTCAGCCTGATGGAAAATCTGGCGTGATCAGGAAACCAAAAATGGCCAGGAAGCTAAAGCAAAGGGGACCCAAATCAAAGCCCTCCAAGGAAGCTGCTCTCCCTAAGCAGAAAGCCCCTCCCAAGGGTGTGGACTCAGAAACACCTGCTATGCCATCACCCTCTGAGATTTGCACTCCCCCAGGGATTGAGGACTGTGGTCAGTCTCTGGGGAAAACCAAAAAGATTGAAAAAGCAAAGCAGCAGTTACCAGAGCAGTCTGCCAAGAGAGCTGCTTCCCTAAAAGAGGATGGTACCCCCAAGGGACTCTCAGTCCCCACTGGGTCGCCCCACAGTTCCACCAGGCTCCCACTAGCAAAAAAGGAGGAAATCTGTGATAAAGGGCAGTAGCCAGCCACTGTTGTCATAGATGGACTTGGAAACCAGACAGTCTCTGGGCTGGAATGTTCACATCCTGCATGATGGTCTCCCCACTGTGCATACATATGAAATCTAATATACATATTTACACCCCCCCCCCAAAAAAAGAAAGTCTCTCCAGTAAACTGGCAGTTTGGAATGCAAGGATAGATTGTGGCATTTGAAAGGAGAAAAGAGTATTAAAAAGAAATTCAGCCATGCAGGAGAGGTTTCAGGAGGTCATTTACAAACAGAATTTAAACCACACAGGTCACAGGCCAGCCTTCTGAGTAAGGACTAAATATTCACACTGCTTTTCAAGTGTAGAAATAGTAGATGAAACTCATTAAAAAGATCTGTTGTGGGAAAAAGCCCAAATATAATATCTTCAAAAGAAAACATTGATATAACATTTTGATATTTTTATGTAGCTGTGCATACAAAAATCAGGAACTTTGTGGACATGTTTAGAATCTGATCATTAGTAAATAAGTTTCATTCTCCCAATTAGGCAGGATGAATTTATTCTGTATTGAAAGGTAAGTATCATCATAATACATAGCTGTACAAACTGTGAGAAAATTAATTTTTTATCTTCAGGAAAAAAAAATACTAAAACTTCTCTGAAACCTGCAATATACTGAGTCTGACTGGGTTCCACAGGTGAAGATGGTACACTTGAATCTGTCTGGTGGCCCGAGGGTAAGGCTGCTTGCTGCCATATTTGATGGCTTGAGTTCCACCAGTAGAATCCATTTGATGGAAACAGAGCCAGCTCCTGAGAGTTATGCTCTGCCTCCATGTACACAATCTCTCTCCAAGGTGGTTGGAATGGCAATGCCCCCCATAGGCTCATATGTTTGAATGCCTGGTCCCCAGATTAATAGGACAATTAGGGAGTCTTTTTGGAGGACATATGTCACTGAGTGAACTTTGAGGTTTGAGAAGCTCAGGCCAGGACCAGTGTCACTCTCTGCCTCTTGCCCATGGATTGGGAGGTAAACTTCATCTCCTGCTTTAGCTCCATGTCTATCTACCTGCTTCCAATTAAACTATTTATTTTACAAGTTGCCATTGGTCATGGTATTTCTGCACAGCAATATAACAGTAGCTAAGACACCTCCATACACAAATAAATAAATAAATGTAAAAGGGTTTTGATGAAAGAATTTTTAAAAAGAGAAGAAAACCCCATATCATGATACTTTGTTTTAAACACAAAATTATTTTACATCTTATAAAACTTAGGGGAGCCAGTGTATGTGACAGCATACAACATTATTCCTAACACCAAAGAGCCAGAGGCAGTTGGATCTTTGTAAGTTAAAGGTCAACATAGTCTACATAGAGCTCCAGGACAGCCAGAAGTGCAAGAGAAACCATGTCTCAAAAATTAAAAATAACAAAATAATTATTATTACTACTACTAATAATAATATAAAATTAGCTTTGGGTATCTGTACAATAAATACACAAAATGTGAATTTCATGTTTACACTTTTGACCTCTCTTCATTATATCTTACTATATATGTAAATATTCAAAAATGTGGAAAAATCTAAAATACTTCTGATTTATCAACACAATATTCTATTTGATAGACTTTTGATTTTTCAGTTATGTCTTCTTAAGGAAAATATTATCTGGAAAGAATGATCAATTATGTAGATGAGGCAATATTTTGCAATGGAGTTAGTAAAACTTGGGCTTCTATGTTCTTATTTTTACAAGTGTTATAAGTATGTGTTGGGTGACTGATTTATAGAAGACTCAATCACAGCACCTGGGGATATACAGAGAAAACTAAGGAAGCCTGTCTGTCTATAGAACTCATAGGCTTATGGTTTGGGGTACAATGTAGCCTAGACATAATTTATAGACTGTGTGATCTTGTACTGTTAACCAAACTTCAAATTTGGCTCTTCTACAAAGAAAATATGAATATAAAACATTTATCTTGGACAATCTTATTTTTTTAATATCAGAAGTCCAATGTATTTGAATAGATTCTTTTCCATCCACATGGGGGTGACACCAAGGCCTTGTGTATACAATGAAAAAGCACCCTAGCACTAAATTTAATTTTCAGACTCTTTGGATTTTCAATCAGAGCCTAAGTTACACATCTTGCCCCAGCCACCTATGTAATGGAGATTACATATTTGTGTTTCTGGGCCCAGAAATAATATAATTTTAATACAAAAATTAAGTTTTCTTGCCATGACCTTTGGCAAATATATGTAGCTATATAAATTGTATCATAGCTGTGCTATACATATTTGCATTTCTCTGAAATATTTAATCCAGCAATATCTGATATCTAACTACTGCTGAACACTGATTGTTGCCTCTAAGGTTTGTTTCATGTGTAACTTCCTTTGCTTAGTACAAGGCTTTTAGCACTTACCCTTTTCTTTTGCCCACAATGATAATTGCATCATATGGAGAGGGAGATGTGGTTCTCATAATCAAGAAAGTTTAAGTAGAGGCTTCTAACTACTAGGTTCTGAGTGGTATTAAATGACTCAATACCAACTTGAAAATTACAAGGAATTCTCAGACCTTTGGCATTATTTTCCTTTGGGTTTTAAGATGTACTGCAATATTAAAAACTAATACTTCAGACTTCACAGAAATCCCTCTTATAAATAAAGTGATAAATTGGAATGTTTCTATATTGTCCAGAAAATTCAAGCCTATTTTTTTTTATTCAATTAGTAGATGTGTTATTTAGGCTGATTTATCAACTTTTTTTTATTTTTCTCAATTCTACATTCACCATCTGCATGTGCAGATAACACCATACACAGGAATGTGTAATGTCTCTGGGTCAGTTTTCATCTGTGCAGACCGAAAATTTATGCTGCTGCTCTGTTACCACTCAAAGAGTCTGCTAATGGCATCATAAAACTTGACACATGATTTTCTCTCTCTTACAGGGAAGAAAATTAGGAAGTTTAATTTCAGGGTTAGAAATGGAACTCAGAGAAGTGACCGCAGATAAATTTAGAAACTATTTTCAGAAGGAAGTTTCATTTCCTGTGTCTTATTCACTAGGAATATGTCTTTGAAGGTAACTCACATTTTACAGGAGACCCAAATTCAAAGTGATACTCATGTTATGATTTTTGAACCAAACCTCAAATGATATCCTCTTCTGTGCCCTAAATAGGGAGACTATACTTGAGAGGGTGATTGACTTGTCTTTTTTTCTTTTTCTTTTTTTCTTTTCTTTTTTTTTTTTTTTCTGACTCAAAAAGATGACTTTGACTAATTCAGAGGTAGGAATTTGGATTTTGAGTTTTCTTCTGAGAATTGATGATGGTAATTTACTTAGCTTTTACTTAGCTCAGTAGATGGCTTGCAAAACCCCCTAGTTTGGCTACTTATCTACAATATTTCTTATATGGAAATAGGCTCTTTAGAACCTATGGCAGGGCCAAAGCCTTTCTCATGAATCATTCCTTCAATGTGTATTGCATGAGACCGTAAGTATGATTTAATGTATTAGGATTTCTGTTGCCATGTCAATGATTAGAAAATGTCTTAATCTTAACTGTTGGGCTTTGAAATTTTCTTATGTTCATCCTGTACCTGTGCCAGCTCACTTTCTAGAATACCAGTTATGGGAGTATCCACAACAATTGGTTTGTGTCCTCTTGTATACTTAGTGTGAAAAGTATGAGAGACTATCAACATTTTTAGGCTAAGACTGAATTTAGACCAAAGATAGAGATGGGCTTCATTTCTATATTTCTACATAGATTCATTTCCCCTATTTGAAGAGGTACTCTGAAGGAATTTGTAACCTAGTGCTTAAAACTAAAAATGGTAACAAATGAAATTAATTTCTTCCCTCCAATTGGTATCAGCTTGAGGCACAAGAGGTTCTTTCCTATCTTTGTTGACTTTAACTGGAGATGAACCAAAGCATGATAGTGATGGTGTTTCTTCCATTAACTTCATTCTTTTTAAATTTTATTTTACTCCAGCTTGTAAGGGTAGATATGGATTATAAACAAATAATGAATTTTCAAAAGCTGTGATTATTGCAAAGATATAAAAAAAGGGCTGTAATAGGAGGAGACAAAACTTTTGACTCTATAACACAAAGTACCCACATGAAATAAAGTATGTTCAGGTAATCCAGTGTGTATGATGCGTTTAAACAATAAAATCTATTGGCAAAGGATCCTAGGATAATAGACTATATTTTGCAAGTAATCATTGTACTTTGTTTCTTGTCTTCTTTCTGTCTCAAAAGGATAAATAAATGCCTTAGGGAATTCTAGGATTATTAGCTTCACAATATTTTTGTCACCATGATTATAATAAAATGTATTTTATAGTAGACCTGGATACACAAATCATACTGAACACATACACACACACACACATACACACACAGTACATTAAGTAAAATTACAAATAGTGAGTAACTGTGACCATATTAAAACCATCTTTTGCATCTAAGTTGTTGTTTCAAGTAAAGAGGTAAGGGAGGCCTCTAGGTTTTACCACCTCATGAATTATGAATACACTCCTGAGCACACATTGCACTTACCAACATTTTAAGAATTTTCTCTTGGAGAAAAAAGAGAGAGGGAGAGAAAGGTTAACTGTTGTACATATGTATATTTCAGTATACATATAAAAATATGTATTATATTTGTCTGAATTCTCATACTTTTTAAACCTATGCCTAACTTATTTTGTCAAGTGATTTAAAAAATGAGTAAGTTTAACCAAATTACTTCTAAATTTTAGTGCAACTTAAAAATACATTAGAATAGCTATTGAAATCAGTTAAATTATGCAATTACTTCCATAGCAAAAATCTTTGAATGTCCTAGCTCCACTGAGAAAGTAAAAACACACACTCAGACACCAAAAGTCAAACATATATTTTTGGTAAGGATGTGATTCTATGAAAAGTTGCTATTTAACATGTGTGTGGCTCTGAGTTCATTCTCCAACACCACAAAAGGAAAGCATCCCCCTGTACAAGCATCTTCATGATCAGCACTTGGAATATGCCCCTCCCCCCTAGCTATCCAATGAGAACTACATTGTAGCATAAGTTACAGTCATGAGAAGTACACAACTGACTAGAGGTCAATAATCTCTGCTTCTTCTCTAACCAGCAGCCACTAATCCTAACCATATTTTTTCTAACTTCTTAAATTTCTTTTGTTGTTGTTGTAGAGAAAAGTATCCAATGCTCTTTAAAAAAAACATTATGTACTTTTGTATGTATCCATGTTTTGCCTGAATGCATGTATCCTTGGGGAATAGAAGATGACATTGGATCTTGTGGATATATATGTATTTCCATCATGTGAGTGCTGAGAACTGAACCTCAACCCTCTGGAAGGACTGGAAGGACATCCAGTGTTCTTAAACACTGAACCAACTGTCCAGCCCCCATGAACAAGCTTCTAACTGAGTTTGGAGTCTTTTTATGTAAAACAGAGAGATGTGAATTATGGTACACAATGCTTTCATCTTTGGTACTCACACTCATTTTATAAAACAGCATTTTTTAACATCACATCTCTCTTTAAAGGTTTGAATTTTTTTCTCTCAGAGATGTTTTAAGAGGAAGATACAAAGATTTCCCATATCCTACCTTCCTTCCTGCACATGTAGCCACAGTTAGTGTCAACTTGACTCCAAAGTCACATATTGGTGAAGTTATGATCACATATCACAGGTACCTAAAGTTTGTATAATATGTTCCATGGCCAATGTATGATGGTGTTATCATATAATAGAGTATTTTCATTGCCCTTTCATTGTCCTCTCCACTATGTCCATTCATGCTTCTTTACTTTCTCCATCATTTTGGAATTTCCAGAATGTCATGTAGTCACAGTAAGTCAGTGTGGCCTTTCAGATCGGCTTCTTTCATTTAGCATTGACCATTTATGTCTCCTCCACATATCCTTAGGCCTTAATGCACCATTTTTCCTTTTCCTGCTGAATAGTTTTCCAGTGTGTGACTGAGTAACCAGATTTCATATGTCCTTTAACCCATTAAGAGACATCATCATGGTTGCTCTCACAATTTGTAAATAATAAAGAATGCTCCTTTAAACATCTACCTGGTAATTTGGATGTGGGTATATTTCCAACTCCTTTGGATAAACAACTTCTATACATGACTACTGAATCCTATAATGCAACTGGTTTATGAAATTCTAAGGACAAACTCTCCTTTACAGTTATAAGAAATTGAGTTATCACAGCTACACATTCTTGCCTGAGCTCAGTGTTGGCAATAGTTTGGTTTGCAACCATTCACATATGTGTGCAATAATTTATTCTTTTAATTTACCTTTTCTTTGTGACATGACAATATCTCTTTAAATATCTACTTCTCATCTACATACCTTCTTTTGTGAGTTTTACTCCATTTTTTTTAAAAAAATGAAGTTGTTTTCCTGTTGGCAATTTAATTCCCTTTGCATATTTTGAAAGTATGTCAGTTGTCATATTCTCTTAGGATTGCTTTTTGTAGGACAGAAACTATACTGTATCTGTTTTTTCAAGACTTAAGAAATAATAAAATGTGGTTTACCCTTAATAATAATTCAGATACCTAGAAAAACATTATCTGCAATAGTATCTTAAGCATCTTTTTTAAATAAAAGTGATAGTTAATTGTATTTTAACTAAATTTTTTAAGCATAAAATTTCACTTAATTTATAACTGCAAATGCTTCAGTTAACATTTTGCCCTGAAATTTTTTAAAGCTTCAATACTCTCTCATAAACAATACTTCAGACTTGAAAGATATAGTGTTGATATTAAATTTGTTGATTCTCATTCAAGACATAAGTATACTTAGCATGTATGTTTTTTTGCTGTATTTAAGCCTGTTTTAGATATTAATGATTCTCATTATACTAATATGAAATTAACTACAGGACTAAAGAATAGACTTTTGAGGTTTGAAACAGAGCTTAAACGAAATAACAGTAGTTATGCTTAGCCCTGCCTGATAGGCAATTTCATGCAAGAGCATGAGATGGGCTTTCTCTCCACAGCCTCCATGTCATGTGTCTTTTGGGGTGAGCCATTTCACCTGAACATGGGCTATAAAAATGCAATGGGTGATACGATTGTTAACATACATTGATGTCTTATAGCCTCTGAGAATAAAATAAATTAAAACACATTTACTAATGCATATTGATATATCTGTTCATGCACACATTTGATTTGACAGTAAATTTCAAATTCTTTGGTACATAAATTCCATTTGGCAAGCATGAATGCTCTAAAGAGTAGGCGATGACTTGGGTACCCAGAGGTTGTGGTGTAATAGATCTCAGAAAACATATGCTTCTCTATCTATCAAAGAGGAAAGTATATTCACTTCTAAGTGTGTTCTATATATTTAGTGGCATAGGAATAACCTACAAGGTACACAGAGTTTATGTGCTCAGCACTGCTCACACTCATTAGCTGAGGGAATGAGACCAACACTGTACCTTAGTCGTGTGTAAGTTACTTTGAATGGTGACTCTGCCCTAAGGAGAGTGGGGTGGGAAGTGAGAAACTATAAAGACAAATCCAGTCCAAGTAACTCTTATGTTGATTTAACATATTCTAGACTATAGTAAACTACCACTTCCATTTGTGATCACTTCTTCAGATGCACAAAATATAAATAAGATAGTAGAGTTTGAAATCCAACAGATCTAAAGTGAAGTCAAGCCAACTATTGACACAGGTTAAATTTTCCCATGTTAAAATTTCTCATTACAAACTTTTACTTAAGACAAGTGCCATGTCACAATGACAGCTATTCTCTAGTGAATTGATCTAATTAGTTGATTAAAATGATGATAATGAGGCCATGGTTATGTATCTCATTATGTATCAGTGAGGAATACTTTGGGAAACAAAAGGCACACTAATTCAGATAAAAGGTATTTAAATAATTAGTTTGGAAAATTAGGACAGCTGAGAGGTTTACAAGAGACAAATGAAGTTGCAGGTGAATATGACTAGGCTTCATTGACAGCCATAGGGTCAGAAACATATTTATTTCCACCCTAAGTTGGAATACTAAAGGCAACAGGTTGTAGTGTCAAATTTATGACATTCCCCCAAATGGGCCGTGGAGTTCAGCTATTTATGACACAGTTCCACATCTGTCAAAGTTCATACCCTATTGCCCATAACTCTCTGCACATAAGAAAATGGTACAATTAGGCATCTTGTTTGGCTTGCCTATGCTTTGTCTGAGAAAATTCAATTAGGTTTACAAATATCCTAGAACGAAAGTTACCAAAATTTTATTAATACCTCATCTGTGCCCTGAGAGTAATGAGATTTTGGCCCCTAATGCATGTCAATTCTTTTCAAGTTATTGGAGTTATCAATAATAATTCTATTTCTATTTATTTATTAATATTCCTGTAACTATATAACAAATTGCTCAGGTAATGGCTTTGAACATCTTATTATCATACTTTCTATAAATCTGGAGTCTGAGCATTGTTTAATGGAATCTCTACTCAGGATCTCAAAGATTGTAGTCAGGTGTAGAATAGCTTATCTACAGGCCCCACTTCCAGGTTGGCAGAATTAATTTTCTTGTCCATACATAGTCCATAAAATCTTGCTTCTTTGAGACTTATCTGGACTCCAGGAAAACCTAGACCTGCTTTTAAATGGCTTATGTGATAAAGGTTTGCCCCACCTGGGATAATGTGTGTTTCTATTCAAGTCATCAGGTTAGAGTTCTTAATTACATCCATTAGATATTGCTATATAAAGCAACATAATTGTGGTAATAATATCCACATCATATTCACAGTCCCTGTTGAGTGTGGAGAACTGAAGTCTCCATATGGCCATCAGGTATCCCGGAATGTTAAATTGCATCATCCATGCCAGTTGTCAGACAGATTTTCCTAAGAGTTTACTGCCTTATTCCTGATGCCATACATTTCTAAGAGATTCTACCATTAAATTTATAAAAGTATTAAGATAGTACATATTAATCTTTCCAGGGTCATAGGTAGGTAGGTAGGTAGGTAGGTAGATAGATAGATAAATGATAGGTAGGTAGGTAGTAGATAGATATCCCCCTATTATAGGCTGCTATTTGATTTGCATAGTTACAATTTAATTTCAGATAATTTTATTGGTTCTTTCCAAACTATGCATTGTTGCTGAACATACCTCACATAGCCTATCACTTAATAAATGCAAGAAAAGAAATATGGAAAAGAAGAAGACATTGACTACCGTATATTAATGTACCTTCTGTAACTAATTAGAAATATACTCATAGATAAAACCCAGTTTGCCACTGTAGTTTGGTAGAAGTGGTAATGTTATCATTCTTCATTGGATTAAGATTTCTTTTGTAGAAAATTTACTTATTATAATTATAGCATTTCAATTTTAATGTAAGAATTATATAAACCTGTAATCTTAAACTTGACTTATTTTAACATTTTATATTCCCAAATGAGGCCTTGTAGACATTCTACTACAACAAAATAAGGATGTAACACTTAATACAGATTCAAAGAAAAGTTGTTTCAGAAGAAGTAAGCAAATTCTCAGGTCTTCCCATTACTCCTCCAGAATGTGTGGTTTCATCTTCCTTAGTCCTTTATCTAAACCAATGTCATTTTATCATTTAACAGAAATATTCTGCCTTGACTGCATTTCCTGTTGATGTGATAAAATACATGGAAGAAAGCAACTTAAGGGAGAAAGGCTTAATTGTGACTGCCAGTTAAGGCATGCATTGCATCCTAGCAGCAGCATGACAGCAGGAACTGTAGACAGCTGGTCACAGTCAACAAACAAGGAACAGAGTGATGAGTACTTGTTCTCAGTTTAATTTTTCATTTTTGACCAATCTAAAATTCTAGCCTAGGGAATGATTCCATTCATAGTGAATGGGTTTTTCCCTAACCAATTAGCTTATCAAAGCACTCTCCCACAGAAATGCCCAAAGGCCCATCACTAGACCTCAACAAGTTGACAACTGAAATCAATCATTACATTCCCCAGCTGTGCCTGTCACTATTTAGCATATAAATTTGTAGTTTATTGTCGATCTCTCCTCAGTAAAGCAACCTTCAGAGGTTTCTTCTATGTTCATTTATGCTACCTAGAATAGTAACTGATGCTTAGTCAATTAGGACCTATGCTGAAAGAAAATAAAGGAACATATCTATATTTGTAAATATTTAGCTAAAGGGATCATGCTTGTTCTGGGAAAAAGTAAGGTTGGGAAAAATGGCATAGAAAACACAGGAACTTCCTTGGAAATTTTTTTTTTATTTAAAAAGACTGGAAAAGCTTAGCAAGTGACAAAATTTGGGTGGTCAAGGCATTTCAATGCAGTAATTTCCATTACCCAGCCTTGTCACATGTCTGCTCTATGTTTAAGAAATTAAGGATAACAGGGAGAAGAGTCCTTACCAAATGAGGATTCCCTTGTACCTGCTTAAAGAAAGTCTATCAAATGCCTAACAGACAACATTGTTGAAAGATTTCTTAAGGAGATGTATGATACCATCACTCTTTCATTATTTTATGTATATAAGTATTCAGGAAGTAGAGTGGGATTTTCTAATGACCAGAAATTACTTCCCTTTAAGTTTCCCTTCATATATCTTTTGCCTGCTGATGTTTTGATATTTAGAAAATAACAATCAGTATAAGATCATGCCTTACACATTCAAATTCTCTATTAGTTTGAAACTGGATGAGACCACTGTGTATCTGGATAATGCTTTACTATCTAACTTCAATTTATAATTTGGGGTAGGTATACACCAAGTTTCATAGGCAAACTGAACTGTTTTACTCATCACAATAATGACTTAGGATAAAGAGCAAGTTTTCAATTTTGCCTTAACTCCAGGACGATTAGTTCTCCCATTATCTGCAGCTGGTGACCAACTGCCTAGATCGCCTGGATGGTTGATAATTTTCCTTTTGCTCTTTCAATGAAAACATACTTGTCTTTGAAACTATAAAATAACAGTAGAGATTCAATCACAAACTCCAAACACTTTATTTGACTAGTGGACTAAGGAGGCAGCATTGAGAGTAAAGAGGTTGAAAGAGTAATGGATCTAAAAGTCACTGGTGTGGTTGCAGATCTAACACACAGACTGATTGTCCTTGTATGTTAAATACAATGTGCATTGGTAGAGGTAAAAATAGGAAGTAGTAAAGAACAGGTTCCATTTTATTATTAACCACTGCTCTTTTGTTATTTTTCTTTGTGTGATTTTTAAATCTTTTTGTTGTTAACACTTTAATTTTTATGCTGAAACTATGTTTGTTGTTAACACTTTAATTTTTATGCTGAAACTATGAAGTCTTAAGGTGTTTAAAATTAATGGATTAAGCAGGTGCTAGATTAAAAAAAATCTTAACTAAGATATCCATTTAGAAGTTGAGAACCTAAGAATTATCAATGGAAAGCAACAAAGCCCTGAGTGGAGCTATTTTGGTTGGAAATGTTGCAGAAAGTGTTCTAGCTACTGCCACATATTGCAAACTACTCCCTCGTGTCTCTGCAACACCACTTTCTCAGCTTGCACTGAGCCAACATATTGTTTTTCTGTCCAAGTAATTTCCAGTAACACCCACAGAATCCCCAGCAGTGATCCCATCTAACATAATACTTGGCGAAAATTCAACTTAATGTGAGCAAAACGGTAGGACAGAATTTGTGCCCCTGAATAAAACTTTCTCCACAGTCTGAGAGGGAGGACCGGAAATGAAGATGCCTATGGCTATGAAATTAAGAAGTCTTTAGCCACTAATTTGGAGACAAATAACTAAAGCATGCATATTTTATAACCTGCTTCTAGCATCTCTTGGAAAAGCAAAGTTGTACAATTCTACCCAGTGAGCCTCAGTTGCATTTCAATTATTAAAAGGGAGGCTTTTTTAAAGGAAATATTTCACATAGGTTGAAGAAAACTTTCACAGAATTCATCTTATGTTGCAGGGGCAGGGTTGGCATTTTACCCTTATTTTATTATTTCCAGCAACTATCAATGGGTTATAAGGGTTAAACTTCACTTTGTGTATTATCATTATTTTAAATTCTGTAACATAGCTTTGCCACTCAACTTAGTTCATCATCCATTGAAAGAGAAAGGGAAGAAAGGGGACAGAAAGGAGGCAGAACATTTGCAGCATTCTGTGGTCTATGTCCCAATAAGTTGCTGTCACATGGAAAATCAGTCACCAGAGTGTAAATTTTTCATGCACGGGAGGCAATGCCCACAAATCCCATTACCACATAAAGAATCTGAGAGGCCTCCTTGGAAAATGTGCCTCCACGGTCTAAGCTGGATCATGTCATGCCCACTGTCATATGAATAGCCTCACTGTTGGGTTGTCTCCATAAACTGGCAGCCTAGCTCTGGCTCTGGTGTGATGGTGTTTTGTTTTGCTTTGCTTTGTTTAGTTGAGTCCTTAATCACATTAGAGGGAATATAATGCCTCCACCAGCCAGACAGCTTGATCTTGCTGTGGCCATTCTTCCTGAGCCTTCGTATCTGATGAGTTACAGTCTTCTGAGATATGAATAAGATGGCATTTTTCTTGCAACATACAATTTTTTTTCTGCAAAGAAGCTGAGATCGCCTTTAAAAAACATACAAAAGTCTGAAATACACAGGAGAGTCTTAAGTAGTGGGAAAAAGAGCTCATCATACATTTCATTATGATGTTGTCATTTTTCATATGCTTTGTGAAAGCAACTCTCTGAGGACCTTCCTACTTTTATTTCTTATGCTACAATAACAGAGTGCATTTTCTAAAGGTAAAAATATGCATTCTTGTTTAAAGTTTGATGTCTACTAGGGGGTACAAATAAGGGTAATATGTAAATAAATGGCCTGATGTGAACCCAATTTCAAACCAGTCTTATAGTTCAGTTAAATTTTAAAATATATGAAACAAGCAATGTAGTTTGTTTTCACAACTATAAAAGTTGGTATTATAATTTAAACCTTTAATAGCCATATTTAGTGCTTTTATATATTTTTAAATTTGTTCACACTTATTATTTAGATAATTTTTCTTTACTTTTAGTTTTAATATACTTTACAATTATTCTTTCAGAATTTTATATATGTATACCATTTTAATCCTATTCACCGTCCACTAGCTTCCTGAATGTCACACACAAAAAATGCATGTAGTAGAAATTGTACAGTTTCAGATTAACAACACATTTTAATTTTAACAAATCTATTTTCACAGCATGAATTTTTATGTTTCCATAAATTTTTTAAAATCATATAATGGTCAATGTTAAAAGTTAAAAGCTCTGAAAACAAACTGTGTAATATATTATTCTGCCAGGGTTATTTATCTAAGGTGTTTGTGTGTGTGTGTGTGTGTGTGTGTGTGTGTGTGTGTGTGTGTGTGTGTGTAGCTGCCATAAAAATAACAAATAGGAAGACAAGAAAGTAATTCCTCTTCGTGGCTTCCCAGAGGAACTAAAATGATATCCATCAAATGAAATCATATTCTTAAAAGCCAAAGAAAGGACCTGCAAAGACTGTGGAACAAGACCCTGTCTTTTGTAGTTTAGGACAATGGAAAAAAAAATCACAATTTCCATATATGAAAGCTGTTGATGCTGGCCTATGATGGTTCAGGAATAAAATGATATAGGCATCATAGAAAGAAGTCCAACTCTAATAAGAGCTGCAGTGTTTTCAAATATATTGTGTCCCTACTCTATAATGCTGCATAAAATGAGGCTCACCGTTGTTTTAAAATTAGATTAAGGATGTTGTTTAAGGGAAAGACACTTGTCAGCCTCTTTTTGGAACATTTTGAGAGGTAGGCACTATCTACCTCTGATTACAATATTGATGTGTTATGTATTAGATACACTGGATTACCATAGAACATTCAAGAAAACTCAATTTGATCTGCATTTTGTTGATGGGAAAAATAGCATTCCATCCCTAACATACATGCTTTCCAACTAAAAGGATTTTGTTCTGTCTTCTTTTCTTCTTTATCCAGGAAGGACCTCAAAGCATATGCAAATTCTTTCTGAAAATCAGGCCAGGATAAACTCCATGGGTAAACTCATTGCCTGAGATACCCTAAGATCTCAAAACTCTGCTAAATGGATGCCTCCAACATAACAACTTCTGCTTCACTTTCAGCAGGAGTTTGCCATCTCCCTCCTAAGTGGAGGGAAGAGCAAGAGGGAAAATGATCTTCCAGATCACTTGTGAGGTAATAACATGGGATGTCAGATTATATAGGCTGGGTGTTGGTGTGAGCAGACCTGTGAAGGGATCAGGTGTCGTTGGGTTTTGTCTATAGAATTAACATCCAGGCTCATGTTTTGAATTTGAGTCCCAGATATTGCCTTTATTATGGGAGTGGATAGGACCTCTGGGAAATGGAACTTAGCCAGAGAGAGTGGGTTATTGTGGAATATCTGTGGTGGTCATAGTTGGCCCTCATCTCTTACTTTCTCTGTACTTCCTTCCCCTCACACTCATCACTATGTTGTTCTATCTACTCTGATGGAGCCATGCAACCATGTACTGAACTTTCAAGATTTTGCCATAGCAGTGAGAAAAATAGCTGACACAAAATGATGCATGGAAGAGGAAAATGGGAAGGTGAGCTGGAGAAATCTAAGGTGGGAAAACATCTAGAATTAGTAAAGGGACCTTAAGTAAATGTGTTTAATTATAATTTATATGGTTAACCTTAGGATTTATTGTGTAATTGAATTATTTGGAATAAATTTGAGTAGCTTATAAAGACAATAAATGTAATTTCAAGGACAGTATAAATGTGAAGTTTTAGTTTATGAGTATTCCAAATCAAAAGTCTGGAAATTGTTTAAGTTAAAATGATATAAATTATTTTTATTCAGCTCATTTAAATTTCTTTCTGATTTTAATTTTTAAGGAGAAGATAAAACAAAATGAAGGTCCTTGACCTTATCATGCCCTTATTGTTCTTCTCAGTTTTATGAACAAATTCTTGACAAAAGCAATTTAGAGAGGAAAATATTTCTTTAGGGTCAGAGTTTGAGAATGTCATTAGACTGTAGAGGAATCCAGACAGCAGGAATTGGAGGTATTTGGTCACATGATATACAGACTCCGGAAGAAGAGCAAGATGAATGATGGTACTCAGATCTCTTTCTCTTTTATATTCAGGTCTGGGTAACGCACCTGTGAAGTGGTACCATCCAGATTCAAAGTAGATCTTCTCTTCATAGGTACACTCTGAGACATGTCTCTACAGTGATTCTAAATACTGTCCAGTGTAAAGATTCTCCATCATAATCCTGCATATTGCTTCAGTTTTAAGATTATTCACACCCCACACAATTGGAGATTTGACCCAAGGGCTCTAAGACCCAACACTCTCACAGCCTACCCTGAAATCAGAGGTTTCCTCCTCATGGTCACTCTTCTCCAATGGAAGACTCAGTTGCCTATATCATTACTCACTCATGACCCCAATGCTGTTACACTTCTGGTATGCCTGCCTTGTTAGTTTGGAGTTGGCCATGATACTTTTGGTCATTAAAGATTGGAAACATTCAAACTAATATGAAGTATGTTAAGTGCATGAGATCAAGACAAAAATATTTGAGTTAAGGACATTAAAATATGCAATCACTATAAATAAGGGAAACAGAGACTCAAAACTTGAGTTAGCAATCTCCCTCTTGAGAGTATATGATTGAGGCTGGGCTAAAGGTGTCTAAACTGTGCTAAAACTAAGTAGGGTAAGCATTAAGCATCTACTAAAATTGGGTGCAAATTAATTGGCCAAGTTTTGGGAAACTCAGTAAGCTTACCGAGCACTGTCTTCCTTTGTTAAAAACACTGAGAATCTCTTAACGCAGCTTATTAAGGCTAAGTGACAAATGCATCTGAGAGCATTCGACAAGTAACAGGGTTTTTCTTTTTGTTTGTGTGGATGTATTTCCCAAAGTATATCCAGCCCTTTTATTCCTTCTATTTGTTTAAAGCCTCATGTGGTATTTTATTTCATTACAATTTACCATATGCATTCGGGAGCCTATTCTTCTAAGAAAGAAGTACATGCCACTCATCTGAAGAAACCTGACTATTTCAGTCTCCCACCTCCTGATCCACCACATTCACATTCACTACTGTCACTTTGACTTTGGACTCAAATGGCCCCAGAGATTCACAACACTCAAAGAACACTGTCAACTGTATTCTTGTTTGTTATTCCATATCGTAATTGGTGCAATAATTTCATAGGGCTGGGCTGGACATTGATGCTGTTATACTTGACTATCATATCTTGAAATGTTTATAGTTTTCATTTGGTTCTTGTGCCCAAAAGCAAACCTACTTTTGAAATGAAAATTCACATGTTAACTTTGTATCTTGGGTACTTATTATGTACAAACAAAATTTATGTTAGCTTGATTTTGCAAGCAAATGATTCTTGTGTATAAATTATGTATATTATTTTTCATTTTTTTGTTTAAAAACATAATAAATGCTCTGAAATTTTTTTCTCTTAATTTGTTCCAATAAGCAAAACAAAACAACATAAAACAGAAACCATGAAAGAATAGCTTTATTTCAAGAATTTCTCTTCAGTATAATCCCCACTCAGGTATTTTCAGATACTAAAGAATTTTTTAAGAATTAACCTTTGAAAATGTTTTCTTAGAAACCAATAAACAAAAGGCAAAGAAAAGGATGCAAAAAATACCCAGGGAAACCCCTCAAATTTACACTAATGAGTATGCAGGTCATATGGAAAAATTAAACATCAAAATCTACAATTTCAGGGCAAGAAAGTTTATGCACCCAAATCCTATTACCAGTTAATGAGATTTGTACAGATCCCCAGTGACCTATTTATCAAATTTACCCCCTGATGTTTAGATGACTTTATCAAGTGAAGTGAACTCAAGTACGCATTCCCAGTGCTGGCTTTATCGCCAATCTGTCAAGTGCCCCCCACATTGATTTCCACAGGATGTTGGCAGACATACCAGCATGTCTGTTTGACTGACAGCAAAAAATTGCATCTATATTTCCTCTGAAATTTTTTCAAATATTCGGGAATGTTTTCTTCTTTCCCTCTTCTTCCTGCTCAATGCTATCCTCGTCTTCTATCTTGTCTTTCTTTCCAACCCCCCCCCCCCAACTGGTCTTTCCTCATCCCCTTTACCCTTGCCTCTGTCCCTTCTCACACTCCTTTTACCTGCTTTGGTCTTTTTTGTCCTTGTTCTAGTTCTTGGATGTGGTGGAGAAAAAAAAATACAATAACTATAACAGCATGAATGCTCTTTATGTCTGGACTCCACTGTCAAGACTAAAGCTCTTGTTGGTAAAGAAGAAATGCATAACTGATATGGGTTCAGAATTTTTTTGTGAAACACAACATAAAACATTTACAGATTTATTTGCTTTTTAAAATAGACCCATTGTCTATTGGACACCATAAATAAATAAACAAATAAATATCCCACTAAAGCATAAAAAACTGCTCACATTTACAAAAAATATGACAAGGTATGTTGGTAGACTTCTATCCATCCTTATGCAACAGTATTTTTAAACAACTCTTTCTTCTGGGATCTGAGTCCCAGCCATTATCCTATAACTGAATACAAAATCCTGCTCCACTTAGAAATGTTTTATCTATCAATGATGTGTTTCGGCCAGACAACCAAAGAAAACATTTATTTTCTCCAGTTTAAATTCCACAGTCTTCTGAGGGATATGCTACTTGGAGGGAACAAAATCTAATCACGGCAAAGCACAATTGAATTATCTCCCACTTTAGTCTCTGATATTTGAATGTTATTATAGATGAAGAATGAATGTACTTGATAATGATGAAATACCGACTAATATTACAGAAATACAGGGCAAGACAAAGTTCAGATGAAGAATTCATGCTATCACTGAGATCAGTGTGACACACTCAGGTCTCTCAGATCACTGAGGTCACTCACTTCATTAGTGTTATTGAGGGCTAACCTTCCAAATGAATCCAAGATGTCTGAAGGCTGCAGTCATTCAAATCAGATTTGTGCAGAGCCCACATAATGATTTATCATAAAATAAGCTTCCTTGCAGCCCTTTGTTATTTCACACCTAAAAATTAAGGTATTGACATTCATAACTAGAATCATTTAAGTCTGGCAGGAGTGCAATTAGTCGATGGGCATTCAGTACTTTGCTGAATTCTTCTGCTCTTAGTTCCATGTAGAAATGGACTTTCATTTCAACATTTCTTAACAAATGCATGTAAGAGGAAACCTTTGCTTGTTTCTTTTGATAAACCCACTTGTTTCATAACCTCTTAGTTCTTTTTCTTCACTCTGAGTAAAGATCATGCAGCTCAGTTTTAATTTACAACAATTTTATGCTAACAGAAGAATTGATATTTTATTACTCTGATTATTTCCTTAAAATTTGTCATAGTCCAAAAGAACATTTAATAGATAATAAAACTTACACAGACTCATAATTGTCACATAGATCTAGAACATTTTCATTTGAAATGAAATTATATTATGTTTTCTTAATGATCTATATTTTAGTTCCTTGAAACAGTTTTGAATTTGGAAACATCGCTATTTAGCTTCTGTCAACAAAACTCCCTAATCATTTCAACTGTGCAAAAATAAGTAAAACTTAAAAATAAAGAAAATGATATTTGATTAAAGGAATTTGTAAAGGTTTATAGAAAATGTCACAGTGAACACAAAATTTTGTGCAACTAATGAATACAGAATATTCAACAAAGAAAAATCATGAAATCATATAAATGATGATTTAAATGTGAAATGTTAATTTCCTTCATCTTTATCACTGTGTTCCCTGGATATTATTTTTCAGATCATACAAGAAGACACTATGTTTTTATGGCTTTTCTTCCCCCTTACAACCTTGTTTCTGTTCCCTTCTTTCTCTTTACTTTCTCCTCTTCCCCTCCTTTGTGTTCTGAGACGCAGTGTCACCACTCATCTAGGTTGTTTTCAGGAGCACTGAGTTTACAGGCATATACCCTCTCATTATTATTTAACTTTGGTTTACTGTACATTGAAGATTAAATATATTTTTGAATTTCTATTTCTTTGCATATTATATATATATATACATACATATGTGTGTATATATATATATATATATATATATATGGAAAATGTATTTTTAGAATAATTAAATGAATGATAAGAAGAATCAAAGAAGATTGTATGCTATCCAGTTCGTACAATTGACTTTTTAAGGGAGAACAAAGAAAGAGAAATATTGATAGAGGAAACCATTATTGAGTTAGGGAGAAATCTGGTGCTAAGACTTCTAGCAATAGTGAAAACAGTGCCTGCACTTCCCTTCCCCTGTAATTAGGGTAATCACATTGATAATTACCCTAATTGTCATCACAGAGCCTTCATCTAGTAACTGGTGGAAGCAGACACCAAGATCCACAGCTAAGCACTGGGCCAAGCTCCTGGAGTACCCTGGGGAAGAGGGAGGAGGGATAACATAAACAAAGAGGTCAAGATCATTATGGGGAAAGCCACAGAGACAGCTGATCCAAGATAGTGGTAGCTCCCTGAATCTGGACTGATAGCTGGGGAACCTGTATAGATCTAAACTAGGCCCTCTGAATGTGGGTGTCTGTGGGAAATCTGTGGAGCCATTGGCAATAGGACCAAGATTTATGCTTAGTGTATGAACTGACTTTTTGGATCCCATTTTGGAGAGATACCTTTCTCAGCCTTGATACTAGGGGGTAAGGGCTTGGTCCTTTCTCAACTTGATAAGTAAGATTTTGTTGACTTTACATGGGAGGTCTAACCCTTACTAAGTAGTGAATGGGAGTTGAGTGGGGGTAAGGTAAGGAAGAATGGGAAGAGGGGAGGGAGGGGGAACTGTAGTTGGTATGTAAAATGAAAATAAAAAACTTATATACATATATAAATATATAAATAAATAAATAAATTCAAGAGAGACTGGAAAGACAGAACACATAATAAGGGAAGTATTGCAGAAAGTAGGGAATCCTACAAAAAGTAGGATTGAGTTTCAGTTCTCTCCTTAAATGACGCCTTTTGTTGAATTAATTTACATTATTTGACAGCAAAATAACTTTTTGAATATATTATTTTAAGAGCAGTTTTTAAAAATGTATAATAAAATAGAAAATGTTTTCTCTTTTTTGCACAGTATGAATTAAGGACTTTAAAACTTGAAAAAAAAATTGACTTCTTAATTTCTATCTCACAAAATGACCCATCAGATTTGTGATCACCTATGAGAATATTTTCAAAGTATAAACTAATAAATAAGTTATGCATTTCTGAGGGGAAAGGCAATTTGAATTTCTTTTCTTTCTTCAAATAATTTATTTAATTTTATGTTCATTGGTGTGAGGGAGTCAGATCTGCTGGAAATGAAGTTAGGGACAATTATGAGCTGCCATGTGGGTGCTGGGAATTAAACCCAAGTACCCTAGAAGAGCAGCCAGTACTCTTAACTGTTGAACCATCTCCTCAGACCCAGTAACATGAATTTCTAGTGTAGCTATATTTATCCAAATATATTCTCATGAAGTCAATATGAGGAGTTGCATAATACAAATTTTGACAAAAATCTAGAACACTTTTTATTAGAAGAATACATGAGCACCCATTTCATGATGTTTCTTTGACATAAAGATGAATGAATTTTCCATTAACACTTATATTCATGCTACGTAAAAAGTTTTAAACATTTGTGCCGGGTATTGGTGGCACACTTCATTAATCCCAGCACTTGGAGGCAAAAGCAGGAGGATCTCTATGAGTTCGAGGCCAGCCTGGTCAACAGAGCTAGTTCTAGGACAGGCTCCAGAGCAATTCAGAGAAACCCTGTCTTGGAAAAAAAAATTAAACATTAAACATTTGATATGAGCTACAAAAGATTCATTACTCTTTAGTGGTCAGCAAACCAAGGGTTAAGCTGCATATATTTCAAATGAGTTTATGTGTTCCAAATTAATACTTCCTGAAAAAAAGCATTGAAAATGCACTTCCTAATCTTAGCAATTAATGCTGGCTATGGGAAGAAAGGGCTTACAGGATGATAGCTGCTAGCCTTAGATCAGCAGGATATCAAAACACTTATGGTCAGGAGCCAAAAGGAGAGGACAAAGGTCCTGGACTGACCTAAATTTCATCTGGATGTATTTATGCTTAACTTATCTCATATGGAATATATTATTGTTGCATTTTACGTTAGGAAGACATGTTCTACTAAGCTAGTGATGAAAAAGTTTGTTTTAAGAATTTGGCACCAATACATTTATACCCTTATTCCCTAGCTAATCCCAAGAAACCCTGTAAGCAACAAAAATAAAGCCATGGTCATCTGTCTCTGCTTATTAAGTGTGTGTATAAAGCCATCATATCTCAAGATAGCTAGTTATCAAGGTAACTAGTTCAATTGCATTTTTCCTCTTTTATACATTAGCAATGATTGACATTTCACTCATTCTACTTTACAACACAGCTGAATTTTATTTATTTATTTATTTATTTTGCTGTTGATGATAAGCACAGGAATAGGTCTCATTGAAGCTGTTGAAGACAAAAAACAAAACTGAAACAATTAAATGAACTCAAAAGTAGGGCACAAAGACTGTAAGAGCTAGAGAACCAGGAAATCTGCTGTGAGAGTATGTCTTTTAGATATGCTAGTTGAAGCTTCACTGTGAAATCTCAACAATATAGCTATCTAAACAGGACCCAAAGAAATACAACACTGGTAAACATGAAGAGAAGGAGGAAATCTTACACAGTCCTACCAGTAGGCAAAGGATTATTGGAGCTGAGGGATGCTGAGAGTAAGAAAAGTACTTTTCCCCAGGAGTGGGCCCCTAATTGGTTCCCCAAAACAGGTGATCAACCATGAGATCACAAATATACAATTAACACTAAGTAGACTGAGAAGATTGTGTGCTTGTATGTGTTTGGGGGGGGAAATGGGTGTGCACAAGTGTGTGTGTATGTGTGTGACAACAAAGAGGCCATGATTTTGAGAGGGAGCACATGGATGGATTAGAGGGAGGGAAGGGAAAGAGGAAATTATGTAACTATATTTTAATTTACAACTTTAAAACTCTTAACCTAAGAAAAGTCATACTGGGGTAGAAATCTAGTCCATTACATTTGAATCTGGCCAGCCTTACTCAACTATCAAGGAAGGTATGAAACATAGCCAATGCCCTCTAGTCCCATTCCTAAAGGAGTCACACACATACACATCTGTATTGCAATGTCATAGTCAGCATTTTTTAGCCCTAGCTTGGTGCTCTGAACTAAGACGATTAAAACATTAAGCTCTGTCTGTAGCTAACCAGGGCTTCTCTAGTCTGCAAAACTTTCCAACCCACCCCAACCAGCCTTATCCCAATAACCTTAAGTATATGGGAAGGGTTAGCTATAATCCTATTACTTTTACTAAGATTTTTGTATTACTTTTGTAGCACAGTTAAGAAAATACTTAACAGAAAGTAAACACTAAAGGAAATTGGGGCTTTGTTTTGGTTTCAAAGGGGTTATGCCCCTGTGGCAGGGAAGGCTGCTGGAGTCTGTTCATATCATGGAGGACAAGAAACAATGTTAGGAAGTAGGAGTTAGATACAACCTCTGAAGTCCACCTCTTCACACCTACTTTTCCCACCTGGAAGCCCCTCCCTCCATCCCCTTCGCCATTTCTTAAAACTACTACAAGCTGAGAAATATGCATTCAGAATATGAGTTTGTGGATAACAATTGCATATTCAGACTATATTAATTCAAACCATAATTTCATTTTAGCATGTTATTTCCTGTAGATTTTTATAAAATAAAAGGCTAGAAACATTATAATTAATAAAGATAAGCCGAATTTTGCAAATCCAAGGACTACAGCAGAGGTTGTAGTATGTGTTAGGTTGTATGCTTATATGCTATTTTCTCAAGCAAGGTAAAATCAATAATGCTGAGTAGTGAAACAATACAGCTATACACTGGAATATGATATGGCTTAGCACTCTAAGAGAAAGCAAGAAGCTTCCAGGGAGTTCTGGGAGAAACTGGGGAGGATGACTTGGTAAGAGGGCTCAGATCATGTGAATGCCAAGCTTGCAGGTGTGTTCTTACTCCCAGTGGTAGGGCCCAAGGCTTCTCCTGTTAGGCACCTGGGATTTCCTTTTATTTTTAGATCAGAACTGCCTTCTTAATACCTGTTTACTGAGCTGGCAAGATAACCCAGGGCCTAAAAGCACTTAGGAACAGCACTTGATGACCTGAGTTCAACTACTGACTGTTGTGCTGTAACTTAAACACAAACACACATGTACCACTCACAAACATAAAAAAAGAACCCATAATCCCTTGTGTTATAGAATGGCAGTATTATTTTATTCAAGTCTCCTTACCTAACCTCACAATTTCTCACAAGAAGACAACTTCTTTTTAAGGCCTTTCACAACTAAACTACACTCCTAATATCCGAATGACATTAACATGCCCTGTGACACTTCTATCACTTGAAGAAATACACAGGCCACTACATTCCTAGCTAGTTTTCATTTTATCTGACCCTGAACCCCCAACCTTCAGCACAGCAGCCTAAGGCCAATGGCAGTTTATGACTAAGTAAGCATTCTAAGACAGTCTTAAATTTTACAAGGACTTTTTATAACCACAAGGTTCCATGTACTCCAAACCTGGGCAGGAGAAGATGTCTATTTATAAATGCCATTTTATCCACGTTGCTATTCTTTCAGGGGTTCACCCACATTGATATTCTTTCAAACTTCCCTTCTCTCCAGACTGACAGATTGAATGGATGATGGATTCACAACCACTTGCATGTGGTGTGTTCCCCTTTTAAAGATCCTAAAATGCTACATGTAGAAAACAATTCACACACAGACAAGCTAATTAGTAAGAAATTACCCAGAGGAAGGGAGCCACTTGGTGTGCTGCCATGCCAACCTATAAAGCAAAAGTAATTCTACTATAAAGTTCAAGATCATTCCTTCATTCCTTTATTTTTCATAGGAGCTCAAAGTGAAGAGAAAGACATATTTCATATGTGACTAGAAACCCATAGGAAATACAAGTGGAGAACAGACCAAACCTGCTCAGGACCATAAGAATTAAGTTTTTAAATCTGATAACAGTAATTCCCAGTTAAAGATGGTACAATGTGACAGATTCACAACAGGGGAGGCCTTTATCAGTAAACTTGTTCATGAGTCAACTGAGGGTCATCATTTTCCTAGAAGAACCCACACTAGTCACTTTCTGCCAGTAACAGACAATAAATAAGTAATTGCAAACAATGAATTAAGAATAAATTCAGAAACTGCCAACAGGCAGGAGTGCTTCATGAAAATTCCGTCAAAAAATTCAAACAAGCCAATTATTATGAAAATGAACCATAATCTCTGTTAAAAAATAAAAAAGTTATTTCTTGCTATTGCATTGTAACATGCATGATGAAGGGTGTAGCTTTGTTGGAAAAACCCTAGAGTCAACTTTGTCAAAGATGTGTCAGAATTTAATTCACCACATGGATTTGGATAGGTTTTTGACCTTTCCTCTTTAATAAAGGAAAAGATTCAAAATGAATTTCATTTAATGAAAGATAAGCATGCATTTCAAGAGACAAATTAAATAAACACTCTTATCTCAGTTTCTGTGCACAAAGGCTTCTTCTAGGGCTGTGTCTTAGACAAACAGCCTATTGAAAGGACTTGAACTTTATTGAGCCTTAGGAAAAAAATGAAAGGAAGAATCTAGGGGTAAATGGGAACTACTGTAAATAGTTGTGTCTTTCCCTTTTTTTGCTCTCTCATCTTTGAGCATTTTTCAATAGAATGTTTTGTTTTTTGCTTTTATTATGTTAACTTTGTCTTTTTCTTTCTCTGAAAAAATTATTGTATAATTAGGAAAGTATGTTATGTCTCAAGGTCCAACTGAAACAAATTTAGATGGAAAATATTTTTTTTATTTTAATTTTTCCTCTTATTCCAGTTCCCTCTTCCTCTGTTCTTCCCTCCCTCCCTCTCCCTCATACTCCCCTCTCTCCCTCCATTCCTCCTCCTTCCCTCGCTCCCTTCCTCCCTTTACCCCTTTGTCCCATGCCCCCAGACCACCTTAACTCAAATGACTTGATAGATATTGTTGACCTCTCCAGGAAGGCATCACCCTCCCTATGGAAAGTATATTCGCTTCTTAGAATATATAGATTTAGATTTAATCTAGGGGTACAGGGTAATAATGAGTTTTCTTATTTTGAATGATGATAATTAGTCAATGGGATTTGTAAGGAAAAGGGGAAAGTGTAAGACATTCACATGACTGCTATCATTGCCTATTTACTTAACACACACACACACACACACACACGCACATGCACACACAGACAGACACACACACACACTTAATGGTTTTTAAAAAGGAACCAATATAGCTCAGTATTCTTGGTAGCTAAATCATGCTTCTAAGATGCTTTTTACATATTTTGTGTGCATTTCTGTGACATAACAATAAGTAGATATTTTGTATATTTTGTTACTGTTATAGATTTTATGTAACTTTAAAGTAGACCATTGCACTAAAACTGCACGATGTCATGCATACAACTTATGTTTTGGGCTTTAACAAGTGAGATGAGATCAAGCTGGACTTTAATGTTATGTTTGAGTATAAGTTTTTAATAAAAAAAGAAAGCTATAAGTAAAACACTTCATTTGTGTTCATGTATATTATCACATGTGTGCATGCCAGTGCATATGTGTATGTTAGTACACCTATGTGCATATTAGTGTATGTGTATACTAGGACACATGTATGCATGACAATGTTTGCATGTGTTTAGTGTACAAAAGTGTGTAAGATTCACTGTAATATGTTTGCCATAGGGCAATTGAACAGTTATTCCTCAGAAACTCTCTGCCTTGGGTTTGTGGAGCAGGGTGTTCTTCATGTCTTGGATTCTGCCACATATGTTATACTGGCTGGTTAGGGAGACCTGGAGATCCTCTTATGTTCAGCTCTCCATCCCTAGTCTTTTTTTTTTTCTTTCTTTTTTCTTTTTTTCTTTTTTCATCCCTAGACTTACAAGAACCTTCCACCACACCCAGATTGTTCTTTTCTTTTCCTTTCTTTCTTTACTTCTTTCTTTCTTTCATTCTTTCTTTCTTTCTTTCCTTCTTTCTTTTTCTTTTCTTTTTTTTTTGTTTTGTTTTGTTTGTTTGTTTGTTGTTGTTGTTATTGTTTTACAATTGAGCTCAGGTGCTCCTACACATAAGTCAAGCACTTTTCATAGTATCTCCCCAGTTCCAAACTCACCCATTTCTAGCAAGGGATCTTAAACTCTTAACTTGGCTTAACTGGTTGGAGTCCTGAGAAAAGAAACAATGATGTAGGTTCTTCTTTGTATCCTAGTTTTTTGGGCTGTGTGAATTATAGGCTGGTGATCTATGTCTTAAATCCATATATGAGTGAGTACATATCATGTTCCTCTTTTTGTGATTGAGTTACCTCATTCAAGATGGTTTCTTCAAGTACCATCCATTTGCCTGTGAATTTCAAGGAGGAACTTAAGAGATTCATACAAGGTCCCTCACAGAAGGGGAAAGGAACAAGATCTCCTGAGCATATTGAGAGTGGGGGGGGCAGTGAGTGGAGAGGGAGCTATGAGAAAGAGAAGGGGAAGAGGGGAAAGCACGTGGGACTAGGAAGATTGAGTCAGGGGAAGAATAGAAGAGAGAAAAAAGAGAGAGATACCATAAAAGAGGGAGCCATTATAGGTTTGAAGAGGAAACTGACTCTAGAGAAAAGACCAGAGACCTATAAGACTGACCCCAACTAACAATTTGAGCAACAGTGGAAAGGCTACCATAAATGCCCTTCCCTGATAATGAGACTGATGACTAGCTTATCCACCATCATAAAGCCCTCATCTAGTAGCTGATGAAAACAGAAGCAGACACCCATAACTAAACACTGAGCGGAACTGGAATCCAGATGCAGAGAGGGAGGACAAGACCAGGCTACAGAAACCCACAGAGACAGCTGACCTGAACAAGGGGGATAATGGACCCCCAGACTGATAGCTAGGAATCCAGCATTGGACTGACTCAGAGTACTTGAACATGGGTCTCAGTTAGAAGGCCTGGGCAGTCTAAGCGACCTCTGACAGTGGAACCAGGATGCATCCCTGGTGCACAAAAGGACTTTGGGAGCACATTCCCCATGTAGGGATATTCTGTTAACCTAGAGGCAGGAGAGAGTGCCTAGTCTCTACTCCAAATGACTTGATAGATTTTGTTGACCCCTCCAGGAAGGCACCACCCTCCCTGTGGAGTAGGGGGTGGGGTGGGATGGAAGGGTGGTAGGGGGTCATGGGATAGAGGGAGAAAGGGAAGGTGGGAGGGAGAGGGTACTGGGATAGATATGTAAAATGGGGGGGGGGGGAAATAAGAAAAAGACAAAAGAAACAATGACTTAAATGTCATGCCCTCTAACTTCTTGACTTTACGGAGAAAGCCAAAGGGATTCTGAATTTCTGAATACGGTATTTGAAATGTATGTCATACAACATTTCTAAAGGGGTGTGCTTTTCTATACTATTAGTTCAAAGACTCTCACAATGTCCCATGTAAAAATGTAGAGAGTAAAAGATTAGATGAAAATCAAAATCAGTTGACCTAACCATGGCTTAATTTGCTCTCTTCTCCAGGAATGAGCTCTGTACAGAAATAGTAACGTTTTCATTAAAAGCCAGAGACCTCAAAATGAAACCATATGCCCCACTGAAGCTAGTCCTCAAGCTCCGGAAATACCAATTATCCCACTTGTTGTTTTTTTGCTTTTAACTCCAAAAATTTAAACATAGTTTTACATTCTGCTTTGGCAAGTTCATACAGTCCCCTGCCAGTGTCACTTTTTTGTGTGCCTTTAATCTTTTTTTTTTTTTTTTAATTACGTTTGATGTTTCCTCAAAGAACTATACTTTTTCTGAATGAAAGAAAAATGTGATTTTAATTCACTGTTAAGTTTTATAGGTTCTCCCTGCCCAACCCCCAACTCCATGTACTTAAAATGACTCTGAGCAGATTTAGAGCTCTTTTCTGTTCTCTGTATAAACTGAGTTTTATGTTTATTCAAGGCTGGCCATCTAGCTTCAGAGTTGCATGCATATGTGCATTAATTTGCTAAGGGGTACAGGTATGTGTGTAGGTGCACAGGCATGAGTGTGTAAACCTCAACTGTGATTGTTCGAGACTTATTTGATTGTGCTCATGAGAACAGGATCTTGTAGAATCTGCGACTTAATGGTGAAGCAGGCTGGCCAGTGAGCTCCAACAATCTGCCTGTCTCTGCTTCCCCAGCACTGGCATTACAGTGTATTACCATGCCAAATTCTTGTTTCCTTAGGGGTCTTGGAATCACACTTACATGGAAAGCACTTTAGTGATGGTAATACCTTCCTAGCTTTATCTTTACTTCATTAAGTATGTTATGGACTAGAATGTAGTATTTCCTAAATATCAACATTCTGCAAGTTCTATATTATTACATGGAAATTGTAATAAAAATGTAGACTATTAGAAATAAAAACACTGCACATAATTGCTTCTCTGATATGAAGCTTCATGGCTTCCATTATGGATGGTGCTGTAACCACAAAGAAGTCACTGAGTTATGTAGTCTTTGAGCCTGGTTAAGTTCCATGTGTAATATTTTTTATTTGCAACTTAAAAAAATAACATTTAAAATAAAAAGGTAACCATTTCTCATATTGTGTGATGACTTAAAATTTTCTTTAAACTAAAATTTCTTGTCTTATATATCTATACTTTCTCAGTTCTGATATTTCTGTACTTTTCTTTTCCTCTCCGAATAGCTGCTTCTTCATTAAGGTTTTTTTGTTTCCTTTCTTTCTTTTTTTTTCACCCTAAAATATGCAATGAGAAGCCACCAGTGTGGTGAGGCAGCTGCAGTCAAGCTTTGGAGTTGTCTTCTCCTGTTATTGGCTAGTGAGGAGCCTGCCTTTATTTACCTTTAGCCATTCTTTCTTCTTTTCATAAGTGAACAGGTAATATGTAGTTTTCTTTTAGAATATGAGCAATTCAGAATCTCTTTGGCAAGCTGCTTTCTTGTCCAGTTGTAGACTGAACCAATTTTGGAATTTAATTACCGGGCATTTTAGTCGTTTCACACATGAAAAGTCAATTGTTTTGTTAAAAACAATTGAAAAGCAAGAAAAGCTAATGACAATCTCTAATATTTGAATAACAATGTATAAATTTCCATTTACTCTTGTACATTTGATTTAGTTCTTACTAAAAATCATGACTTTGTTTTTAATTTCTCTTTGTTAATTAAGTTAACATTTATGTCATTCACTAAATAACCAACCAACTACTTTTTACTTTTAACTCTATTATTTGTCTTTTCTTCTTCTAATTGAAAGGGAAAAGTAATTTTGATGTTTATATTTGTATGGCTAAGAAGTAAGTTCAGTTCTTATCATGAGTATAATGATTTTCAACTTGTTAGTTAATATCCTTACTCCTGGAGGATATGATCATGGATGACAGAGCATTAGAAATATGAGAATTGTGAAACCTGACCCTTCTTAGAGTCATTCCTACACAGTACATAAACTAGCCTTTTATGTCAATAAGAAAGCAAGGTGGCTCTGTGTAGAGGTCTCATCCATTCAATGTTTCTTTTTCAACAAATCATGTAATTTTCCCTTAGGTATTAGTTTTTAATATCTGTCAGGATTATGTATGTGAATAATGTTCTAGATAAAATAGCATATACAGTATAACTTGGTACTAAACATTCTTATAGAAAGAATCCTACAATATCTTATTTCTGTATGTTATACTTTCATTTTTTACTATTTCACTGAGGAAGGGCAGTTCTCAACACTAAAAGTTCTTGAGTGTTAAAACAAGGCCAAACAGCACCTGGTAATGAGTAGAAAGTGGAACACAGCAGAATCTGCTGGCCCCCAAAAGAACTTAGCCTGTCTTTCATATTTCATTTAAAGATTAATGAAGGTTCTGGAAGTTTACAGTTAACCCTCATTAGAACTCCAACTGGACAGAACAGAGAAAGGACTGAGTGCTGTCTCTATGCCTGCTCTTCTGATATCTGTTTCACAAGACTTATTTCAATTCCTAAGTGTTACATGGAAAAAGGAAAAAAGACAGCCTTCTAAGCATCCAGCCACTCAGAGCTTTATGTCATAAAGGGAAGGAAGGAGGACAAAACCTTTCCGATGGAGCAGAGGCCATGTAAACAGATGTGGGATCAGTGAATAGTAAAGGTTGAATGGTTGCTTTGTTTCTTGTTTTCTGTTGGTTCCTCAGAGGGTCCTCTCTATACAAGCCTTTCTGGCATATGACATGCTACATAACTCATGGCAGTAGAAACAGAGAGAGCCTGGTATTTGCTAAACACAGGCACTCTGAGCTCTTGGATCTGTTTATTTTAATGAATGTTTATTTTAATGAATGCTTCGGGTAAGAACAAACATTTATGGTAATTCTAAAAGGGAATTTATGAAGAACATAACTGAAAAGCCAGGGTAATTTTGCTTTTTCATCTACTGACAGATAACTATCAGTCTTAAGGCTGTCTTGTACAAAGAAAAATACAGTATACGAATTTTAAAAAGTGTTCCTTGTTGACAGGCACTAAGTGACACTCTAGGTAAAAGAGAGTGGGGAGGAGTTATTCCCAGTCAAAGTGTCTCTTAAAGGATGCATGTGGGCAATGTGTAAACTGAGCTACATAACCTCCCATCACTTCCTAAAGAAGGTACTGTACATATGATGTACTGATATCTACTGATTTGATTCATGAAGAAATGTTATTGTTACCTACTTGCAAAAGTCCCAGATAGCAGGTTTTAGAAATCTACCCAGGTTCTTTTAAACAAATCCAGGGGCTTGCTGTTTCAGGATCCAGCATCCTCCTGGGTGGGGGGGATAGGTAGCTGAGTAGTTGAGAGGTGTATACTTATTCTGCATCAAATAAAATCAACACCAGTCCCTAAGAACCACTGTAGCCTACAGCAACAGAGCATAAAATGTTGCTCATAAATGTATGTAGTCATATTTGGTTCATCCCCTGCAGTAGAATTTTATTTCATATGGAACAAAATAAACGAGTCCTCTGAAAAGCAGTGAATTTATAGCTTGGATTTACGATTCTTCCAGCATGGTGTTAACTTCACTAATAACAATGTGTGCCTGTTTTGCTGAAATTTTCCACTGAGACAAATAACCCACATCCAGATACAGGAGATGTGGGAGGACCCTAAAGAGAAAGAGATGAAGGAGCTCTCTGAGTGTTGTGACTGTGTTTTCTATTGTTAGACATAGTAACTTCAGCATTTCAGAAAGTTACTTTCATATAAACACATGGAATCTCTTTGGGTTTGCCGGCACCAACTCTTTTCATTTGCATAGTGCTAGTTCATGAGTTCCTTAGCCCATGCTACGTGAACAGAAGGGTTCTTTATGAAGAGGGAGAAAGGAATAGCATCCTCTCCTCACATAGTGAAGCTGCTCTTTCCATCTGTGTTTAAATCCTTGTTCAATACTTGAGGTACTGTTTGGAGATACTCAGGAGTGAGTGATTGAAGCTACATGTTTAATCTCTTGTTAGGCTGTGCACACTTTTTTTACTTAATAAACTGATAGGATCATGGTGTACAAACAACTTTTTAATTAAATTTGTGGAACTGAGATAGGAGAGAAATAAAGGAGGCATGGCAACAGTGGAATTATTTGTGGGCACTCTGTCATCTCTGCTTGTGTGAAGGCAGCTCCTTCAGCTTCCCCTTTAGTGTCCACTGACAGGCCTAGAGGCCCATCTATACATGACCGTGTCACATGCATTCATGAGCCACAGTGACACCACAGCCTCTTTTGTTTGGAGCCAGATAATTGTTCTCCGGCCCTCTCAGCTGCCATATGGTGCAGTGGAAATCAACTTACAAAGACCATCAGCGGGGGCAAAGGACTGAAACAGGAAGGGGAGGAGGATCAAGAGATGCCAGATGAGTGATTTGTGTTCAGTGTGAATGTGGGGGTGGCAGGAGAGCTAAGAGGGAAAGGCCTTGGAGGGATTCATGGAAAGCGGATGTTCCTGGAATCTGAAACTTCAGACACAAGCAAGCCTGATGCATCCTATGAGAAACAGACTGCTTATTGTCCTAATGTGGGACTTAAAACAGAACATTCTTGGGGGTGGGAGTGACATCTGTTGGTAATTTCCCCAAACTCCTCGTCTGCCCTTTCATTTCTTTACAGTATAATAGTAGTGAGAGCTAACGAATATTTGTACAAGCATCCCTATACTCTCACACCCTCTACCATGGAATGTTTAGTAATTTGTATGAATGTTTTTAATCTCCCTGCAAGTTGGTTTGCACACGTTTTATTTTGTCCTGAGGACCATTGATGACCTGTGTTTTGCAAGTGTATGGCAGGTCCTGTGCTGGCAAAATATGTACTTTTGTGGGGAGGGGTTATCATGTGAACACTCTTAATGTATAGGTGAGTTACAGGAGGTTTTTAGATAGCTTTTCTTGTTGCAATGCTGGGAACTAACCCCAGGGCATTGTGTATGCTAGAAATGTGTGTGTGTGTGTGTGTGTGTGTATACCAAATGTATAACAATATTTTTGTCACCCTCAAAAAATTACATTAATTATGGTTTTAAAAGTGACTATTTTTTCATCTATTCTATATAATACAATATCCTAATGTATTGGTCATATCTCCTCAGATGAAAGAGGCAGAGAAAAATCACTTTAACCAGAAATATTCTAAGAATTCCCATCATTTCTTCACTGGAACATCAGGTGATACAACTGAATTCATATTTAAAACTGACCGATTGTGAGACCAGTTAATCTATGTGAAAATACTAATTAGTGTATGCTGGTTAGAAGGCATAGTTAAAAGTCTTCGAGTACCAGGGTATGATGATTTATGTGTTTCAGATACAATCAACTGTTCACAGTTGATATGCAGTACAAAGCATTGCCTGCTTGGAACTTCATGCTCTGCATGGCACTGCATAGATGACACTTCACCCATTTCCCTCTTGCTCTGTTGCTGTTACTTGACACTTTATCTTGCTGATTTTTCTTAAACTCTTAAAAATGGAGTGTAGCAGAGATCAGACTCTCAGCTTCTTTTCATCTCTCGATATCCTTGTTCCTTTGAGAGTCTTATCTAATCTCCTGCATTTAAATACCATCCACAGGCTGACAACATCCACTCTAGTATCTCTTTCTTATCTGTGTGTTTCTAGCTGTCATCCCTACCCAGTCTTGCTGTGTGATAGCAGTCTTAAAATTACACATGGAAAGCCAGATTCATTTTATTTATTTTTGATTGGGCACTGATGTTCTGCCTTCAAATATGGCTGTACAATGTATGTGGGTGTGATGCCTGCAGAGGTACAGATTCCTTAGGACAGGAGTTGCAGATAGTTGTGAGTTGCCATGTGGGTGCTGGGAATCAAATTCTGTGTCCTTTGGACAAGTAACCAGTGAACTTAACCACTGTGCCTTCCCTCTAGTTCCCACAACCAGATTCTTGATCTGAGCTTGCTAATCCTGGCTCTCCCCATCCATTTCCCATAGGTCAGTTAATGACAGCTCTAATCTATTTATATCCTTGTTCACCATTCTGTGTATTATTCTTGTCTTCCTCACACAGAAAAGATATCACCAGCTGCTACTGATTTGACCCCCAGAATCAAACCACTGTTTAACTCACATATTCATATCCACATCCATTGGCTAATTATTGCCCTTAAACTATGTTTAATAAAGTAGACTGAGCACTCTTACAATAGTTTCATGTTTGTTTGTTTGTTTTTCCTCCCTTTGTGTATAAAATTTATGAACAACTTGTTGACAAAACATCATCATTTTCCTGTGCTGGCTTCCTTCCTTGTCTTTATGTGGACCAACAATGTTGCTACCTCTGGACCTGTGTTCTGGCTACCTTTTCAGTGTTAGAATCCCGTTGATCCAGGTTTACAAACCTCTTCCAGGGAGTTTCTTAAATACCATCTTCTTGATGGGATCTATTATGACTTACTATTTAAGGGACAGGTAGCTGCAAGGGAAAGACACACAGTGCCATGTCTAAGGACTTGAGATGGATTCCCAAGACCCCACAGGTGGGAGAAAGGAGCAACTAACACAAACCTCCATCAGACCTCCACATGAACCCTGGCAAGCCCCTGTCCACGAGCATAATACAAAACAATAAAGTTTCAACCTTAATTCAAGATCACATATTATCTTCCTCCTTTGTTATATTTTTCCATAGCATTTATCACTTCCTAATGTTTAATTTTAGAAACTAAGCCCTTCCTGTAAGAATAGCTGCATGTGACACTGGAGTCCTTGAACATGCATGTGGTGTCTCTGTCAAGTGCAGATGGTATTATTAGAACAGACACCTAGGGAGAAATAAATGGTTTGATTTTCCTTCTGTCAAAATGATTTGGCATACAGTATCATAGATATATTATACATTCCTTCTTTCTTTTTATCCACTACTGAAAGCATTCCACAGAATGTTATACAAATAGAACCTGCCATAAAACCAAAGGTACTAAGCCACTAAAATGAAAGTAATTAAAGAGTTAAATCTAGCAGCAAGCAAATGGATACTTTATCCACTGCTTCTCTTAACTAGAAAGTGAAAAAGGGAAATTTGAAATTAACACAGATGTGTGTGAAAGTCACCAAATTGTTTATGGTAGGACATGCAAATCCCAATTGCTGAGATGATAGTTTTTCCTATTTAGAAATAGACCAAATGAGTCCCAGTGGTAAAAAGATTCTTGTCACACAGGTCTCAAGACCTGACTTGATCTCCAGAATCCATGGACATATTGAAGGAGAGGATTGACTAAAGAAAATTTTTCTCTGACTTTCACTTGTAGAATTACATGCCCAAAAGATACACGTTTTTGATGTTAACGGAGACAAAGATTCTAGGTGAGCTAGCTTCCTGTCCTCACACCTTTCCTCTGTTGATCAATGTGTGTTAAATGACTTTGCAGTTATCATGGTCTCCAGTGAGACATTTTTGCAAACATACACAAAAGATAATTTTAAATCAATAAAAGCAAATTATGTCATCATTAGTGACTTTTACAAACTGGAGAGCATGGATTCTGGAGGTGCTAGTGTCCTAGCTCAAATGCCATATGGTCAGAGCTGTTGAGGGAAGAGGCTGAATTACTGTGTGTTTCTGTTTCTTCCTTTGATATATAGGAATAGCCACTTCATTTTAATAATGAATGGCTCTAAGACACATTCTGGCACTTATAAATGCTTACAAAAATACTCATGTTTTGGACAATTTCATAAAATATTGACTGACAAGGAATTTAGAGATATAGAAGTTATTTTGTGTTTCCCTTTTCAAAATCAAGAGTGATGTCTCAAATTTATGTAACTTACTCTTCATTACTTTAACTAAACTTGTAAAAAGAGGAAGTAGTTAGGAAGGCATCTGGAAGCTTCTTGTCATGATATTTCTAATTAAATGACTCCTAAGGGAACAAGAGATCTCAAATATTGTTATATGGTCTGTTCCCATTCCAAGGTTTACCTAATATCCACAACTTGAGCGGTTATGATTTTTCAAAACTGATTTCAACCCATTTGAAAGAAGTTACCCCACTGGATGTTGAGGGAAGATATAATTAAAGACTATTGATTCTATGTGTCTTAGTTATATTTGCTCTAAGGAATTGTTACAGACTGCTTGGTTTGAACCAGACACATTCATTTCTCAGAGTTCTGCCGACCAGAAAGTTCTGAACCAAAATGCCAGCATATTTGTGTCTTGATGAAGACATTCTTAATGGCTTACACATGGCAGCCTTTTCACTGTGCCATCACAATGACAAAGAGAGAGAGAGATGGAGGGAGGAGAGGAGAGTAATACTAAGAGAAAGATATGATTCCATATGCTCATCAACAAGGTGCCAACTTCACTGCTTCATCTAAACCTAATCACTTCCTAAATGGCTTGCCTCCAAAATATAGATGCTTAAGTGTTCAGCATGTAAATTATGGTGATGTGAAACACACAGTTGGTCCATAGCACATTGATAAACAGGAGAAACTCTACCTGAACTTATGAGCTCTTAGCAAACATTATTGATTAAAAAAAAAAAAGGCAATGCTCATTTCCAGCTGTATCCACCATTCACTTGGAGGAGCAGACATTGTGTGAATGTGAGCATGAGTGTTTTCATGTATGTTTGGGTGCATATGCATTTGTGTAGAGGACAGGACTTGATTTTGGACCTCTTACTACATCTCCAGATCCTTATTCACTTTATTTTCTGTGGAAGTACCTCAGTACTCAGTACTTCTGTGGAGTACTCAGGAGAAATTGAACCCAGAATTCCAAGTGAGCTGCCATTTCTGAAGTCTAGTCCTCATGCTTTGAGTGATAATCACTTCATCTACTGAGCCATCTCCATAATCTCCAACATTCATTCCTACATGATTTTTTTGGAAAATCTGTTTGTGTGTGTGTGTGTGTGTGTTTAATCATCTTATGGAGTTTTCCTACCCATTCCTGTAAATTGTTTATTGAATTATTCAGAGTGGTACAACTACTTTTGGTGGCCAAAGTCTTACCATGTCATTTAACTCAATGTATACATGCTCCTACCCTTCATAGTTGTTTCCATTTAACTCATTCCACGCAAACTTTCTAGACATCTAGAATTTATCCAGGATAATGGATGAGCTATATGTCATTTATGGATTATAGTAGAAGAACAAAGCCTCTTATTGGGGAAACTACCCTGTGGCACATGAAAAGATTTGTGGAAGTTTTAAGAAGGATTTTCATTGAGAGCTCCTTATTTTAAATCTATCATTGTTCCAAATTTTCAGACATTGAAACTTAGGTCAGGAACAATAAAATGTTGTTTCACAAAGAAATAATGACTGTTTAAAATATCAAATATGCAAATTACTCTGATTTTTCATGATATGATATATTCATCTATCATATTGTAGCCCATAAATATGTATCATCTTGACTTGTCAACTAAACATAAAATAAAGGTGAAAATTTTTGTTCCATATTAAATACTTAATATAAAAAGCCATCTATGTGTAGCTTCAAGTACAGAGCATACCTGGAAATAATTATAATATTGAATGGTACTTACTGATGATGAATATATTACTTTATCTTGAAAAGTTGCATCCCTATGCTTGGAGTATTTTCTTCTGGTCTTCATTCTGTTAGCTTGTACATAATCTTTATATTTCTATCTAAATAATTTATTTCTTCATATGTGATTACATATTATGCCTCCTCAATAGCATTGCAATAATAACCAGACATATTACAATGAAAGTTCAGATCATTGGCTATCATTAATGTCACCCTAATACTATCAATCATGACTCAAAGTAAGGCCGATTACAGCAATTATAAAAAAAAGACAAAAGCTGGGGTTTTGTAGTACAGTCAAATGCTGGTATATAATTTAGTTGATGGAAGTTCTCTCTCATCTTTATTTTGACCTACAGAGATTCTATCTTGGTCTTTTTGTGCAGAACTGAAAAACCACCCTCTTTCATTTCCCAAATGAAACTGTGGCAGAGTGAACAACAGTTCTGGAATTCTTAAATATTTCCCTCTTTAAGTAATTAATGGACACAAGTGGAAATGTAAGCAAAATGTTAAGTGAGAAGGGAGTAGTATTGAAGAGGGACTTGATATATAATGTAGACCTGTGCCTTAGAGAGAACCTTGTGGCTCAAGGTCAAGACCCCACATTTATTGACATTGTAACCTTGAGCTCTCTTTGAATGTCAGTGTCATCATTTCAGAATTGGTCTCTTATTATTATTTGTAAAGCCCCAATAGTCTTTTTTTAATTTTTAAGTTAATACAGTTTATATAAAAATATCGGTAAAATCTAATAGGGACTTTAGGACCTTCAATGTCATGAAACTGTACTTATTTTCACAAGCTAACTAAATTCAAAGGAGCAATGTCTCCACTTGAACATTCTGACAAGATTCATTGTAGTTTCTCACGTGATAATTACTGAGGAATAAAGCAAAACTAAACAAAGGGACAGAGGACTGCAGGTAAGAGGAGCTGGCCTCAGACAATGTCTGGAGAGATGTTTCTCCTTCTAAGCAATGCTTAGGTAAAGCATAAAACATACTTAGAGCATATCTAATAGGTCCTTTTCAAACCTGCTCAATACTGATCTACATCCAAAGAAAAATTCCTTTTTTTTCAAATAGTATGCTTTCTTCTTTAATTTACTCACAAAATTTTAGAATGTTTTTATGTGCAGGAGAAGGCTTTTATTACTATTTCAGTTACACAGAGAGAGAGGGAGAGAGAGAGGGAGAGAGGGAATGAGAGAGAGGAAGAGAGAGAAAGAGAGTCAGTCAATGTACTCATGAACTCATTTTTCACAAAAATCTAATTTGAAACTCAAACTATATTGGGAGAAACTCACAAATTAGCCAAGGTGAAATAATTGCTTTCATTTACTTGTGCTTTTCTGTGCATCCTGACACATGCTGAGATGGGGAAATATGACCTCCCACACGTGTTTTCCATGAGGAGTATGTTTGCTGTACAGACACCAAGTTAAAAGCAAGCTGCATTCCCTTGTGCACAGAGGTAATTTGGAAAAGCAGCCAAAGGAGCCAGGATTGCTATTTCCCAGGCTGCTTTAACCATCAACAGACTATTTATACATCCACCATAGAGATGTTCAGGTGAGGTAGACACCTCAGGGAATACAAGGGAAACACTTCATAAGGATTGTGTTATACTTGCTCACATTCTTTAATAATGCCACTCCTGTAGTGAGGTAGTCCTTCTGTAGCACTGACCACGCCCATTGGGGGGTGGAGCGATGGGCGGAGGTGACCTGAGGAAGGAGGTCGGAGGGGGCCAGGAAGGCGCTCTCTTTCTGGCGTGACTCGGACAGGAGAGGATCGGGTTGAATTTCCTGGTGTTCATCTGTCTAGGTTGTAAGTTATTTCTCCCTGAATAAACATCTATTCGGTCTATTTGTTTATCCTGACCCTTATTTACCGCAATATCTGGTGTCAGAAGCGGAATTTACCTGGGTTTTGCCCCCAGGCGGCAGAAGCCGCCCCCCCTCCCCCCACCTTCCCCAACGGGCAGGGTTTAACCAGGTGGACTCACCACAGCTTTGGGACATTTGCCTCTTCCTTACTGCAAAGGAGATCTTTGCCGCTAAAGCAGACCTGAGAAGGCACTTACCGCTTAACATTTTTTGCCCATTTCCGCACGGGACTTTGCATTCGCGCAGAGCCTCTCGGCGGCACCCGCCCGGCGGCACCCGCCTGGCGGCACCCACCCGGCGGCACCCGCCCGGCGGCACCCGCCCGGCTTGCACGCGTTTCGTCTTGTGTTACAAGTAACTCCAAAAGTCCCCTTTTAACAAAATTCTGCTTGCCATAGTTTGTTAAGAACTTTTTACAGGAACCGGGATCAGACGAGCCTGGGCGGCTAGGCGCTATTTGATGACACACCTCCAGGCGTAGCTACCACAAGCGGAGATATACAACTAAAAGCATCAAAGTTCCAGGACAGCAGAATTACACCTAAGGTAATTGTAACATCTTTTGCAATTTAAGCTGATATAAAATCTGAGATAAATTGTTCTATAACTATGGCAGATAATTTTACTATGCAGAACTTTAGGAATTATTTTACTTCATATGTAGAAGGGATTTTAGCAGAAGAAACTTATGACTGGACCAATATATACTTTTATTTTGTAATAGCAATGGGTTTCATCATTAACATGATATTCTTAAAGAAATGGTTTGAGATTACAGCAAACAATAAGGAACTTGTACAAACTATGGGAGACTTAGTAACAAAGATTCGAAACATTGAAAATGATAGAATTCAAAGCATAGAGACAAAGATTCGAAACATTGAAAATGATAGAATTCAAAGCATAGAGACAAGGATTCAAAACATTGAAAATGATGGAATTCAAAGCATAGAGACTAAGATTCGAAACATTGAAAATGATAGAATTCAAAGCATAGAAAATATAGAAAGAAAGATTCAGAATATTGAAGATGGCGTTGGCGAGCTGAAAGGTATAATTTGTTTAATGTCAGATACTTCAATAACCAGAACAGAAACAATGCAATGCATTAACAAACTAGCAGAAACAGCCCACTCCTGGTCGGAGGAAGCTACTAATAAGTTTAAAAAACTGGAACATCAGATAGAAAGACTAGATGACAGAATCTCTTCCATGTCTGAGGATAATGACAAGCTAGCAGATAGAACATTGTTTCTGGAAGGCAGTTTACACGCCATTCAGATAATATCTAAGGATGATAAGATTAAAAACATGGAATCATTTGTAGTTGGAGAAAGTAAGAAACTGACTGATACAATGAAGTCTCTAGAAAGTTATTTGATTCAAGAAGTTCAGACACTCAAAGAAACAATGGTGAATAGATTTCAGGCTTTAGAAGACCTTCAGTCTGATACATCAGAAGAAGAACTACAGGTAATAGGGCATGAAAAAGATTTAAAATTTTCCACACCATTTAGGGTCAGGGGAGCTTTCCCTGTATCTATTCATGAAAAGCCAGCAACGAAGAAACATCCAAAAGGTGTCGTTGCATATCAGTGGGAACCAATACGTATGAAAGATTTAAAAGGTATAAAGGAAGCAGTAGTCTCTTATGGCATGCATTCACCTTATGTGAAGCAATTAGTAGAATCATGGGCATGGAATAACAAGGTAACCCCTAAGGATTGGGATCAATTAATATCAGCTGTCCTTGAAAGCGCCTCTCAAATAGAATGGAGGGCTTTATGGAGAGAGGAAGCAAAAGCTCTTGAACTTCAGGGCTTAAAGAAAGGGTATAAAGCTCCCCAAGATAAAATTCTTGGTGAGGGTCTCTATGCTGACCCAGAAACCCAAGCTGCCTATGATGAACACATCTTGTCTCTATGCAGTACAGCAGCTTTGAATGCTTGGGATAAGGTTCATGAATTAGGAGAGAGGATAGAACCTTATACCAAGATAAAGCAAGGACCTAGAGAACGTTTTAGTATCTTTTTAGAAAGATTATCTAGGGCAGTACAATTAGAGATAGCAGACATAGATGCTAGGCGAATACTCATAGAATCTTTAGCTTATACGAATGCGAATCCTCAATGCAAACAGGTGCTTTGGCCTTTAAAAATGCGATCAGCACCCTTGGATGAATGGGTCCTATATACAGGCAACATTGAGTATAATGACAATAAGACTGAAGCATGGATAGGAGAAGCCATATCTAAAGGTCAGAGAAGATATCAAGATAACAGAGTTCCTTACTATGGTGACTTAGAAGCTTGGGTAGGAGAAGCCATCCCCAAAGGTTTGAAAAGATATCATAATGTCAGATGTTATAACTGTGGTAAGATAGGACATCTAAAAAGAAATTGTAGGCAAAGCTTCCCTAGAAGTAACACCCCCAGGAATGAATCAAACAGAAGGCCTCAGCCTTCTGGGTTATGTAGAAGGTGTGGCAAAGGCAGACACTGGACAAATGAGTGTAGATCGACCAGAGACAAGCAAGGAAACCCTTTACCATCGGGAAACTCCTTGGGGGGCCTCTCGAAGGCCCCCACATCACAGGTGGTTCGAACATTCCCAGTCACAGTGGAAGACAATCTCCCACAGGACAATTAGAAAATTCTGTGCCTATTATAAAAACTCATACTGCTCTGGATGACGAACTAGTGACGGAAGTTGAATCAAACATGACAGAAGGAAATGAAAAACGTATATTTTGGCAAACTGCTATAAATAGTCATAGGCCTAGATTGATAGTTAAGATGAATAATAGACTGTTTGAGGGTCTGGTGGACACTGGAGCTGATGTAACTATCATATCTAATAAATCTTGGCCTCAAAGATGGCCCCTGCATGAGGTAAATGTTCAATTCTTAGGGATTGGAACCCTGGCTCAGGTAAAACAAAGCACGAGATGGATTGACTGTATAGGACCAGAAGGACAGAGAGGGAGGTTGAGACCATATGTGGCTGATGTAGTGATAAATTTATGGGGTCGTGATCTATTACAGCAATGGAATACACAGATTAACATTCCTCCTGTATTAGATAGGAACCATAGACGACCTCATGATTGTGGAAAGAATACTGTTAAGTACTATACAAGACAGAGACCAAATATCCAGGCAGTACAAAAACAAAATACAAATGCTGAACAAACAGAGGAACCAAAAGCCCTACCTTTAAAATGGCTAACAGAGGAACCTGTCTGGGTAGGACAATGGCCTATGACCTCTGAGAAGTTAGAAGCTTTAGAAAGCCTGGTTCAGGAACAGCTAAATGCTGGACATATTGAGGAATCAACCAGCCCTTGGAATTCTCCTGTATTTGTGATCAAAAAGAAATCTGGTAAATGGAGAATGCTTACAGACCTGAGAGCCATCAATAAAGTTATCCAGCCAATGGGCTCTCTACAGCCTGGAATGCCCTTGCCTTCTTTGATACCCAAAGAATGGCCTATTATAGTTATTGATTTAAAGGATTGCTTCTTCACTATACCTTTACAAGAACAAGACAAAGAGAAATTTGCCTTCACGGTACCTAATTATAACAATTCTCAACCGGTGAAGAGATATCAATGGAAGGTTTTGCCACAGGGAATGCTAAATAGCCCCACCCTGTGCCAATATTTCGTACAAAAGCCGTTAGAAATAATTCGTAAACAGTTTCCACAATCCATAATCTATCATTACATGGATGATATATTGTTAGCTGACTCTAAAGGAGAAATATTAGAAAAAATGTTTGAGAAAGTAAAGGAAGTTTTACCTCGCTGGGGATTACAAATTGCACCTGAAAAAATACAAAAAGGAGAGTCTATCAACTACTTAGGATATAAAATAGGTCTACAGAAAATTAGACCACAAAAAGTACAGATCAGAAGAGATCGCTACCAGACTCTTACTGATCTTCAAAAATTACTAGGAGAGATTTCTCAACTGCAAACCATAATTGGAGTAGAAGGGCATGATTTGAAAAACTTGAAAATGGCCCTAAAAGGAGATAAGGACTTGAATAGTCCACGAATACTATCAGCTGAAGCTGAGAAGGAATTAGAATGGGTAGAAAAGAGGATACTAGAAGCACATGTGGACCGTGTGGATCCAAACCTAGACTGTATTCTGGTTATATTACCATCTAGAGAATATCCTTCAGGGATTTTGATGCAGAGAGAAGATATCATATTAGAATGGATATTCCTACCACATAAACAGAATAAAAAACTGAAAACATATATAGAAAAGATCTCTGACTTGATTATAAAAGGTAAATTAAGACTTCGTCAGCTAATAGGAAGGGACCCAGCAGAAATTATAGTACCTTTAACTAATGAGGAAATTTCTTCCTTATGGAAAGATAACGAATATTGGCAGAGAGCTTGCAGTAACTTTTTGGGAACAATTAGCAACAACTATCCCAAAACTGAGAGAATCAAATTCATAAAGAAAACGATTTGGATTCTTCCACGCATTGTAAGAAAAACACCTATTTCTGGAGTTCATACATTCTACACTGATGCAAATAAATCAGGTAAGGCAGGATATAAATCAGGAAATATTAGTAAAGTGGTTCAAAGCCCTTATAATTCTGTACAAAAGGCAGAATTGTATGCCATTCTCATGGTACTTATGGATTTTAAAGAACCCCTCAATATAGTTACTGACTCTCAATACGCAGAGAGAGTCGTTTTACACATTGAGACTGCAGAATTTATTCCTGACAATACAGAATTAACTTCATTGTTTATACAGTTACAAGATACTATCAGAAAGAGGACTCATCCTATATATATAACACACATCAGATCCCATACGGGTCTGCCAGGTCCTCTAGCACAAGGCAATGATGAAATTGATCGTTTATTGATAGGAAGTGTGCTAGAAGCCTCAGAGTTTCATAAGAAACACCACGTGAACAGCAAAGGTTTAAAAAAGGATTTTTCTATCACTTGGGAACAAGCCAAGGAAATAGTAAGGAAATGTCCTACTTGCTCATTCTATAACCAAACTCCTTTACCACCAGGCAGTAACCCTAAAGGTATAAATAGGAATGAAATATGGCAAATGGATGTGTTTCATTTTGCAGAATTTGGAAAATTAAAATATGTACATCACACTATAGATACATTTTCAGGGTTTCAGTGGGCTACTGCTCTGAGCTCTGAAAAGGCTGATTCTGTTATAACGCACCTTTTAGAGGTAATGGCCATTATGGGCATACCTGCACAAATAAAAACTGACAATGCTCCAGCATATGTCTCCAGCAAATTGAAACAGTTTTTTGAGTATTACAAGATAAAGCACATAACTGGTATACCACACAATCCTACAGGACAAGCAGTGGTTGAGAGATCCAATCGTACTTTAAAAGAAATGCTCCATAAACAGGCAGGAGGAACCAAAACACCCAAACACAGATTACATAATGCTTTATTAACATTAAACTTTCTTAATGCTGATGAAAAAGGAAAAACAGCTGCAGAAAGACACTGGACAATAGAAAAAACTTCTGAACTAAATCAGCCAGTGTATTTCAAGGATGTACTGACCTCAGAATGGAAAGCAGGATATGTGTTACGTTGGGGTAGGGGTTTTGCATTTGTATCTACAGGAGAAGAAAAACTATGGATACCATCTAAGTTAATCAAGATCCGAGTTGAACAAGAGAAGCATCTTAATGAAGAGAAATGACAAGTCATCCAACAAACTAGGTCCTATGAGGTGTGCGGAGGCCTCTCAAAGGTAGGGGAAGTGTTCTGTTCTTGTTTTTACAGGAAAACAGAGAAAACCTATCATCAAACAGCCAAAAGACACTGAACATGTAGGTGCCTACAGAAGAGAAGACAGCTTTTCAGAAACAATCACTTAAGGAAGCAGAATCTGATATATGGTAAAAAAAAAAAAAAAAAAAAAAAAAAAATTTAATTGTAGTAAACTATTTCTATATAGAAATCTATTTCTCTCTATTATCTAGTATTCCTGAAGTCCCAAATTTTGTAAACCAATGCTGGCTTTGGAGTTGGATTTGGCTTTCCTTCTCTAAATTCAAGCATGTTGTTAAGATTAAATTCATGGTTTCTGCCTTAAATCAAGAAGCCAATTGGTGTAAGGCAGAAGAAACAAAATCTGGGGACTCATATCTTATGCAATTTTCTCTCTGAAATCCTAATTTTCTCACATACTTTTAATGCTTATTGTTGTCTTTCCCTAATGCATACCTTAAAACTTGAAAATTTTACTTTAATATTGATGTGTAACTTTTCCACAAGGAATAATAACGATTCCTAACAGCAGTCTTTGAACTTTCCGGAAAGAAGATGGGGCCCCACATCATCGTTTCCACTTGACTCAACCTGATGCATCGGAACTACAAACATCACCCTAAAACCGGTTTGAGACTGTTTTGCTCGAGACAACTCATGACTAGCTAGCTGTAATGGTGCACCTTTTTATTACACCCTGGCCAGTTTCAAATAGAACTACAGTCAAGAATTTTCTGCCACACAGTGACTAACTACATATGTCACAGCCAGTTCTGTTGAGAAATTTGGTTGCTAAAAATTTTCTTCCTACAGGATCCATTGGAGCAATCATCGTCCCATTTCAGCAGGAAGTAATCTTAATATGACTACGCCCCCTTTCCCTACCCTTGGAAATTTGGGATAATAGTCATCGTCTTTGGGTTGGTTTTAGTTATTTGGGATTGGGTGATGCTTACACTCGGGTTTATCTTTTAGACAGGAATAGGGAATGGTGGGTAAAGGTATGGTTTAGATGGGATATAAGTAGATTAGCCTATTTCCTTGAGAATTTGAGTTTGAATGAGATAGTATTTTACAGCTTACATTGTTATGCATTCCTATGTGGTAAGCTATGTAAAATTAAGTTTATATTTTGTTATATTGTGTTAAATGTTTCCACTTATAATATTTATGCACATTATTTTTTACCATATTCTATGTATGTATACTTTTCTTGTGTTCAAGACATTTTGTATATTGATACAATTTGGGATATTTATCTTGCTGCCCTTTATAGTTCTACCTCTTGTCTTGACACTTATACTCTACCTCTATTTTAGGGATTTACATGTAGGTATATGTAAATAGTTATATTGTTTAAGTATTTGTTCCTGCTTTACTCAGGAAAGTTTTAATCAGTCTTTTTAGCTAAGTTCCGAGTATTATAGATTATCTTCACTCACATTTCCTGTACCTATGAGATTAGTCAGATATAGATGCTTAATCTTCAATCCTTCATAGACATGCAGAACATGGCATTTAAATGTTTTAATATTAGTACTCCTTTGACATGAGACACTGTTGCTCCTGACAGCACCGTGCATTTTCCCGAAAATATGTTGGACACTGTTGTTGCTCCTGCTGGAGTTCAATCTCGCCTCAGCTATGGCCTGTTGGGCATAGAATTGCCCTCACCTTGACCACTGATTTGGACATGCAGTCCTATGTGCTTGCAGGAGACAAATATAGAAGACTGCTTGACCTTGCCAAGTCAGGGTAAGACAGCCATTCTATTTCCCTGCTGTTGTTGTGGTCTGTCAAGTTCTCTTGGCCTTAGCCAAATCTGGGTGTACCAACGTCGCTGTGAGACCTAGGGTGACTGTTCAGGTGGCTTGCTGTTTCTGTCCTTGCTGCACCGTTTTGGAAGTTGTCCATCCGCATTTCCTGTCTACTCTAGTATTGTTATTTTCCTTCTCAGGTCTTGATGAGGTTGAAGATTAAACTATCACAACTATTATTCTCTCTTCCTAGTTAGATATATTAGGTACTAGACTTACGTTTTCCAGCTTAGGACAACTCTATTGTAAACTCCATTATGCCCTCACCCTAGGACTAGATATGTAGGTCATTTTGTTCTCGATTTTCCTTTTCTTAGAGCACACTTGTTATTCACTGTTTTGTATATAGTTTTGTATTAAGCCTAAATCTTTTCTTTAGACTAAAAGGGGAATTGTAGTGAGGTAGTCCTTCTGTAGCACTGACCACGCCCATTGGGGGGTGGAGCGATGGGCGGAGGTGACCTGAGGAAGGAGGTCGGAGGGGGCCAGGAAGGCGCTCTCTTTCTGGCGTGACTCGGACAGGAGAGGATCGGGTTGAATTTCCTGGTGTTCATCTGTCTAGGTTGTAAGTTATTTCTCCCTGAATAAACATCTATTCGGTCTATTTGTTTATCCTGACCCTTATTTACCGCAATACACTCCCATGTTGAATTCAAACAGCTTTTAGAACATTCGATCTAGTGTCTGAGTCTGAGGACAGTTCCGTTATCTGCATCTCTCATCAAGTACACTTTAGTGAAACTTGCCCTTCATTGTTACTTGAGTCCAATTAAGATGATTCTATCTGTCTCATGTGCTGATAAACTCACTCAGGTATCACCTTCTGATAGATAGCCAAGTGTCTTAATGAGGTCAGTTGTGGTACTTGTTTAAGTAACTTTTATCTCCTTGATTTTGCAAACTAGATGTTTGCACTGGCCTGTCTCACTGAATGAGCAGTGAAAATTGTCTCTATATACATCTACAATTGAGGGTATTGAGAGTAATTTCTAGTTCTTTCTATGAATTTTATTATGAAATAAACAAAATGAAATTTGTGCTGTTCAAATAAACCAGGTAAAGTTTATGTTTGAAAAATCTTTTACATAGTGTTTTTAATGGTGCTTTTTCTTTAGGTGTGGCTATTGATGCTGTTGATGGTGATTAATGTACTGGGGGAGTCCTTCAGCCTCACCAGTTCTCTGCAGGTGTTGGCTCCACCCCTCCCCATTTCCTTAAATAATAGAAGCTTTACAGGTATATAAGTACAACCCAGGCTGAGATGAGTTTGTTAACCACAATAGCACTTTCAATGTTGAAACTCTAAAATTTTTCTGCACTTGCCGATCAGTTTGGGTTTGGGAAAAAAGTCTTGAGGTATCATTGTAGAATATGTAGGAGTACAACATATTACATGCCTTACCAATAGGAAAATACCTCTGGCCATTCTAATACTGTATTCCTCTAGAATCAAATCCTCTAATTACATATTTCTGTGAAAGAGTTAAACTGTTGTAAGTCTAAAATAAAAAGCAACTATTGTTACCAGCCTTTTCAGGACCTCCTTTGCTCCTGAACACACAGGTTGAGACTCGTGTATTTGCAGGGACAGTTTGGGGTGGCAGACAAGAAGTAGGAATTAAATATAAACCCCAAGGCTGTCCCCTGCTGAACTAGTTCTTCTAGGAAGGCCTACCTCCTGAGTGTTTCACTGCACTGCACCTGGGGATCAGATGCTAAAATACCTGGGCCAATGGGAGACATTTCACATTCAAACCACAATGTCTAGGAAACACCAAAGACATTGAAACCTGATGATTGCTTTTCATGATGAAAGCTGATATTAAAAATCTATACAGCTTTTGCAAATGCACAATTTTCTTTCTTAGGAAAAGTTCTTACATAACCAAGGACAGCATCAAAAGAGTATTTCTGCCTCTTCATCTTTGAATGGTTCCTGGTTTTGAAAACTTTCAGTAATAATTCACTGAAGATCCTAGGTTAATGGTTGTAGCTGCCTGCAATTGGATGCTAGTGGTATGTTGGTATGAGGCAATTGGAAAATGATGGTGGTGGTGATGATGAAACTTCAATTTTATCAGTTTATTCTCAACACCAAGTTCACATGACTTCTATTTATGAAAGTGAAATCCATATTGTAATTTATGTGTCCTCTGACATAACATGCTTTTCAATCTCATCTTCAATGCATTAAAAACTTACTTCAACTCTGTCAGCATGTGTTTGAAGTCTCAATAATTGAAATAATTTTATGCCTACTACCCAAAATTTATTTATTTTTTTCTTATATGTTGAGATAAGGAACAGACCAACTTCTTCAAAGAACTGAAGCTAAAACATTTGAATTTATTCCATTTGAAGCCAAGCAGTAACCATTTTCCACTAACAACTCATCTCATGCCACAGCCCCTCCTTCCTCCTCTACCAGTGGTATTTTACTTGAAACAGATTTAGAATACATAAAGTTTACATTGAGGATGAGATTCATTATTTTCATGTGCTATAAATCTTAAAGAAATTAAGAAAAATGAATCTTAGAAATAGCTTACTGCTTTTAATGTTGAAACTTAAATGTACAATTTCACAAACTACAGTTTGTGACTTCTGACCCTTTTTACATCCGGTCCCAAGTGTTCCTCATTCCAATTGTTATAGCACGGATGAGGGGAATAAGTCCCACATTTACAAGAATCTAGCTTCTGGCAAAAATCCATTTAAAGAATTCACTTCCTGGCTCATGGTTTACATGACCTGTCTTCTCTTGTTTTTCCTTCCCCATCCTCCTTCCCACTAGCCTTTCAAGCAAGCTAAATTTTATTCATTAAATTCACTGGAGCTTCCGGTATTTCTCTCTATTTTCATATCCTTAGGAATGGAGTCTCCTAGGAACTGAATTATTAGGCCAATGTTCACCCCATCCATCTACCACAGATGTCCATACCAACCCCTTTGACTTAGAGTTTTCATAATTAACTAATTAAGAAGTAAAATTGCATCATAAAAGTATTGGTAGCATTTATCTATAAACAAAGCCTCTGGTGCTCCTTGCTTTTTGAAGCAAGTTTTTCCAAAGATAAACTTCATTTATATTAAGGTCTAATTTTCTCTTGTGGCATAAAAATGTTTCCATATCTAATTAAGGGATTAGTTTCTCTCATTGTTTCTCACATTAGTTCATATTTCTTGTACTCCATTATTTTAATCATCACAGAACAGGAATTATCTCACTGAGAAATCAGGTGCATGAAGAAACATTTTCAATTATTTTTCCTGTCAGGAAACAGAGAAACATTTTTTAATATAATAATCAAACAAAATATAGATTAGTTCACTTTGATGCTAATGTGTGAGTTTTCTGCATCCTTGAAACTTCTAGAACATAAAGGAATGGCTTTGGCAAATATAGAAAAATGTTTTAGAGGTTTCATTTTTTTTTAACTGAATAGAATTTCTAAGTACCTTGAAAACTTCAAATTAAAAAAATGTTACATACTTCTATTAGAAAAAATATAATCTAAATGAAAAGGGTTGCCATAATTTGTCCCTGAGATCTCTTTAATTATTATTTTATTTCATTTTCTCTATAGCAAGTTAGAGCCAGAGGCATGGGCTCCCAACAAGACTCAGTAGGTAAAAATAAGTATCAATTGCTTTAATGGTGAGAGAAGAAATGACTCTTTTCTTATTCTACGTTTTATTTGTGATCATCTTCCATTGACCTCTGATTCTCATTACTTGTTTCTGATGCCTCATAGTTAGTGTTAGAGTACACCCACTAGAGAGGATCTTTCAGACATAGTTTATAGCTAACTGGAAGGAAGTCTTTATTCCATCTATCTGGGGCTACATGTAGGAATTTGGTACCCAAGTATAGCACTGAGCATTTAGAGGTAGTGATTTTTAAAGAAAAAAACACACACACACACACACACACACAAACACACACAAATTGGTATCTTTATTGATTTCAGCAGGGTGGGATTTTGCATAAGCAAGTAGTTTAACAGAAGCTAAGTGAGGTGGGGCATCTTGAACTCAAGTTTTTACAATAGAGTTGGATGAGTTTCCTTGGGGCCTCTCATCAAGGAGATCATCAAATTCTAGTCAAACCCAAAATGACCTTAACAAGAATGTGAGATGGAAGAAACTCTGCACTGTCTTTCTCTTTCAAGTTAGTTGCCTTCTCAACTTCCACTAACTTTCCTGTAAAAGAATGCTATATTCCTTGGTGAGTAACTTGGCATATTACCAGTTAACTAGAATGCTGGCCCAGGTAACTCATAGGATCCTGCTGTTTCTGTCTCCCTAGTGATGGGATTAGATTCATGCTTCATTTCTTTGTGATTGTTGGCAATCAGAACTCAAGTCTCCTTACTCAGCAAGTACTTTGCTAACGGGGTCATATTCACAGCTACCAAAACCCAGGTTTTTTTTGACTGAAGTAAAATGTATGATTTATAAGAAAAATAGTAGGAATGAAGATGAGAGACATGTCCTGAAGTTCTCATTGGCAACAGCATATGATCCTGAATTTCTCAAACACATGACACTAAGCTGATCTCATATTCCGAGTTTTCATTTTAAAAGCATATTTCCACAAGTTATGTATGTTTGTTGAATTTCTTACATCAAGTGAGGATGTGTCAGAGCCAAAACAAAGCCCTGGCCATCTTCCTACTACTTCACTTATTTGTCTTATTCTGCAAGCTTTTCCCATTGAATGATGAATTACGCCAAGTTTCTTTTCATACCTAAATTGAATGGGCAATTCTGACTTAATTTTCACTTTTTCATGAATGATTTAACATATTTAAGGTTGTCATATACTAATTTATATTCTTGCATTTTATTAATTCACTTATTTATTCTTTTCTTATAAGTTCCTTCTTAAATGGTTTTTTTTCAAAACCGACCTGAATAGATTATTTCTTATAGTACTTGAATTTCACATTATACCTTCATTTCTTTTTAAAATTTTGTTACTTCCAAAATTAACATCCTTATGTTACTATTTAGATATAGAATTGTCAAACTTCTATAAACTATAGGTAAGAACTTAAGCATAATGAAGATGACCTCTCTCTGAATCATAGGAAAGTCACCTGAAAAATGTTGTTTTTCCTTTTTTAATTTAAATTTGAAACAAAGTTATTATACATGTCAGTCCCAATTCCTTCCCCTTCCCCTTATCCCTTATCACCCCCTCCAAACCCCAGCCCATCCCCTCTCTGCTCCCCAGGGAGGGTGAGATCTTTCATGGGGGACGGGCTTCAAAGTCTGTCATATCATTTGGAGCAGGGCCTAGACTGCTCCTAGGCTTCTCCATGTGCCTAGGTTGAGAAAGTATCTCTCTGTGTAGGATGGGCTCCCAAAATCCATTTGGATACTAGGGATAAATGCTGATCCATTACTAGAGGCTCATATACTGTGCAGTCCTCCTAACTAACACCCACATTCAGGGGGGTTGGGTCGGTTCTGTGCTGGTTTCCCAGCTATCAGACTGAGGTGCTTGAGCTCCCCCTTGTTAGGGTCACCTGTCTCTGTGGGTTTCTCCAGCCTGGTCTTGACCCCTTTGCTCATCACTCCTCCCTATCTGTAACTGGATTCCAGGAGTTAGACTAATGTTTAGCTCTTGGTGTCTGCTTCTGCTTCCATCAACTACTAGATGAAGGCTCTAGGTTGGCATATAAGGTCATTATCGTGGAAGAACATTAAAGGTAGCCTCTCCACTATTGCATAGATTGATAGTTGGGTTCATCCTTGTATATCTGGGGACATTTCCTTAGTGTCAGATTTCTTCTTAAATCTACAATGGCTCCTTCTATTATGGTATATCTTTTCTTCTTCTCATCTATTCTTTCCCTGTTTCAATCTTCCTGTTCCATCATGCCCACCTCTTCCCTCCTTTTCCTCCTAACTCCCTCTCTGTTCCCCGTCATGCTCCCAATTTGCTTGGAAGCTCTTGTTCCTTTCCCCTTCTCCAGGGGACCATGTAAGTCTCTCTTAGAGCCCTCCTTGTTTCCTAGCTTTTCTGGTGGTATAAATTATAGGCAGGTAATGCTTTGCTCTATGTCTAAAATCCATATGTGAGTGAGTACATACCATGCTTGTTTTCCTGTGACTGGGTTACCTCACTCAGAATGGTTTCTTCTAGTTCCATCCTGAAAATGTTTTTAACTTTTGTTCTATTTATTCTTCATTTCTTTCATATCTCAATCTCATTCATTTCCAGTCCCTGTGTGTCTGCCCTCTGCTCTTGCAACACCTGCCCCAATAAAATGTAAGAGAAAAAGGAACAAAGAAAAAACGGGAGGATCTCTTCATGGAAGCTGTAGTGAATCACTAGTGAGACATAGAGCAAAGCATTACCTGAACAGGAATTTATTTCCATTTCTCTGATGGATAGAAATTCTTTTTATATAAAAACCCCTTCTGGCTCTTTTTTTTCTGTGAAGTTAAATCATTTTTATAGGAGATTTTATTATTGACCCTCTCTTATTTAATTATAAAATTTCTCCCTGCATGTTTGTATTTTAATATACTCCCTTTAACTATGGTCTTATTCTGTTTATAGTAACATTAGTCAGAATGAAGTTTTAAAACTAATATATTCATATTATATAATCATACATAATAATCATAATATATAATCAAGCACATGGCAATAATAATGTTAACTTGAAGATTTTGTATGTTTCATCTTCGGTGTTGCAAATTGGAAATGAAATGTCTCCACAAATGTCTTTAGACCTGGTACTGTTAAGAGGTGGTTCTATAACCAGGGCATCAACTTAAGGAGAGAACAAACCCACTGATAATTTTGGAGTAGATTGGACTGTTAGCAGGTTTGGCCTATTTGGAGGAAGTAGTCCATGGGGGTAGGAGGAGTATTTCTTAGAAATTTGTCTATAGACCTCAGACTCTTCCTTTCATTGTGTTTCTGCATCCAGGCTTCCAACAGCTTTGCTCCTGCATAGTCGTCCATCATTACTGCTATTTCATCACAGCTCCATAAGAGACAGAACCAGACAGGGCACCACGGACTGAAGTCTCTAAAACCAGGAGTCCAAATACCTTCTTCCTGACTTAAGTTATGCAAGGCTTTATACATAGTGAAGGAAACTAATGTATTACTTGGCAGCAAAACATATTTATACATAGGTAGGTAGACAAACAGATAAATGTGTCTCTAATTATAATAGGTTTATGTCCTGATAAAATAGTAAATTGGAAATATCACACATTCAAAATGATTTAATAAACAAGCCTACTAAGTAACAGTTTAATAACTGCATTGAAGAATGCCAATTGTTTACCCACAAGCCTCTGTGACTGGCAGGGTGCTCTAGCATGCTACAGACTGCAAAATATTACCCATAGATGATCATACTGTGTATTTGTACGCATTCTACTGGATTCCTTACATTTTTTGCCATTATAACAGAGGTTCACTGTGGGTAGTGATCATTTGTATGTAGGCCAAGACACTTCTTGACTTACAGTTATATCATATCAAAATATCCTCAGTAAATCAAATATATTATAAATAAAAATGCATTTAACATACTTAACTTACCAACACTACAGATTTACATTGATTACATCACACAGTGAAATTGATTATGAACTGTCGCTCACAACTGCTACTGAGCTTCATTGGAGAGGCTATTGTGGCTTGTCATGGTAGTACAAGAACAGGTCAAAATTTAAAACTTGAAATATGATTTCTACTGCATGTGTGTTATTTGTATATCATCATAAAGTAAACAAATCTGAAGTTAAACTGTTATCACTTGAGAATATCTACATATGCATATACGTAATGTATTCTTTCAGAAAAAAAATATATTCTTTTTATCGTAATATTTAAATTTGAAAGAAACTTGTTTTACATGTCAATCCCAGGTCTTTCACCCTCCCCTCCTCCCCTGTCTCCCTCCCAACCCCCATCCCATCTCCTTTCTGATCGCCAGGGAGGGTGAGTTCATGGGGGATCTTCAAAGTCTGTCATATTATTTGGAGCAGGGCCGAGGTCCTCCCCTGTGTGTCTAGGCTGAGAGAGTATTCTTCTATGTGGAATGGACACCCAAAGTCCATTTGTATACAAGGGGTAAATACTGATCCACGACCAGAGGCCCCATGGACTGCCCAGTTCTCCTAACTAACACCCACATTCGGGAGTCTGGGTCAGTCCTATGCTTGTTTCCCAGTTATCAGACTGGAGCCCATGAACTCCTCCTTGTTCGGGTAAGCTCTTTCTGTGGGTTTCTCCAACCTGGTCTTGACCCCTTTGCTCATCACTCCTTCTGCTCTGAAGAAAAATATATTTTTTTTGTATTTTTGTATTTTTTTTAAGACCGTGTTTCTCTGTTTAGCTCTGTCTGTCCCGGAACTGGCTTTGTAGACCTGGGTGGCCTTCAATTCACAGAGATCTGCCTGCTTCTGCTCCTTGAGTGCTGGAATTAAAGGCATGTGCCACTAAAGCCTGGCCAAAAATATATTATTAAAATTGTTTTTCTTCTTTGATGGATTATAATCTTGGAAGATAGTTTTTGTACTATTTGTAAACATATTTGTACCATTTTTATGTGTTTCTTTGTTGTTATTTTCTCAATTTTCTATTATAAATATTTTGGACTCAATCTGCTTTCAAGATCCCTTACATTTTTTTTTAACCTCATTGTTATCACATTTTGGAGATTCTCAACAGTTTCCTTTCATCTCTATTTTCTTTGTCATGAATGTTATTTATTTATTTATTTATTTATTTTCTGATTCTTTTGAAGTAAGATTTCTCTGTGCAGCTCTGGCTTTGTACTCAGATATCCACTCTGCCTCCCAAGTGCTGAGACTAAAGGTTTGAGCCTCATGGTGAATATTATTTAAAAAAAAATATTTCAGAAGAGGGTGTCAAATCCCCTGAAACTAGAATTAGAAGCAGCTTTTTGCTTGTCATCTGATGTGTGTGCTGAAAACTGGTTTCTGGTCTTCTGAAAGAACAATACAAACTCTTAGTGGCTGATGCAACTCTGTGGCCCTCCTTCAATATTCCTAAGTCCAATAGCAGTCAGGTCCTGACACACTATTTTCCATTTTATGCTTTAAATTTTGAAATATTGGTTTGACCTTTATATCTTTTTAAGTTAGCCTTTTTGTTTCTATTCAAAATTCTGTATTTTAGTGTCCTTCTGGTAGCAACTTATCAACTACACATACTAAATATAACACATTACTCTGGTATCTTAAATTGTGGGAAATGTATCTTTTCTTGGGTCTGTTGACTTTCCTTCATGCACATTGCTTCTCCTGTGAGTCCAAAGATTTCCCTGTTTTGAAAATTCCACTGTGCTTTCTTGTGAACATGTCACTACAGGGTCATTGGTTCTTTGTTTCCTACTAAATAGCCCAGGATTCCTATACCTACACAAGATTGGATGGTCACTTCATGATTTTGAATTTTAACATTATATACCACATGTTTAAACCTGTTTACCTCCAAAGATTTGGCTTTAAATCTTAATACACCCTTCTCTACATGGAGTCATGAATAGAAACAGATAACCTAGCATGTTGAATATCATTCATTGGTGGATGCTTTTTTCTTGTATCCCTTACAAGTATGTGATTTTGCAAATCCATGACTACTCTGGCATTTTAGAGCTTGGAGCTTGCATTCCTCAGGAGAGCAGGAACTCTGGGGCTGATTATTGCTCTATAGAACTAACTTCTTTTCTCCTCTTCCCCTCACTCTTCTCCCATCTCTTCCCTTCCCTCTATTTCTAACCTACACCCTTCCATTCATTTCCCTTTCCCTTCCTTTCACTCTTTTTCATTTTGTTATTCTTTCTCTGTGTTGAAAGATGTGCTTAGGACATCTGTCACTTAACACCTCTTAATCCATTTTGATGGTGTAATTTCAATATACTCTCAACATTTATCACTTACCTCAGTCAATGATTTTCTCCAGTGTACACCAAATACACAGATCCAAAATGTCCTAAGAAATACTTATTAACAGGACACAAACCTTATAAAAAATAGTGGTATTTTTTATCTAAACCAATATGTGAGGAAATTTTTACTATGGAGATGGATGTATAGAATCCAACTCACCTGCAGCATATTTATAAATGGAGTGTTATGATCTTTAATGGTGAAATGATATTGAGGTCCATGAAGTAATCACATACATAAAGAGACTCTCTTGTAGCTATAAAGCCAAATTTCCATATCAAAGTAATGGTCAACAGTTTCTGCCTCTTGAAAAACTTTAGCTGTATCTGATGAACTCTCAAGCAGATTATCCCTTAATTATCTTATTGGTGCTATAAAAGGCTCTGTTTCAACAATATTAGAAAATTACTTCTAATATCAAACAATTCCAATACTTTATAATTTATTACAAAAGAAGAAAACCTGAGCTGAAATTATTTTAGTTTGTTCTTTGTTAACCAGGGTGACATTTATGGGCCTCAGTTGACTATTGTATATATTTTTTTATTTTTCTCTCACCCCATTTAGAAAGAGATTGAATTACTGGGAGTATGATTCTGTCTGAAGAAGGGATAAAACCTGGTTATGGATTCAACTGAGAAGAAAAATACATATATGTAAAAGCAATAGAAAGAATGCACTTGGTGAATGTTACAGACATGTAAATGGGTTACATTTTCCTTCCTGAGTTATATTCTCTCTGCCTTGTGTCTTTCCAGTTTCCAAGATTATTCTGTCACTGTACAGGACAGCTTGTGTAAGATCCGCTCTTGGTTTAGTAGAATTTTTTATATCTTCATTCAGAAATTGTTGAAGCAATAGGTTTGTCCACATGGTACAAGATCTTTATGATTTATAAGTTTAATATTTATACAAATCCTAAAAGCTGAGTACAGAATAAATTAGTTTAAGCATTTCAGAAACATCCTGGAAATCTTGTAGATGGAAAGAAAGGAGATCCATCCCAACTTGAACCAGATTCTTCTTCCTGCTTCCCTGAACCTGCCTACAATGTTTGACTCTTGGACAGTTAAAACTTCTTATTCAGAAGCCTGGCAGCCACCACTACTTTTAATCATAGCACTCTGGAAACAGAGGCAGGCAGATCTCTGAGTTTGAGGCCAGCCTGTACTACAGAGTAAGTTCCAGGATAGGAGAGAACCATGTCTTGGAAAACCAAACCAAAATTGCTCAAACAAAAACTAACTAAGTAACTAACTATCAAGAAACATTTCTCATTCTGTATGGGATTAATTTTAGTGAATAAGTCTATTCTTTGTGAAATATTTCTTTTTTTCTTGCCTTGAGATGGGGTCTCACACATCTCAAGCTAGCCTCAAACTCATTATGCAGAATAGAATGACCTTGAATCTATGATTTGCCTACCTACAATTACAGGCATGTTACAATACCTGGTATATACAGTTCTGATGACTGATCTAGGATCTTGTGCAAACTAGGCAAGCACTGTACTGACTGAGCTAATCTCCTACAGTCATGAACTATTCCTTTTCAACAATTTAGAGACATGAAGATTTATGTCTGTTAGAGAATTGTTTCATTAGACTCAGTAACTTCAAAAAGTACTAAAAAAAAATCCATTATTCAAACAATCCCCTTATTCAGGAATATAAGGGTTGTATTGATTCTCCCTTCACTAATGACACCAGAGAGAAAGTGATTAAAAATCTTAGAAATGAATTCATGAGTACAATTTAAAGACAAAGGAACTGGTTAATCATGTTAATGCATATCTCCTTTTGTGACATGCAAATGTGCACAATGTAATTGAAGAAATGTTTTTTATCTCTCCAACTGGAGAAGACCAGTAGTTGGTCTTCTAATAAACATTTTTAGGGCATTTAATTTATCTGACTTTGGGAGCTGGAACCGATTGACTCATTGAGAAGCCTCTCCAGCTAAAGGGAAGGTAATAGCTCATGAATTCCTTTCCACATTCTAATTTCATCATAAACTTATAATGAAAAACAAACAACAAAACTATACCACATTGATGCCTTGTAATTAGCATTCTTAATGTTTAAATGTGGGCTTGTCATTATCACATAAACTCTAGCGCCACAAAACAAAATTCAGATTCCCTAAGGAAGTATTTCAAGATGTGGTATGTGTCTGGTTCCTTTACTTTCCAGAAGGGGATGAGAAGAATGAGGGATAGAAAACTAGTTTGCAAATATTAGAGTTTCACTCTCAGATAGTCATAATTTTGCATTTAAATGGATCACTTACTGATACCAGAATGGGTAATGGGATGAAAGTTTTCAATATGGTATAGTGGGAAATATGTATTTTCAGAAAAACTGTGATGAGAGCACAAGCACAGACTTTAATGTGATTAACAAAGAGTCTTAAAATCTGTTCTGAATCTTCCTTGTACTGTCATAGTGTTTCCCAAGATGGGTAGAGAAACTTTACATATACTATTACACATACAGATGGCAAACTGCCCTGGCAATTTAACCCAATTTACTAGAAGCCCAGTTATTTATTTATTTATTTGGTTTATTTATTTAATTTGTGTCTTCTGAGTCACTATTATATATGGTATTTTACTCCCAAATTTCCCCTATTTTAATATTTGTGTCTGTATTTATTTATCTTCCTTAGAAATATTCCAGCCTTGGAAAGAAATTAATCTTCATTTGCAATCAAAGTCATACAACAATGGCTGGAATTTACACCTTGCCGTAGATGATAAAATAAGGTCAAAATGTGAAAGGACTGTAACCCAAATTTAAGGAAACTTAGAAATAATTTAAAACAAAAAATACTAACACTGCAAACTTAAAAAAAAATTAAAGCTCAATAAGAAGAGAAGAAAAAGTTTATTTAGGAGTTAGAGTTAAGTGGAATTTGATAGTTTGGATTTGTGGAATATCAGATCAAGTTCCTTTTGAATAGCCTTTTCCCAGGATGTTCAGAATATCAGGCAAAGAGTTAAGGGATTCATTGTAAACTTATGACAGGAAATGAAGACCCCAGAGATTCTGGAGCCCAGAAGTTTGGAAAGAAGCCAATTTCCTGGCTTGCTCAGGCACTGAGCATAAAACCCAGCTCATGAGAAAATGAAAAAATTCTAGTTAGGAAGTAGAAGTCTGAAATCAAGGAAATGTCAAAAACAAGGAACCTGCAAGACAATAAGACAAGAATAAGATGCAACCAGTATGGTTTGTTTATGCCAGATTGTATTATTATCAAAATTCATAGACACTAAAAAAATCAAGACATTAATACCAGGTAATGAAGTCACACATTTAAATAAGGTATGAGGTTAATTTTTAAATGTTATACATATTTACAAAGTCCCAACTCTAATTACCAAGTAAGCACCTGCTTGAATATTAATTCTACTCAAATGATATTTGAAGGGTACAAAACTATTCTCAGAAATCTTTTTTGTTTCTATTCAAAACATAAAACTACTGTTAGTCTAGGAAAGGAACAAGTCATCCCTACCCAGGAGATACTAGATTTAGGGGAATCATTTAGAGAAAGGGCAGAAGTGGAAATTTATTTTTAATGTTTTTAGAAAGAAGACTTTTCAAAAATCACCCTTTCCTTTTGTTATTCATTTTTCCTATATTGTCCCTCAAATGTTGGCCATTATATTTCATTTGGTATTCATTAACGGCCACCTGGTAGGTAATTTGCCACCTTTTCCTTATTCTCTCTTTCTCTTCAGTTTTGCTCTCTTTTGCTCTGACACTTTTATCCTGCTGACATCTTTCAACACATAATGAAAAACCACTCTGCATTTTCCTGGTTTCCTGATTTCTGAGCACTATGGCAACGGAAGCTGGTTGACTTAGTAAAACTTGAAAATGTCACATTGCTCTTCAGTTTTTGATGAATGCACGCTCATGAATATAGCTCAATGCAAAAGCAATTAAAGGCAGCTTTAAAAGGCACCAGAATGCAAGTCACCCTCAGATGATCTTCCCCAGGTGGTGTATTCAGAGCCAGCCACCACTGGAGGAAAGTCAGAAGGCGTTTTGTCTCTTAGAATGATCAGCAATCACGTTTAGAAACATTTCTTAGGAAACACAATGGGTTCTGTAAATAAATCTTAATTCCAAATCACCCAATTCTCTCAAAAATGATTCTTCCTCCCAAACCTAATGAGACCAATCAAAAAATAAATAAATAAATAATAAACAAATAAATAAATAAATAGAGGAGGAACAAATAGGCAAATTATTTAGCACAAACACGAGCTAGAATGAAACATAATTTAAGGACACATGTAACACACACACACACACACACACAACTGTAAACTTTAAGTTATCTAATATTAAGAAGGATTTGAAATACTAAAAATGTATCATTGTTGTGGAAGTAAGGCAATTATTCTATTGGTAGAGTGCTGACTTAGCTTGCATAGGCCATGAGCACATGCCTAAGTACTATGGCTTGGTGGTGCATATCTGTAATGCCAGCACATCAGAGGCAGGAGGATGAGAAGTCAACCCACACTCAGCTACATAAAACCAAAGCCCAAAAGAATGTATTTTGTCACAGTGGAAAATATATGTCAATCATAAAAAAGTTGATTTTATCTTTAGCAACTTACCCTCCTAAATTGGCTATAGAAGGTTAAAACAATAGCAGTATCAAATATGCCCTGTAAACACGAATAATTCATTCTTTTCCTACAAGTTAAGGATGCTAAAACTGAAAATCAAAATTCCTCAAATACCCCCAAATACAAACATTTTGAATGACTTTAAGTCTTCTACTACTGGAAAATAGTAGATATGACCTTACATTCAGTGGTCACAGTCAAAATGCAATCACTAAAATACACAAACTTATCTTCAAGGTATATCAGTATATCAGCCATGAAGTGGCATGGAATGTGTGATGTTCCTGGTTATTCGTAAATTGTAGTAATGGTATAATAAAATGCAAAAACAGAGTTTGAGGAGGAACTACATATTTATTGAATGAATAACAAAATTTTGTACTTACAGTCAGCATTTATCTACTTGCAGTGGGAAATGAAAAGAAAAAAAAATTCTGTTCATCCCCAATGGTTCAAAGAAAGGCAAAGGGTTAAAATGAGCCTATGATGGGCAAAGAACATGACAAATACAGCAGCTTTAAAATGCTGTCATGCCCTGTCAGAAACTATGAATAATTAGGTCTATGAAAGTAGAACATAAACATTTTATATGTCTGAAAGGGATGAATGCACAGCTGTGTGAGATCACAGGAGACCTACCAAGAAGTTCATCAAAGAGTGCCAGCATAGACTCAAAGGCAGTGAAAGTGAAGAGGTAAGAGTATGTACTCTGAGAAAAAGAAAGATTGAGTTCAAAGTTCAATTCTGCCAATTTCTCTCATGCCATCCGAGTAAAATGCCTTAACATCTTGTGGTCTCGTTTCCCCATTTGTGAGATAGGAAGGACACTAAGAGTCTTTAGCAGGGGTTATTACAGGAAAGAAACAGGGCAATAGAGTGAAAGCAAATAGATCATTTATTTGGGAGGCATCAATAAAAGGACTTTCAGTCTGTATTGCATTCTGGAGTTGGTCAAACCAGTGGGACAGCTATTAACAGCTGAACTGCTAATGTTGCCTAGCTTACTTGCTAATGGCTAAAACTCAAGGTGGATGGTTCCTGTACTGAGTACATTTCAAAAGGTATACTAACTCCAGAAAAACAGAATGAGGACAGTGGATGTGTACCCTAAGAACACAGTGTGGTTAGCTAATGTACCATAATCAAGACTGAAAAAAAAAATAAAATCCAGTAAGGAGAACTTGCAATAAATAAGACATAGCAGCTCAGACATCCTCAGTATATAAGGTACTTTGTCAGTAAGTCAGAAGAAAAATAAATTCAAGGGATGAACAGATGCTTCATGACATCTGGAATGCATATGGAAAAGAGATTTTAAAACTATTGGAAGCCATATCATGACCCAAAGATGATCATTAATATCTCAAGACTAAAGAGAATAGAGGGTAGCAGTTAGAAAACTCAGTGAATAACCCAGGCATGCATTACATTTTGCCTACACTTCCCGTCCTTACAGTGCATTGCTGAAAGTTACCAGACATTACTTACAGGTGGTTGTGAGCTGCCAGACATGAGTATTAGGAATGAAACTCTGGTCCTCTGCAAGAGCAGCAAGATCACTTAACTGCTAACCATCTCCCCAGCCCCTAAAATGATCTTATATAGAGATAATCACAACTCTCCTGCAGAGCAAAAAGGCCTTATGAGATAAAATTGTCTTATGAGAAATGAAAGGATGAAAATTACAAAATTTATTTCATAAATTTCAAATAGCCCTTTTACAGATACATTTATTTATTATCTGGGTGGGGACACATGTGTCTAGGCACACATGTTGATATCTGACAACTCTCTGAAGTTGATTGTCTCTTATTACCTTTGTGTAAGTTCTGAGGCCAGAACTCAAGTGGTCAATCCATGTGGCAAGAGCCTTACAATGTGGAATCGTCTTGATCATCAAGGATTCACAGGGTAAAAGGAGAGAACCAGTTACAGTTACTAACACCAGGAGGCATGTGATCATACACAGGTGGGCATGAAGACACACACACACACACACATACACACACACACACACACTGATCTTGCACATTGCAGTTATCTTCAGAAAGTTAAGTTTGAGAAATATATATCAAAGCTTACTGTAGAGCATATGGATTATTTCAGGTGCTTGACCATTTACATAGTAGGAAAATTTGCAATGAATACTCACATTTATCCATAGAGAATATACATTGGCAGTTATTTCCTAGAGATGGGAAAACAGGTGCATGAAGGATGTGCCATAGACTGTTTCTGTGAGTTCCATAGCCAATCAAGTTCTCTTAACTCTAGTTTTCTGAATAACTTAATTTAATCCAGTTCCAAGTTCACTTACCGACTTCAAAGCTGTGATGAACACACAGGAATGACACATTTATGTTGATGATAGGATCAAAGATTTAGAGATGCTGTAAAGGTCAATTCTTCATAAAAATTAATATGTATAGTTCTGTGACCAGCATGTTGTGTCTTCCAGGTGTCATCCATGAGATATTTGCTGCATGATTTTGTTTATGTAGATTAAATATGTTCTATTGCAGTTTAATAAGGATCAGGATAAACAAATAGGCTGAATAGATACAATCTAGACAGATGAGCACCAACAAGTTCCACTGGATGATGCTCTCATCTCCGTGTCCCGCCGCCAGCAAGAGAGATTTCCTGGCTTCTCCTCTGACCTAGTTCCACTGGTAACTTTTGCCCCTGGCTCCACCCCCCAATGGGCCTGGTCAGTGCCACAGAAGGAGGCAAAATAAATATCCCAATACAATGTTCAGGATCATATTGAACTTTACTAAATTACTCAAAGCTCATAGTTTGCCTGCTTTCTTTTGTTCCTCAGCAAGAAATGAGAACTTGACCCTTGTTCAGAATATTGTGCAGAATATTGTAATATATACATAGTCATGATAAGAGATAATAAGAGATAATATTCTCCTATGTAAACCTGCGGATTATTGTGAGTTTTTTTTTTAATTTTTATTTTACATATCGATTCCAGTTCCCTCTCCCTCCCTCCTTCACTCCCTCCTTCCTCCATCTTTCCCTCTCCCCCCCACATGCACCCCAACCACTCTCCCCTTCCAGCCCCCCCCACTCCACATGTAGAGTGATGCCATCCAGGAGGGGTCATCTAAATATGTCAATTCATTTGAAATAGGGACTAGGACTTCTCTCCTGTCTCTAGATTAAGGGAGTATCCCTACATGTGGGATGTGCCCACAAGGTCCTTTTGTGTACCAGTAATACATCCTGGTTCCACTCTCTGTAGTCCCTTAGACTGCTTAGGCCTTCTAGCTGAGACTTATGTTCAGGGGGTCTGAGTTAGTTCCATGCTGGATTCCCAGCTATCAGCCTGGGGGCCCGTTGTTCAGGTCAGCTGTCTCTATGTATTTCTGCAACCTGGTCTTGTGTTCTCTCTCTGCATCTGGATTCTAGCTTGATTCAGTGGTTAGTTGTGGGTGTTTACTGCTGTTTCCAACAGGTACTTGATGAGGGTTCCATGATGGCGGATAAGTTAGTTGTTGATCTCATTATCAGGGAAGAGCATTTATGGTAGCCTTTCCACTGTTGCTCAAATTGTTAGTTGGAGCCAGTCTTGTAGGTCTCTAGACATTTCTTTAGGTTCAGTTTTCTCTTCAATCCTATAATGGCTCCCTCTTTTATGTTCTCTCTCTCTCTCTCTCTCTCTCTCTCTCTCTCTCTTGTCTTCTGTCTTCTATTCCTCCCTGACTCAATCTTCCTAGTCCCATGTGTTTTCCTCTCCTCCTCTTCTTTTTCTCCTTGTTCCCTCTCCCCTCACTGCCCCCCACTCCCCATATGCTCTGGAACTTGTCTCGTCTCTTCCCCCTTCTGTGAGGGACCTTATATGAATCTCTTAGAATCCACCTTGTATCCTAGTCCTCTGGCAGTGTGAATTATAGGCTGGTGATCCTTTGCTCTAGGTCTAAAATCCGTATATGAGTAAGTACCTACCATGTTCCCCTTTTTGTGACTGGGTTACCTCATTCAGGATGGTTTCTTCAAGTTCCATCCACTTGCCTGCGAATTTCAAGATTCCAATGTTTTTTTTTTCCTGCAGAGTAGTATTCCAATGTGTAGATATGCCACATCTTTATCCATTCTTCAGTTGAAGGGAATCTAGGTTGCTTCCAGGTTCTTACTATTACAAATAAAGCTGCTATTAACATAGTTGAGCACATGGATGTAGATCACTTGGGTATATGCCTAAGAGGGGGATTGCCAGGTCCTGTGGTAAACTAATTCCCATTGTGACTTTTTGAAGATGTTTTCCAACTTGATGTTCCTGTGGCTTTTACACAAGAACAACAAGCAGATGCAGTCTAGAAAAACCTAAACATGTTTCTCTCTTAACTGCTTCACCTTTTTCTGATTTCTTCTCTTTTGATTTAAAAATCAAAAGACTTTTGTGGGTATGAAAAAGCATGAGTCATTTAAAGGTTTTAATGTCAGCATCAATAAAACAAGATTAAGTATGGCTAGATTACACAATTCTGTTCTCAAAGTGTGTGTGTGTGTGTGAGAGAGAGAGAAACAGAGACAGAGACAGAGAATTTGTGTGTGCACATGCATGTGGAAGCCACGGTCTACATAGACTGTTTTCCTCAGTCAATCTGCATCTTGATTTTGGGACAGTCTCAGTCTCACTCAGTGTTCAAGTTAGTCTGGAAGGCCAGTGACCTCCAAAAACCCTCCTGTCTTTGCCTTCACAGCACAGAGATTGTACATACATGCCACCAAACCCAGCTTTTTATGTGAGTTCTAGGGAATCCAAGTCTGGTTTCCAGTATTGCCTAGTAAATACTTAACCTACTGTGCCTTATGCTCAGACCCTACAGCACAGAATTCTCAGAATTAAAGAATAATGAGAAAAAACATATAAAATGAAAAGTACAAAATAACTTCAAAACATCTTAAATGGTACCTTTCTTGTGTCACTGTCTAAGCATCACTTATATAGACGGTCTCACACATTTATTTGTTAGCACCAGTGTATTGAGAAGCTATTCAGTACTTTTCTCATGTATGTGCCTGTAAGCAGGACATGGCATCTCTCTCAGAAGCAGGGGAGGATGTAATTGTCTTTCTATTCCTTATTCTGAATTTTTACTTAGGGAGCTGTTTGTTGAGAAGAATGATTTCATATGAAAAAAAAATGGCTAGACTTTTATCAGTTATGCTTCCACAAAATATTTAAAAGGCGGCCCTTTAAAAAATGGTATTGGTTATTTATAACTTCCCGTATGCCTTTCCTCTTAATGGCAACACAGTATATGGTATTTTATTAGCCCTGTAATTTCCATTATCAGTCTGCAACTCTGCATTTCTTTTTTTGTTGACTCATATATTTGCAAATTATTTATTCATCCCAAGATATAGCTAAGCAGTTGGAAGAAGAGAATAATGTCAAGGCTGAGCAAGAGTGAATGTGTCTCAGTAAAAGGCACATAAATCTTGCTTTCTTTATCTCCCTGTACTTCAGATTAGTCTTGCCAAAGTTTCAGGGTAACTTTGAAAAACACTAAAAGATGCTTTTTGTGAATTAGAAGTATGTCTTGGAAGTTTAAACATTACCTTTCCTACCTTGTTAGTATCCTTTTCATTTTTCCTTTATTTCAGGAAGTGTTTGGCTACATCACATTTATATTTCATTACAATTTAAGCTTGCCCATGGAACTAGGATCCTGCTAATGTGGAATTTTAGTTGTTTCTTTTAAAAATGAATTTAGCATTTCACATGGATTGCTGTTTAGAAGAATCTGTCAAAATATCTTTCTTTCCAAGGCCTTTGGATCTACTAAATCTCTATCCTTCTACTTTTTGTTTCTTGCAACAACGGCTTGCATTAGGTTGTTTTAACTCATTATTCCTACTCCTAAGGTAACAATCTTCAAAATTCCTTGAAGACTTTCAAGTTTCACATACCGTGTTTGTAAAACTGTAATTAACTCTCTAAACTTGCCTCATAAAGTTGCTATAATTCTCAGTTACAGAATATTCAGGAAGTTGGATCTTGTCATGTTTTTTTGTGCCTTGCTAGTTTGGGGAGGAAAACTTCATCAGCATACTGATAGGCAACTGACACAGGAATACTAATTACTTAGTTTAACTTAATGGTTTATGCTATTATTGTCTTGTGTGGTGGTATTGAATATCTCATGCCTGTAACTCCAAGACTCTTGCTCTAACTTACTATTCATTATCTTCCCAAAAGTGAGAGTGAGTTATGAAATTTTATCAATTGTATTATCACATACGTGACTATTTCTAATATCATGATACTCACATTACAAAAAACTGACATAATTTATGTATCAACTATGGAGTCTGAGAGAGTATAATGGTACCTATATCTATTCTGTGATGATTAATTCTAGTTAATGTTTGACTGTAGAAAAGCCTGCAACATCACTAAGCAGAATTTCAAATGTGCATGTGAAAGTAAATCTAATTTATGTTTCAAGCTACCAATTGGGGCAACCCTGAATAGACTGTTGGAAGAAAGTTGGAGAAAGCACTGTCACTGGGGCATGTTCTTTGTTCTTGCCTTTTCTTGGTACTTCCCCTATCTCTCTCTGTCCATCATGGTGAGTTACTGCCCACTATATACTCTCTGCCATAGTGGAAGTTTTGTCCCACCATGTCCCCCATCCATGACGGAGTGAAACCTCTGAAACAATGAACTGAAAAATATTTCTATTGTTTCTGCCAGATCATGGTGATGCTAAATCTTTAATATAGTTCACCTTCTAATTTGAAACAGTAGATTGATTTATAGTCAAATTGAGAAAAATGAAAGCATGTAAGTAAAGGAAACTTGAAAATCTAATACCTAGGGGACACAATATACTCAAAGTATCAAATAGAAGATTCTGAAATAAACACTTTTATGGGAAGAGAATTTCACATAGGATATAAAAGTAGCAAGATGTGGCTCAGCACAAAGGACAGCAAACTTCTAGATTCAACTTGATTATAGTTATCAGTCATTCACTTTGTATAGTACAGTAGTCAACATGAAATGAATGAGAAGATGGAACACCACCACCCTATTTCTAACCATTTTGTGGGGAGATACAGAAGTTGATCCATATATCAGAGAACATATTCTACCATATTTAATATAAAAAAAAGTGCTATGAGAGACTGGTGAAGGAAAAAGCAATGTGACTTTAAGAATTGGACGCTATGTGGATATGATTCCCATTATCAAGAAAGGAAGACATACATGTTCGATTTAGAAACAATGATGTGAACACAGAATCAAAGTAATATCATGCAGCATAGACTCCACACCAATGAGAATTCTTTCAAGCCTAGAGAACTGAATGTGATAGGCAGGGCATTCAGATGAGATTATGAAGTAGAAATAAAAGAACATTCTGTAGGTTTCTATAAGTGTGTAGATTTAAAGATCTTGGGACAGGAAAGTTAATGATGTGAATAAACACATAGAGGCCCAAATCATGTTTTAAATGTATCTTTCTTGGGTCATATATGTTGATTAAATAAGAACCATCTGGAATTAAATGCATAAAACATGATTAATAATTTACATGAGAGATTAAAAACAAAAATAATGAAAGTAGTAAATTTCACTGTAGTAAATTAGCTAATTCATCACGTGGTATGTAATCAGAAAATTTAAAATTTGTGACTCTGTCTTCAAGAACATATAATACAACTGAGCATGCAGGAAACCTAACAAGCAGAAGAGTGTTAGTCATCCTTGTTAGCTGTTAATTTTCATTTTTTTCAGACAATGTTGCAATTGTTAATAACATAGACTCCTAAGAACTTTGTGCCAAACCCTTAGTCAGTTCTTCCCAAGATATACTGACAACTAGCCCCAACCTCCCTTGATAACATATAGTCACCTTCATGAATTCAGGAAGATTTCTCAGGAATAAATTGTAGGTCCCACCTTTCTTCTCAAGTTCCAAGACCATGAAGTCCTCTCCCAAATAATTACTTTCAATTGCCTATTTTAAAGACTATTATAGTCATCACTATACATGTTTGAGTTTTCATCCTTTCAATTTATCACATTATGTCAATAATCATAATTCATTATCAGAATTCCTATATGCTAGAACCGTGCGTAATTCAATCTTGGGATTTGAGTGCTATTATATCCTCTTATTCTTCTCTGTCATTCTTCTTAGCACTAGCTTTTGTTGTATCTTGGGTGTTACTAATTTTAATCTCAATATTTGACCTTTGCCTTCCTCTCTGTCAGTATCTACACTAGTGAGTACTATTTTACAATAGGCAAGATGTAGTGGAAATAGTTAAAACATAGGGATGAGCTATGACTGTAGAATGAACAGAGGTAGTATATTTGTGTGGAATTAGTCTGAGCATCTGTCCATATCTGTCCCATTTTTTTGTGAGACTTACTTTAGGTACTTCACTAAATCTTTCCTTTTACACACAATGCTTTCAGATTTTATAGATACTGTGGGAAAGGTTGTGTCTTAATTCAGAAACACACTGTGCTAGGTAGTTTTATGTCAAACTGAAACAAACTAGTGTCACTGGAGAGGAGGTAGTTTCATTTGAAAAAACAAAAATGCCTGTGTAACAATGCTCTATAAGCAAACTTCTAGAACTAGTGACTGATAGGATAAGGTCGGCACACTATGGGTGGAGCCACCTCTGGGGTGGTTATTCTGGGTTCTACAAAAAAGTAAGATAAACAAGTCAATAAGCAGCATTGCTCCATAGCATCAGCTCCTGTCTCCAGATTCCTGCCCTTGTGAGTTCCTGCCCTGACTTTCTTCAGTGATGAACAGTGATGTGAAAGTGTAAGCCAAATAAACCCTTTCTTTGCCAAGATGCTTTGATCATAGCAGTAGTAAGCCTAATGAAGACATCCACTGATTCTAAGTAAAACTAGAATGTTGACATAGCGATGATATGCTAGTCCAGATGGAAGTTAGATTTATCGCAAGGAAATCACAATATAAATATTAGAAATTAAAAATTAAGAATGTTAAATATAGCACATTCACTTGCCTATATTTTCAGACATTACTAAAAGGATAGTAAAAGAATCATTTTTCAAACAATTTGGACAGCCATACCAGCCTGATGCAGATCTACTCAGATGGGGTCCAACCTGCGCATATCCTCAAGGCCCCAGAATGTGAGGAAAAAGCCACCCCGGGTCCTTAGTCTAGGCTGGAGGGAAGACATTCAGGGACCCGCCTGGTGCCTAATGGTGCTGGACATGTGGGCCTGATCATTTAAAAAAAATATGGGACAGAGAAGTGGGAGAGATAGAGAAGCGAAATGCTTCGCACACCATGGAAAGACACAAAGAAAGGTAAAGGGACAGGATTGTGCCAGCTTTCCACCTGGGTCAATGATGATAACAGTGAGGGGTATACTGAGGAAGTAGGTCTGTTTGCCACCTGTGTTCATGGTAATGTCTGATCAGATTGCTGCCAATGGCCATGTATGGGTCTCTGATCTTACATTAGCCAGGGTCTGTGTTGATATCTATGATTCCTGTTGCCATCAGAGACCCTATAGTAGTCAGGGTCCTGACTGATATGTATGGCTCTGGTTACCCCAGTTGCCATGAAGCAGCCTAGGGTCCAACCACCTATCAGAGAACAGATTTGAATCTGAAGACCAGGATGCATCCACATCTGAGTGGCATGAGCTGCTACTAATGACATGGCCATGTCTGGGCCCCAGCTGCAGCTGAGGGCCATGTCAGGGTCCATGGCCCTACTGTAGCCAGAGCCTGTGCTGATGTCCGATTTGCCTGTTACTATCAAAGGCCAAGCAGACAAGACTGAGAGCAAAGACTCAGGTCCATATTGAGACAGTGGTGATATTCAGACTCAGCTGCTGCTGCCAAGGACTATGTTGGGGCCCATGGTCCTACAGTGGCTGGGGTCTCAGCTGAAGTCCAGCTGCATTGACACCAGTGGTCTCATAAAGGCCCAGGACTGGGGTCATAATCTGAGGCATTGGTGTTATCACACAGCTGCCAGAACCATTCTCACCTGGGTGGCCATTCCTTCCATCCAGAGCCATGATGTTGACAATGCCCAGGTTGCTGCCAAGGACTATGTCTGTCTGGGTCACTGGTTCACCCATAGCTGGGGTCTATGTTGATGTCTGTGGCCAGTATCACTGCAAGAGGCTTTAGAAAACATTGACATGAAATTAGAGGGTCATGCTGAGCCTGCCACACTCTTCACTCACCTGGGAAAGCTGGTCTTGCCTCTTGCTGGCTACTACAGCTAGAGAGCTGTCCCATCCCTCAACACAAGCGATAATGAACTTACCCTGAGGGCATGCATGTAGGGGAGCTGAATTCATTGCCCTGAATTGGAGGTGAGTGGCCCAAATAGATCAATCTGACCTGCTGATTTGACCTGTCTGGTTAACACCCAGGCCTACAACTGGGCCTTGGGTTGACTTGACCTTGCATCTATCCAATCTGTGATGTGCTGGAACTGTCAAGGGATTGGTCCTATGGAATGATTCCTGCGTGGTCTCCAAGAAACAAGGCTGTCCCAGTATACTCCAGAGGATCTCTGGTGAGGACCTAGTGGGGATGGTGTTCAAAGGCCTTGACACAGGCCATTGACTCATTGCAACGAACATTTGACAGTCAAGCTGATGGGACAAAAGGATACACTATATGATATACCAAAACCTCCAATGCTATCAGGATGGATAAAAAAAGTGATGAAGAGACAGGAGAAGCAGAGATTTCTCTGTTCCCAGTATGGTTTTTGTTTTGTTTTTATTTATTGGGTTTTTTTTTTGTTGTTGTTGTTGTTGTTCTTGCTTTTGTTTGCTTGCTTACCCTGCTTTTCTTCTTCTTCTTCTTCTTCTTCTTCTTCTTCTTCTTCTTCTTCTTCTTCTTCTTCTTCTTCTTCTTCTTCTTTTTTCTTTCATGGGGGCTATAGGAGGGATGGGGGATAGAGGAGGGCAGGAGTTGAACAGAATTTGGGTTCATGATGTAAAAGCCCCAAAGATTCAATAAAGAATTTTTTTTTTAATTCTGTATGTTCAGTCAGTAAGTTTAAGTATTAAGCGACAGAGAAAAACTGTGAATGGCAAGTTGCATGGAACAGAATTTACACATTAGCATATGAAATGATCTTTTTTATTCTGAATTGTTCATGGAATTCATGCCACCAAATATCTAGTATAAGCAAGCAATATTATAATTTAATTCCTAACAATTCTAAACTAGAAAGACAGGATTATAAACATTTGGTTTATGAGTGAATCATGATGAAGAGTTATTTTGATAGTTAAGTAGGAGGTTCAGAGACTCTGTGCATAGAAGATGCCCAAGTCAATATAAAAAAAGCTAATTATGGAAGGTTGACACCCTATCCCAGAAAGGAAGTCTTTAGTAAACAGAAGGAGAGATATTACCAAAGAAATATTCTTGAGAACCAAGGAGCATTGCCTCCTGGGGGTATGCAGGCAGGCAGGAAGTCATCAGTCTGAGGACACTTTATGTATTTTTGAGAATAGAAGCAAAGATGTAGAAATACAAGTGATACAAACAAAAATATTTTAGAAAAGATTAGTACAAGTCACAAAAACAAATCAAAAAAAAAAATGTTGAGCTCCTCTATCACAATAATACATTTTAAAGAATAAGACTGAACACAGTTATATTCTTTCTTATGAGGGAGAGATCTGCCCTTCAAAATTCTATTCATGGTCAGCCAAACTTTTAAACTGAGGGACCATTGTAAAAGTAATTGCTCACATCCTTATCCTGTTTTGGCAATGATTATCCAAGTCTTCTATGCACTATGTATGTTATCGGTTACTGGGTGGTTTGTTTTGAATGATGAGAGAACAATAAATTGTTGGAAACAGGAGTTTAAAAGAGTGTTTATGTTTCCTTTCCTTTTTCTTTTGAGGATTGCCTTAAAAACCTGTCAGAATAACATTCAAGCACTGCAGGGCTTGGCAGTACTTGTGCAGGTACTTGACAAGACCTGCAGCTGGGTGCTGAGTCATCCAAGAAAGGCTACACTAGATGAGATGACCCAGGCTAACCTACCAATTAAATGTAAATACATGAGTGAGCTCAGCCAAGATCTGGCAGGTCAAACCTAGCCATCAGTCAGCTCTGGCAACCCATGGAAAAGCTTCAACAATTAAAATTAGAGTTCTGAATTGTTGAGAGGTGTTTAGATTTATTAGATATTATGTATACAATTATATAAACTAGAATGATAAATATAATGAAAGGGGAAATCAATTAACATAAATAACAGTGAGGTTTAATAGCATTCGAAGAAATAAAGGCTGGGCTTGCTTCCTTTTTTAATGCAGCCATTACAGTGAGGCATTTTAAAATTGTGACTGTATATTAAAAGCTGATACTTTAAGTCTTCTAAAGATGGGTGTCAAAGTATTTGTGTCATTTTAACAGTTGTATTTTAATTGTATTTTGAAAAAGATAAAGGGAAAAGTATAGAAATAGACGGATCAAAAGACATAAATTTAGTGTGGTTTTCTTGCTTAGAAACATGCGGTCTAAAGTGCATGTAGACTAGAAACCCAGTCTTCTAGAAAAAGCAACAGATTCTACTAAAGTTGGTTTATCTATGTTCAAGAACATAGGTCTTCCAGGGAACACAGGTCAGTAATTGTGTGTATTGGGGTGGGAGTTGATCATAAAGGACTATATTTTTGCTTTTGACTCAGGAAATGGGCACAAAGGTATGATCAACGTAACTGGTTTCTAAACCCTTAACTCATCTCTCTTTGAGGTAATTTTTGGACATAAAATTTCTTTAAAATCTTAGGTTACAAGGTGATTGGATTTCTGAAAAAATATATGCAAATGAGTTTACCATGAAAGGTCAATTTCAGCTTAAATTCTAATTCAATACCATAGACCTTGAAATAACTGATTATGAACCACTATATCAGTGTTTGTCCATGAATGTATGGCTTATAGCTAGAATCCCAGGAACACAGTTTGTTTAAGACTGAGAAAATAGGAGCTTTTTATTTAGACAGTGTGTGGGAAGAGAATGCTGAAACAAACATATAATTTACAAAAAGCAAAGTTAGGCTTCCAAGTCACCTTTAACTAGAGGATAAAACTTTGTAAATATAGTGGGATTTGAGTGGGCCCTGCTAAATTACCATGATTTAACAGAGCAAACAGTATCATTGTAAAGTAAATATGCCTGTCCTGTATGAAGCAGAAACTGGAAGAGATACATAAGTTAACCACGTAGTCATCATATGATGCCAAAATATTCAGTGATTCTGTATTTAATGAAACTGTACTATAATAGCCTCAAGTGTATCAGACTTTACAATTTCCTTTAGTCCTGATAGAGTATTGAAGACACACTAAACAAAAATGCCTAAACTCCTCAACTTGAATAAGCATGGGAAAATTAAAATTATAAGTTCATCAGGTTTTAGTTAATCTCAACCAAAGCCAAATCCGAAACACTTTATTTAATAATAAGTGATTTCTCAGGCCACTACAACCCATTTTCAACCATGTTTTAAATATGTGTATATGTTCTTGTATCTAATCTGTGTATGTATATACTCATGTGTTTAAAACAATTAATAATCCTCTTATCCTTACTAATATCTTATAGGGTAAGTAATTTTCATTTTCAGTCACTAACTTCTTGCAAGTAGTATTTATCTAGTTATATAATAAGAAACATAAGGCAGTGCAGGAAACTTGGTTGCTTCCTAACACTTTTATGCTAACCTGGGATTTCCTATGAGACCAACATAAAAGATGATTCCTGTTTTCTCAACAATCTGCTTAATTGTTCACTTGATCTTGGCAGCAACAGTGGATGGTACAGAATTGGTTTAACAAGAGCACACACTGCTACCAAGGGAACATATACAAAAAAGTACTTAATGGTACTTACCCTTTTTTGCTTTATATGTGGGTTGGGAATTGGTGAAATGGTTTCATTATGTAGGCTAGATTGAGTGAACTTGAACTCTTAGTTTTTATGATTCAGACATCATAAATTCTGGGATTAGAGGTATGCCCTTCCATATGCTGTAGATAATTCCCAATATAGCAGATCTATGAGAATCTGTAAAAATGTTGAAATCATTCTGCAAAAAAAAAAAAAAAAAAAAAAAAAAAGAAAAAAGAAAAAGAAAAGAATAAGTTTGAAAGCTCACAAAAGTCAGCTGACTATATGAAATATGTAAATCATAAACATACAGAATTAATTATTTTGTGCACAAAGTTGGAAGAAATAAGAAAATTGCCAGTAAACACCACATAGGTTGAAAATTATTTATACAGGGAGAGATGGTAGAGCACAGGGTATGGGTAAAGGAAATAGAAATAGATAGTTGATGATGATTATAGATGAATAGAGAGTTAGATAGATGATAGATAGATAGACTATGAATGAGATCTCTTTTTTAAGTAAAAGAACTGATTAGAATAAGATAAAGAAGATTCAGAGCATTGCTCAAACCAATGTAACTTGAATAAAACATATATAAAACAACTAAACTCACTTGGGAAGATGAAAATTTAATTGAGAAATTGCCACATTTTTTGTTTGTTTGTTTGTTTTGTTTTTTAAGACAGGGTTTCTCTGTATGCTTTCGAGCCTGTCCTCGAACTAGCTCTGTAGAGCATGCTGGCCTTGAACTCACAGAGATATGCCTGCCTTTGCTTCCCAGGAATGGGATTAAAGGCATAGGCCACCAATACCCGACAACATATATAAAACAATACAAATGAAAAGTCTTATTTTTGCCTCTGTATTCAGAATACACAAATTTCCATTTTTTCTTAAACAATGGCTAGATATAACATGAATAAGACATTTCAGGAATGAACATGCTATAGGTTCAATTTTACCAAATTATATGTCTATTACGAAAGTAGGAGTCATTACAGTGCTAGTTGAATAATTGCCTCAGAATCTTTGTTTTCAAGTCTCTCACCATAGAGATAATAAAAGTCAAACTATTTCTTTTCATACCTCTGTTTTGAACATTTTAATCTTTTAATAACAGATCTATAAATATTTGAACTTTTGTGGCACACTATTCCTGAGGATATATGAGCAAAGATATAGTTACCTCAGATAAGAAATTAATGAGAGACTAAAGTAAAGATAGCACCAGTGTCCAGCTCCAATTTGGGGTTTTATTGGGATTACTTTTAGCCATGTGGATGAGTGGTTATTAAGAGCAGCAGAAGTCACTCAGACAGCTATATTACCAAAAGCCAGGCTAGCATGATGATGGCTTATGATACTTGGAAAGATGAGTATGTGTACGTTAGCTAACAATTCTCCATTGTCCATGTTGCCCTTCCTTTATTTTTGAAAGGTAGTGTCATGAGTCTGAGGCTAGTCTCGTACTTAATAAGTAGTGAACAGTGACTTTAAACTTTTGATAATTCTCTATCTCCATTGTTTCAATGCTAAATTGCAGTTTAGGTGGCATGAGGAAGCTAATTTAGGCAGAGCTTTGCACATACTATGTAATTTCTCTATCAAATGACAGACATGAAATATTACTTGTTCTTAATGTTTTCATTCCACAGAAATGAGGGAATTCTTGGTAAATATCATGGAAAGGTGAATGGTTGTGTTTTCACTTCCCTTTTTATCACTGACAGAACAGTAAGCCTTGAATGTAAATGACCATGATGTTCATGGACATGCCATTCTTTTGCATATTGGTATTGTGGTGTTGCATAGGAAGAAGTAGTAAGTGATTGGCTGATACACAGGAAAAAAATTGTGTGTGTGTGTGTGTGTGTGTGTGTATTGAAAACAGAACATGTAGATAAGAAGTTCTTGACAGGTCATGTGAAGTAGGGACTAGGGCTTCTCTCCTGTCTCTAGATTAAGGCAGTTATCCCTCCATGGGGAATGTGTTCACAAAGTCCTTTTGTGCAGCAGGGATACATCCTGGCTCCACTGTTTAAGGTCCCTTAGACTGCTCAGTCCTTCTGGCTGAAACCCATATTCAGGGGGTCCTGAGTCAGTCCCATGCTGGCTTCCCAGCTATCAGTCTGGTGGCCCATTGGACAAAGCAGCCTTACAGACTACAGCCAGGCTTTCTGTATCTTCTTAGAATCCCCCATGACAGTGCCCCTTACCAGCAGGAAGTAGTTTGGAAAGAACGATGCCCAAATTCCCAAATATTGTCTATAAATGCTTGTTTTCATTTAAATGGACTTGGTTATATAAAATAAATAAATAAATAAATAAATAAAGAGACTTAAAAATATCAAAAAAGAGGATTAGAAAAGTTTCTTTTCATCACATGACATAAGAACTGGGATTGATATGTAAAATAAAAAAATATTAAATAAAAGTTAAAGAAGCTCTTGATAGACTCTGTCATAATAGGACCAATAAAATATATTTGAGTGTTAGTGGGGATGTGATATAGCAGAAATGACACACAAAGAACCCTGCAAAGCACTGGTTTCTAGTCTAAAATGCTAGCTTTTATGAAACTATGTAAGAAACAGCCAAATGAGTTATCACTGGTGATAACATTTTATGTTTGTATTTCAAATTCCCAAATCTTTCCCTCTGTTTTTCACATATTTAGATCAAAAACCTTTGATCTGTGTGAAGCACAGTGCATCTGTATTCACATGGAGTTCAATGACAGAAGAGGAATCTTGCCAGTTCCTCTAGACTTAGACAAGTTAAGGTCAAAGGGGGAAGCTAGAGGAACTAATTTATGTGAGATTGTTTTACTAGAAAGAAAATGAACTCATACAAATGTTCAGTTTATTCCTTCTCACTCGATGATGTTGACCTTCTATTCCCTTACAATAACAATCCACTTTTCTTTGTTTTTCAGATTTAGGATTCCCAAATCCTAAGCACTTGCACACTTTAAAATGACTAAACTGGTTTAAACATGAGGTTAGCAGTACACTGATGGTTTCGCTTGCTTATCCAGAATCAACTGATTATTACAGACAAAGCTGTAGAATTTCTCTAGATTGATTCATGAAAAATAAATAAATAAATAAATAAATAAATAAATAAATAAAATCACCTACAAATTTCTAAGAGCTAGGAAAAAAATAAGAAAGCCCACCCAGAAGAGGAAGGCATCTTTCCATACAAACCATAAAAGAAGGTGTTCCAAGTCTATTGGAAACAGGAAACTTCCTTTTCTTAGAGTTGTAGGGATTGTGGACCCCTGGGATTAACATACATTTGTTATTTAAGAGAAAAGACAGGAGTTGAAAACCACCAAATGTGCAGCATACTAAGACCTTTCTTTTTAAAATTACACTTCTTTTTCGACCATGCACTCAAAAATATATTCTGCCTGCCTTGTTGACTCAAGTTTGGCAGGTGCAAAGTTGATAGTTATAGGGTATGATACATCTTCACAGTGGCAGTGTTTGCAGAGCATATCACTCTACTGCAGGGTTCTAGTGCAAGCTCACCCACAAAGTAAAGAAGGTTTTTGCTTCTTAGATGTTTGTGTGTGTTAAGGAATCTCATGATGTTTTCATTTCCTCTTCTAATTACTTGTTTACCTATTCATTGCTAAATCTTATAATCCATAGTTAAAATACAATCATTCATATATATATATATATATATATGTTGAGAAAAATATTTAAATACATTTATTATATGTCTTTACTCATCCTCTAAATTAGTTTACAAGTAGATATCATAGCACTAATCTCAGTAGTGAGAATATTTTAGAATAAAAATATTGCATAAAAGGGCAAGCCAGTTCGGTCAAAATGATCAATGCTATTATTATAAAATTGTCAGTGTAAGCCATTTACAATTTATCAAATGTAACAAACAGGTTTGAAGTAGTGTTGCAAATAATGTCTTAGTTGAGAGAGCAGAGTTAAAAGGAACTCAGTCTGTCCTTTTTATTTTATTAATGGCTGAGTGCAGAGATTGATAGGCAGTACTGCCTATGGATGGAAGCAATAGCACTTTCTGCTTCATGTTTGTCAGTCCTTATATAAATTTAAGTCTAGGTTGTTTTATTACCTAGAGAATAAACTATGGATGAACTGCTTCTGTTAACAAGATTCCTACATTTGCCACAAAGTTTTCGAATCCTTCCTTTCACTGAGGTGTCACTTTACCTTTGTGTATTTTTTGATCATCTTTCAATGAAAGATTTATTTTCCTATGGCCATGAACTTACTTAGGAACTTTTCATAACCTGTAATGAATACATAACCTCTAAGAATACAGTTATACACTGGTATTAATACAAGTAAACAAATGTGTTGTGTATGCACACACTCATATTCCATTACACATGTGTACATAACACACACACACACACACACACACACACACACACACACACACACACATTTGGATTATTGTGTCAGCCCCTACAACAACAGAGTGAAGTGTTTCACAATGGTCACAAGAAGGCTTGAAAGGCAAAAAGGCTGTTTCTGCTCAGATAAAGACGGAAGTTTTAGAATGAGAGGTAGCAATGTTGTGCCCCAGGCTGAGGCTGAAGCCCCATGAGTCCCTTGGTGTTCTGCTGGTACTAAGCTTGGTGCCAAGGCTGAAGATTGTGAGCCTGACTACCAAGGCTGATGGGAACAGCAAAGAACACACTGCTCACCAGAAGTTAATTGACTCATAGCCTATAGGATGTGCTGTCTATAGGATGGATTGTTCCTCTGAGTTTGCCCATTCCTTCTGGAAACAACCATATAACCACACCAAGTGTACATTGCCAGTTTTCCAGGTATCTCAAAATCCAGTAATATTTACATGATCATTCATCATGTTCCTTTAAATTCTTTGTACAGAAGTTATGTCTATGTAATTATTTTTTGTTCTAACAACGGTCCTGTGTTTTGAATACTACATTTCATTCCACTTTATCATCTCTCTATGACATTGAAATATTTTCATGTACAGCTTAGATTAGAAGCTATTTTACATCATGACTTGAAAATACCCACTATTGGCTATTAGTTTGAACTTCTAATCCTTGGGTAGTGATGCTGTTATGAAACAGTGGAAAAGTAGGTCCTTGAGTCATGTTGAGACATCATGGCCTTGCTGTTTTCTGTTCTCCTGTCTGCCTTCCATTTACCTGCTACATACTTGTCCATTAGAATGTTTTTTGCAAGTGAATGGTACCAACAATCCATGTGTTCAAAACTCTGAAATTGTGAGTCAAAGTAAGGCTATCTTCCCATACACTGCTCAAACATTATTGACCACAGTAATGTAACTATGAGGTTGATTTCAGATACAAGAGGACAGTGTATAAAGTCCATTAGGATATCAGTTCCTGTTCCATGAATCTGTTTCTTGCCAATATTTCTAATTTTATTTCTTTCTATCCACTCGTGCTTCTTGAAGTAGGTATAGTGGTAAACTTCCTTCCTGGCATTCAAGGTACTGAGTTCAATTCCAAAAAACAGTACACAACGTGAAATGTAGAAATTTTGCTCTTCTCTCTCAGACCTCATACATTCATGTCCACAGATTGACCAATTAGTTTGTTTTCTACTATATTGTGACCCTGTCAAAGCAATATTTCTTTTCTTTCTAGTCTCCATCAGATATTGTTGTTAGCAATACAAAAAAAAAGTCTTAAATATGTTCCTTAAAATCAGAAGTATGCTCATCTCACTATAAATTCCACTATTCTTACGAAGCTAGCCTTTTGTCTTCCTTTATTAGGACAACAGTTAAAAACTGAATGTTTTAATTCTCTGCTTCACAAGAGAAATTCCACTGCGTGGAGGAAAACATGGACTGGAACTCAGTTTGTGCAGAAACTCTGTTCAATCCATTATCACACCTGACAAATTCTGTAAACTGTCTTTGAACTTTCTATAGCCATAAAAAGAGATAACACATAATTGATATAGACATGTGAAGAATAGTTTATACTCAAACTTTGCAAGTCGTTTAGTGATTCCAAGTGTTGGCTTTCATTTTGACTAGGTGGTTCCTAACCAACACTTTCCATACCTCCAATTCATGCTCCACAGTGCCATACTCATCACCTCTCACCTCCTTACTCAACAATTCCCTACTTTCCAGGATCTCTTTACCTCAAGTGTGTTCTAACTCACTTCTTTGCTAAACTATCAGAATATTTATTAAAGGAACTTATTAAAAAATATCCCTTGATTTTTAGAGAATATTCTCAATGAGTTTCCACTGCCAAGTAATAATTTGAACTGTTTTATATAGGGTTATCATACACACATTGATAGACCCAATGTTTCACATTTATGAGACTTTGTGTTTACATACATACACACACACACACACACACACACACACACAGTTCTAGTAATTACTGTCACTGATACTACTGAATTAGGACTTTTAATGATTTATTATTTTATATACTATATTGTAGGTAGAGTTTATGTGTGACATATGTATTTGTGAGAGTACAGGTATATTGTGGTGTGTATGTATGCATTCCAGAGGATAACCTTGGAGAGTCAATTCTTTCCTTCTACTTTTGGTTATAGGAATCAAACTCAGAACTTGAGGCTTGCATTACAAGGACTCTTACCCACTGAACCATCTGACTACTACTGAAGACAGCTCTGTTTTTAATCTGCCTGACACTCTGCACACTGTTTTATTCCTCACTAGACTTGTAGTAAAGTGTGCCAAGCCATAGTCTTCTGCTTTTGTGGAGAATTTCTAGTCAGTCTGGAGCACCTCTGCAATCATATTATTAGTTTATATTTTTGTTTTGCTTTGTTTTATAATTTTGTAAATTTTTATAAATTTACCTTTATCCAACACATATTTCCTGACTGCCAGTTCCAGTCACTTTTTCCTCTATTCTTGTGTGAGTTTAATGTCATCCTATGTTTCAAATTGTGCTTTCTTATAGAAAATGATTAATAGTTTTAATCTGTACATTTTCTACTTATTATACTGTTTTATTCATAATAAATACCATATGCTGATTTATTCTTCATTACTTATGTACTAATATATCCATTTAGTTACAAAATTATATATGATGCTATTTATATATTTGTTTATATTTATGATCATAGATTTATTACAGTGACTCTGATCAATGATTCACACAATTCATGGTGATTTGTCATTTATGTAAAGTTAATGGAAAAAGAAAGTGAGCTGACTTCATTGGATATCATGCATGTTCAATCCTAACTTTTATACATATTTTATACATATTAGTACACAGCCATTCACTGAGATGTAGGAAACCTCCTGGTGGCCATATTTCCTTGTATAAACAAAACAACTATCTTTCTGTCCCCTAGAAACCATGGGTGTCAATAGCTCTTCAGCTAGGTGTGAGTCCTCAGATCACACTGCCATCTTGAAATTTTAATTCTCTTGACCATTTGCTGGTCTTATATAGGTAACCACAGTCACTGTGAGTACTAACTCACAGTGTAAGATGTATAAGAGCTAATCAAATCTAGAGGGCAGCATTTCACAACACTCTGCCCCAACTTTGGGGTCTAAACTTCTTTCTGACTCCTTCTTTGCCATGTTCCTTGGGCCTTTGGCAGGAATTGGTGAGGAAGAGATTTGATACGGATGTCCTGGCAATGCTGGAGCATTCACAATCACTTGTTCTAGTCAGTAGTGTATCTGCCTTAACCACCTACAGCAACAAAATCTCTGGCCAAATTTGGGAGTGGCACAAATTTATAGTTATAAGTGCAAAATTTAGAAGGCAGTTTCCCAGCTTGACCATTTAGAAACAGCAAAAACAAAGCAACATTCATGTATTTTAAAACAATTCTGTCTCAGTTTCCTATACCTTTCACCTTTGCTTTTAAGAAAACTTACTTGACTATGAACCAGAGCTCTCTGTATGTGCAAGTGAAAGAGTGATGTAATTGGAAACATCCTAACTTTTTTCTGTGGGAATAAGTATGAGAATAGAAAATAAAATAGATGGAGGAGAGAACAGAGGTCAAAATCTTCCACATATAGACATGAAACAGCAGGCTTAAACTGATTTAAGAACAGAATTACAGGAGTGTGTCCACTGCACTTGAAAGATGTGCCAGCGTTAATCTTTCTGCTAATTCTGATTCAGACAGAAACCTTGATGTAAGCTTCAAAATGCCCCCAGGATACAGAGTGACAGCAGATACAAATCTAGCTTGTGATTGGTGAATGGCACTAGTAATCCTGAAGGCATCACAGGCTCTGAAATAGAAACTGCAACCTCCTTGTGTTTCTTTTGTCTGAGAAAATTTTAAAAAGTATTTATGTGTTTCAGAGGACACAGATACCAATGATTGAGAAGGTGTCCAGTGACTAGGCATGTTTTTAAGACTAGAATGTGTTTAAAAGTTGTGGGTCTCTAATCCCTTTAAGAAGCAGTTGTTGGGTCCAATGTGTGAGAAAACCAAATTTTGTATTTTTACACAAAGCCAGTTTCTTCCTAGATATCACCTCTCCCTAAAGTTAGTGCTGTAATTCTCCCACAAGTCTGGGTTTCTCCTGAGAGTAGTTATGTCTCACAGTTCATAGTCTGGAATGTGTGACTATGTGACAGGAAGATCTTCCCATTTTTTAAAAATTGTTTTTCTTTCAGAGAAGTTAAGACAGAGTGTAGGCATGTGAAAACCAAAAGGCAACAGGGAAAAATATGTGATACATATTTGTTTCATTTTGAGTACATCTCTCAGTCCATTCAGTATGAATGCCAGTGATTCTGGAATTTAAAGCAGTTCCCACTGCAGTCTATGCCAATAAAGGCCTCTACTGCAGGAACCTAAAACGCAAGCTATAGATTTTAATGAGGAGCGCCTTCATGATTTTCATTTATCAATATGAGAAAATGTGCAGTAGCTTGTTAATTCTATGAAAAAAATAATAGGGGCTATCTCTGAGTCACAACTTTTGAGACCCTACTTCTCATACTGGGTCACCTTGCTCAATCTTAATACGTGGGGATGTGCTAAGTCTTACTGCAACTTGATATGCCATGTTTTATTGATGCTCATAGGAGACCTGCTCTTTCCTGGATGGAGATGGAAGTGGAGGGGAGTGAGTGGTGGGAAGGGGAAAGGAGAAGAGGGACTAGGAGGGAAGGATGAGGGAAAGGCTGCATCCAGGATGTAAACTAAATACATGAGTCCAAAATTTTTTCATTAAAATGATGATAGATACGTATAAAATAAACATTGAAGATAAGTGCATGCACATGTGAGCGCACACACGCAAACACACACACACACACACACACACACACACACACACACACACACCTCACAATAGAGTTACAAGGCCAGTAAAATGGTTCTGTGGGTAAAGGCATTGCTATCCAGCCTTACAACCAGAACTCAGTCTCTAGAACCCCAGAAGCAGGACAACTAGCTCATACAAATTTGTGCTCTGACTTCTACCAGTGTTTATTTCCTTTCTTTCTTTCTTCCTTTCTTTCTTCCTTCCTTCCTTCCTTTCTTTCTTTCTTCCTTTCTTTCTCTCTCTCTCTCTCTCTCCCTCTCTCTCTCTCTCTCTCTCTCTCTTTTTCTGGTATACAAGCCTGTGTGCACACACACACACACATACAAGCTACCTGCCTCTTGTTCACTCTAAATGGAGCTTCTTTTTCCTCACTTGTGTATCTCCTTTTATTAAGCTGTTGGTGTCAGGACAAAAGTTTCCTTATCTGAGGTGATAGATAGCAGGGAAGCTTGCTTCCTCATGCCTGCATCTTTCAGTGAGCAAGTAAGATTGGGAAACATATTTATAACAATACATGGATGCACTGAATTAGAAAAGACAGTTTCAGAGCAATGACAAGCTTTTATTTCCCCTCTGATGCACACTCCACCAGGATATGTCACCAATGTGTCTTGGAGCCTTATGTGCTTTGAAAGCTCACCCACCCCCTTGTTTGTGTTTGCTGCTGTTGTTCTTTTTGCTTCTTTTTGTTTTGTTTGTGTTTCCTATGAATCAGGAGTATACTTATGAGGTATCTTCTCTGAAAAGAAGCAATAGTTTTTATTCTTGCATTCTGAGCCTAATTGATAATTTCTATGCAAGAAGTAATTGACATGCTAAACCAGATGAGGGAAAGCCCACAAGTTCTCAACTACAAAGAACCACAGGCAACTGGGGAGCAAAAGAAATTGCTTCTCCAGGGAAGAGCATACCAATTGGTTATCCAATATCAAATTCTCAGCTTGGAAAACATATATACAGGTAACATTATAAAGATGAATAGGATATATATATATATATATATATATATATACATATATATATGTATGTATATATATGTGTGTGTGTATGTACATACATATATGTGTTTATGTATGTACATAGACATATATATATGGAAAGTGAGGTCATGAATTTGAAAGAGAGTAATAGTTTAGAAGGAGCTAAGGGAATGAGGAGATGATGTCACAATATTAAAATCTAAAATAAATAATAAAAATGAAGGGAACCCATCATGACAGAACAGCCCTCGCCTATCAATGGTAGATGAAGTTTTCTCCAGTTATTACAAAGATTCACTGCTGTAGTAAAATTAATTTGAGAACCATTCCAGAAATGAACCTCCTAGAGGACCATATAGACTTCAACAAAGCCCAGGGTTTTTTTATGATCTCCGTATCTACAGCTACCCCTATTGAAAGGGGCAGTGAATCCGGACACTTTGGAAATGGTCTATAATATCTGCATCATTAATTCCTGACTCATAGTGAGGTAATAACTGAGCTGTATTCTCAGATTTTACTTAGCAGATATTACATTTTAACTAGCAAAATCAAATTGCTGGAATGTGTTTCTATTTGGAGTATAGGATTGTTTTTGAGTTCAGTGTTATTCTAAGTCTCAACCTTCCTAATGCTGCAACCCTTTATTTAATACACACTACATGTTGTGGTGACCCTTGTTTTGTTCCTACTTTATAACTGCAATTTTGCTACTATTATGGGCCATAATGTAAATATTACTGGAGATAGAGGTGTGTTAAAGGGGCCACAACTGACATGTTGAGAACCACTGCTCTGAGGTGCATCAAGTTTACAGCACTGGAAAGATTGTACCTGCAGCCTATTTGCTCTTCCCCATCTGACGCACAGGAGGGTGAGTTATTGATAATCTCCTATTACTTGTAGACACAAATCCTACTATGAGACACAAGTCCTGCTATGTCTGAAAATACTGAAACACCTGCCTTAAAAGTTCAACATTCCTATCTTTCAATGGTTTCCTTCTTCTCTAAATTCTGCTATCTGAAGACATTAGTAGTCCACAGCCTAAATTGTGGCAGACACTGCAAATACACTGACAATCATCATAGATCTTACAGTTCCTTTAAGAATCATGTAGTCCAATTTAGGGAGCAAAATAGCTGTCAGTAATTACAGAAGAGGGGATTTGTAACATTCTAATGACACAGAAATGCCTCTGCATGTACTTATGAAAACTGTGACCTGTTTTGTACTGTGATTTGCAAATCTTCACTGGAAACACTAATGTCTATTAGTAATTTTATCGTGGGGCGTGTGTGTGTGTGTGTGTGTGTGTGTGTGTGTGTGTGTGTGTGTGTGTGTAGGGAGGAGGGCATATGTACCATTGCATAAAAGTGGGTCTCAGAAGATAATTTACAGAAACTGGTTCTCTCCTCCCACAATATGAACTCCAGACCCTGAACTAAGGTCATCGGGCTTGAGGGAAGTGTCTATATCCACTGACCCACCTCCTCATGGGCCCAATAATATGTATATTATAATCATATCTAAGAAGAATTGTGAATCTTAAAAATGTCTGAAGTAAATTTAACACAGTTGTTCTGATTATTGGGCAAATTACAGTGTTTGTTATGTATTCCTGACTAGTCTCATGTAGTAAAAACTTGAGAAATGTTGATTACAAGTAAGCAAATTAAACCTCAGATAAGATAAAAGTGAAGTATTCAGTCACACAACTAACAAGTGGAATATCCATTTGATGAGTTCATTTCTCAGTAATGATTGTAATCCCAAGGGACTGCTGTGACAATAGAGAACACACAGTAGGCACACCAGTTTTTATTGACAAATTAGTGAATGAATGAATGACCCCTTGCTGGTCACTGACTGTTAAATCATGCCTTTGTTTTACTAGGTACAGACACACTTTGTAGAAAGGTTTGGTGCCTAGGTAACGCCTGTTTCATGCTTCCAAAGATTTAAAAGTGCTTCATCTTAATTTAAACTTTTATTTCTTATTTAAACATTCCCAAATGTGGCATAATACACGTTTTCCTCTTAAATTTTATCTGCATTGTATGGAAAGATGGGAGCCTGTTACATATTAGTAGGTATCTCCCTGCTAAAGTTAGTTTCCAGTTTCATGGGGACCATTTATTAGATCTGTGATCATGGGGAAATAAAAGTTTGAAAGATCTTCCATGTATAAAATGTCAAGAAATGATATTTCTCCATCACCTTATTGTACAGCTTAAATTGAACTCCTTAGTATGTTCTTTTCACAGTAGCTGCCAATATAGAGCATAAAAATAAGTTAGCATCTATTCCCTTGCATAATTTTAAACAGTTAACTTTTATGATATTCTAGTATACACAAAAATCTTTCAAAGTTTGCTATCCTAACCTATAAATCCCATAACATATTGTCAAATGTTTAGCAACAAAAAAGTTGTAAATGGAGTTGTTATTCAAAGAACTTAAATTTAACTTCAAAACATTTATTTAATTGTTTATACATGGGTGCTTTGCCTGCATGCATGTTGGTGCACCTCGGATATGCCTAACTCTGATATAGACTAGAAGACAATTCAGGGCCCCTGCTAATGGTGTAATAGACATTTGTAGGCTGCCATATGAGTGATCAGAATTTAACCTGGGTCCTCTGCAAGAGCAGTCCGTTCTCTTTACTTTTGAACTATCTTCCCAGACCCTAAATTTAACTTTTTTGTCTAGATCTTTCTGAATTTCTTCCTGAGCTCTGGGATGGGAGGTATGAATATGCACCACCATGACCTGCCTAAAATTTAACTCTAATGCTGATCATTTGACATGCAGTATTCTTGAATGGCTGCTCTAATGCACTTGAGTCTTGGGAAATGAAGACCACAAATAAAGACATTAAAAGCCTTTGGTGCCGTTACCATCTCTGTCTATTCAATACAGAGCATGTACGCAGAGGCACAAGGATTCCAATTCTGAAATGTGCCTATGCCTTAGTCAAGGCTAGAAAACAGCTGAAGAAACCATGTCTTCTGTTACTGCCTTGATACTGGGCCCTCACTGGAGGCCCTCTTGCATATCCTATTGTTGCCTTGTGTCACAGAGATCCTGTGATTTTGGATGTGCAGGTCCAGCCTTTTCACGTGTTTCAGCAGTTGATAGAAGAGGTGGGTGTTGGGATGGGCTACCTTGTAGTCCTGGTTCTGGGCCTGGTTGGTAACAAGGTTGGTGAGCTTGCCCTAATTGTCACCATTCGGGTGAGCTCTCCAGAACAGCCCCAGCTGGCTCACTCAATGTAGCAAACCGAAAGGAATGAGGCCAGTTCCTGTGCTCTCAAACCCTTGTTTCCAGATCGCCTGTACTCACACCAGAGCCAGTTCTACTGTTTTTTTTTCCCACGTAAGGTGCAAGATGCACTGTCTGGATTGTGGCGCTTTGGTGAGGGGCAGAGCCAGCTCTCCTCATGCCTCCGAGGTTGGCTCTACTCCCTGTTGCCGATGTCAAGGGATGGGGGAAGGTCATAATTCCCTTAGTCTTGCCTACCCATAGCCTTTGAGAGAGGGGGCAGAGGCAACGCTCCTGTTCTCACACACACAGGCTTGGCTTATCTAAGCCCCCACTAATATAGTCAGCTCTATTGTGCTGCCCAGGTGAGGTGCAGGGCCAGCTATCCTTAACTTTGCCGCCGGTGGGGGCAGTGCCAATTCTCCCACTCTCGTGACCTCAGGGCCAGCTCTCGCATGCATCCACCACAGGCAGTGAGGGGTAATGGAGGGGGAAGGTCATCTCTCTGTCACCTACTCCAACACACAGTTGATGAAGGCTTGCATCAGATCTCCCAAGTGCAGTGGTAGTACAGGATCAACTGCAGCTCCCTCAATGTGGTCAGTTCTATTATGCTGCCTGTAATAACTATAGGGTCTGCTCTCCCTAGTACTGCTACAGCTATAAGTGGCAGGATCAGTTCTCCCACTCTTGTGACCCCAGGACCAGTTTTTCTGACTGCAATAGGTGGTGTGTGTTAAAGGGCAAGGAACAAGGGACATGTCTTTCCCCCACTCACATGATAGCATTTTTTAAATTAAGGTTCCTTCCTTTTGGATGACTCTAACTTGTATTAAGTTGACATAAGACAATCCAAGACAATGTGGAAAGGATGTATGTCAGTAAAAACGGTAGACAGAGGGAAAGAGCTAATGGAAAACTTTGAGGAACATTTTGGGCTTTAGATGGACTTGTTGAACTCTCTACTTAGACAAGTGCTAGAAACTGTTATAGAAGCTTGTATGGAGTTGGGTCCAGAAATCAATTTCAGGGGCTGAGAGTGTAGATCATTGGTGAGTGCTGGCCCAACAAATACAAGTTCCAGCCTTTGATCTCCAACATCACACAGGAACACAAATGAGCTTCAGTGCCAATTGTAAATGCTTAAGAGCAGATGCAATTTTGTGGGAGAAGATCAATGACAAGAGACAGGAGATTCGGAAAAGTAAACCTAGCTCAAGGAAACTTTGCATTTAACTTGAGAGAGTCTAAAGAAAGGGTTGCCATCAGAACCAGACTGTAGAGAGAATAAGAAACTGAGACCTGCTAAAGAGAACATTATGTTTACAAACATGATCTGTCAGTATTCAGTGCAGGCTTTACATATCATTCCATACTACTTATTATTGAATTATTGGATATTCAATATGAGAAACATAAAGCATATTTGCAAGTAACAGAAATATTGTTTTTTCCATGTCTTTATCTTGAACATACCTATTCACCATTGTTAACCTTAATTTCTGGTTATGGCTCATGCATACTAAGTATTCATTGGCATTAATATATATTTTGCTTTAAGATTTAATAAATTATCATTTTCAATGGAGCTTTAAGTTTGCTTTACAATTATTATTTTTGGTGTGTGCATGAATGGATATAGATCATAGTATACTTGTGGAGTCTGTTTTTTCCCTAATATGTGGCTATCAAGGACCAATCTTAAGTCATCAGGTTTGTTGGCCATTTTGCTGACCCAAATTTCAGTCCAGATTGTTTTTCTCAACTCTTTTGCTTTATACGTATTAGAATAAAGGAACATGGCATAAATCAAAGTTTAAAAAAGCCCTCTTCATTACAAGTATTCCAGTCCTCCTTAAATCAAAGCCTATGTGACTGTTATATATCATGATTAAACTTAGAGGAAGATGTGGGATCTCAGCCATTTTCTCTCCTTTTTTTGAATCATAGACAACCAATTCTTTTAAAGACTTGTTCAACTATAAAACCATCTCGTTCCAACACCATTCTTTGATTTCTTAGATGAGTATTTATTCCCAAAAGATTTTTTAAAAATCTTATAATAGTTTCCCACATACACTTTCTTGTATGAAGTCTTTGATTATGTCAATTCCCTGTTTACTGATGCTTAAAATGTTCAAAAGGGCAGACTAGAGGAATGGGGCTTTACCTTAATAGATTTTACTTAATTAAATGTCATCTTTTGTATTAAGATCCTTTAGTGCATATGAGAATTTTTATTGTTATGTTTATAATTATTCCAGACAATAAATTACTGTACATTTTCAAATTTCTAGTTAATTTAGGCAAAACAGTGCTTGATAGCGTATTCTACTCAGAATGTATCAAGAGACAATCAACTAATTTAAAAGGAAAGATATATCTTGACTCTCACAAATAAATTTTCTATGCAAATGTCAAAGATAATATGCAAATATGCTCATGTTTGCATATAAATATACATAAGTCTATGCAAGTGTGCTAATCAACAATAAATTTTATTTGACTCATAGTTTCAGTCCATGATCAGTTCCCTCTGTTGCTTTGTAGTGATTCAGCATTTATGTTAGGAATGAATACAAGTAGAGCTTCACAATTTGTAAGATGGTATGTAAGAGAGAGGAGAGGAAAGAGAGAGACACAGGAAGAGAGAAAACATTTTTAACTTCAGGTGTTAGTTTATGAAACACATTACTTACGGGAGATGTCATTCTGTATATGTTTCTCATACTGGTTAATGAATAAAGCACTTTTGGCCAATAGGAAAGCAAGATAGGCAGGACTAGTAGACGAGGAGGAAAGAGAAAGAGTAAGGAGGAGCCAAGATGGAGAGTCTGGAGAAAGCAGTATGCCAGCTGGCTCCCCGGTAAGAGAAATACATAGATCAGCAGAAATGGGTTAATAATTAAGACAGAGTTAGCCAATAAGAAACTAGTAAGGGGCCAACAGATTATATCAAATACAGAGTCTCGGTGTGCATTATTTGGGGCTGGTGCGGTGGCAAGACAAGACCAGGTGTCGGGCTGAAAAACCATACTCCATTACACATTACCTCTTGGCTTTTTCAGATATAAAGATGCCTAATACTATGTATTTTAGTCTAAGAAAGCTCAAATTGCACTCATATCATATGTAGAGGAAAAATATGTCTATTTTCAAGAAATATGGAAACATGATAATGAGACATTATTTTAACAGTTATTTTGGAAATCCAGATTGAGGATTTATATTCAATCTGGGGGTAACTTTTGTCAAGGTAATGAAAATACCTGTATACTATAAAAGAATTCTAATTCTCTAGTTTGGAGTGGTACATGTTGAAGAAATTAGTATATAATTTTAAATACTAGTAAGTGCTACAAAGGAAAATGAGAAGCATTATACAATAGTAAGGGTGAAGAATTTGGAAAAGAAGCATTGAGCAGAGAAACCTGTGAAGAAACAGCTTAATTTACAGTGACATTAGTCTCAAATATACAAATGAGCTTGTCTTGCTCAGGTGTATCAAAGAAAGTCTGAAGAAGTTTAAATAAGAGATAAGGGTACAGTGGTCAATAATATTCAGAATATAGGGCTTTGATTTCCCAATAGTATTATATTCTAATTACAAAGGAAAATGGTGAAATTGGCCAGTTTTAATGGCAGTGTTCTTTTTCTCTTCTGTAACTTCTGTTTGTTTTGAACAGGAGAGCTTTGGCAGCCACACATGTGGATAAACACACATGGGGTGGGGGGAGAGGAGAAAGAGAGGGGTAATCAGGCAGAAATTGAAAGAATGTTCAATGGGACAACATACTATAACAGCCTTATGGTACAGTTTTCTTCATCTGTTTAATGGGTACAAAGATGCAAGAACTCAATAACAGAAATATATATGGAAAATATGCAATTTCATAGGCACACAAACATGGAAGGGCATGGAACTTCCTAATTAGAACTATTAAATTGGGAGTTAGTATTGTGTTGCTTTTATGAGTACTAGTTTGATTCAGGTATTGTTCCTCCCTATGAAACCTGTCTCCCACATGCAAGCTTTATGATCTTAAATTGTTCATTAAGACTTTAGAATGTCAGATTCCTCTTCTTAAGAGAAGGATGAGTTCTGGGGGTCAACCAGTCTCACAGTTAAGAGAGAGGAGGGCAGAGACAATATGGAGGAGCTGGTAAGATAATCAGCACAAGGTCATTATCTGAGCTTCACAGAGTAAGAAACAGAAGCAATTCCATGTAATTCCTACCTACTGGAGTCAAAGTTTAGACCAAGGCAGTCTGAAGCTGGGACCCATGGTTGATTTCTCATTATATAGCTACCTCTTATTGTCTGTGTGCTTTAATACTAACTTCAATTTCCAGTGTAGGTCATTATCAATCTACACAGGAAATGGAGATTCCCCCCCCACACACACACACTTTATCATCACTGCTCTCAAGCATACTGTGATTTTCAACTTGGAGATGTGCAATAGTAGAACTATCAGAACCTTGCTGGAGGCCAGGAATGCAACTACACCTCCCGTGATACTCAAGTAACACCCTCAAACCCACAAAAAAGAATCCTCCAGCTCAATCTGTCATTCCTGCTAAGACTGAGAATCTATGGGTTGAGGTAAATATCTACTAAAAAAGAAGAGGCAGCATACAGAGTAAAAAGAACAAACTACAAACATACTGAAAGGGGACAGATAAAAAGAGTCAAGAATATGTAGAAAGTACTTACTGAAGTACAATATAAAAGAGTTTCCATTTCCTCTGAAAGCTGCAATATTGGCATGGAGGGAATGACCTCCATAAATTACTGCTTTACACTTTAACTCATTCTTGACATATGATATTAGTTTTCAGGAATGTGATAAAGGAAAAGAAATGAGATTTAGCCTACACATTTTGCAAACCCAAGATTTTAAACATAATTTTTTGCAGTGTGTGACAAGGAGATGAAGGATCTATTAGCTCTTCTTCAGGATGAAGCATAGCCATTTAGGAGGCCTCCACTAAGTCCTACTCATAAGCATGCTTTTAATTAAGTACTTGAAAAGCCTAATACTATAAAATCTAGTTTCTGTCCTACAGTTGCTTTTTGTCAAATTTTAATAATTAAGCCATTGCAAGCTCTTCTGTGTCCCTCTGCTCTAGAAGTATATCATTTTGTTAGATGCTATCAGTCCTAGTTCGCTTCTATTACCGTCATAAATAGCATGCTCAAAAGCATGTTTGGTGGGGGGATGGGGAGAGCACTTATTTTATCTTACAGTTTACAGTCCATCATCAAGAGAAGAGAAGAACTCAAGGCAAGAATATGGTGGAAACTGAAGCAGAGACCATGGTGGAAGCTGCATACTGGATTGCTCCTTCTGATTCACTCACCTAGCTTTCTTATCTGATTCAGTTCTAGCTATCTTACATAGTTCAGGCCTGCCTGCCTAGGGATTGTGCTCCCACATGGGCCAGAGTCTTTCCACATCTGTCATCAGTAGAGATAGTTCTTCCACAGCCATGGTCACAGGCCAATCTGATGGAGGCAATTCTTTAACTGAAGCTGCCTCTTCCCTGATGACTAGTTTGTTTCCAGTTGACGGTAAAAACTATCCAGTACACCATTTATTTCGGACATTTTGTGCTACTGACATGGCTGCAAAATAGGTAGCAGGATTGGTTGGCTCCCATAAAACTGAGTGATGACAACATTCACAGAACTTAGATTAAGAGAAAATACTTTCCAACACATGGACTAAAATGAGCTATCACTAAATCATTCTGACTTTGACATAAATATATCTCTAATATCAAAAATTATGAGCTCTTAAATTATTTGAAATTAAATTGTATATAACCATACCACCCTGAACACACCTGATCTCATCTGAAATTAAGTGGCTATGAAAGTCATGCCACAGTGGGTAAAAATGGGGAACTCTAGTATGGGTTTCCCTTTTGTAGATGTTACCCACAGTCAATGTAAATAACTTTCTTTAACATGGAATGTCAATTTGCCTAAGTAACAGCAACCAATGAGATGGCTTCTGAGAAAGGACAGACCTCATTTACAAATGGGGTAAATTACACTTCAGAGTGTAGAAAATGGAGGTGGCAAGAGACTGAAGAAAGTGATCACTTAGTCAACTGCTTTCTGCCATCAGGCTGATCCCCAACACTGGATGTTTACTAATTGAAATGATAGTGCTCAGAGCTCTTTATTCTTTATTTTTGGAGGGAAATGTGGTCATTTTGTGAACATTTTAAATCATATAGATATCTGGGATTCTATACTCCTTAGGCCCAAGACAGAGCACTGCCTCTTTGATCTTAGTTTTGCCACTGGTAATGGGAGAATAAGATTGTCCCTCAAACACAAAGGCAAACAGAGCATCTAGCAGTAAGATCAATAAGAGGTCAGTAGAAAAAGACGACTGGCTGATTGAATTCTGAAGGGGGAGAACAGGTCAGACTATACTGTACAGGAAGAGCTGTGTGTAGTGGCTTTGACTCAGAGCCGTACCATGAGCAATGGGACAATGGGGCTGGACACTTGATTTCAGTGGCTACTCAGTGCTTTGGCTCCTAGTGAGTTGTGCAGAGCTTTGACAATAGCATAGTAATGTAAGCAGCACGGATATAATGAAGTTATTTTTCTTTTAGTTCCCTCTAAAATAGAGGGAAAATAGGAATGAGCCATCACTCTGTGATGAATACAGAATATCAGAAAATCACTTCCCATATGCTAGATAAATAACAACCATAAATCTCTCAAATGACAAAAAATAAGAAAGTCTGTTTATAAAACAATTCTTTTAACATCTCCTATGAGAAACCTAAGAGAAGATGCTTATTTAATTTTTAATGTGATGCTTTTTTTGGTAGGAAATTTAATGCTAAGTTAACATTTTTAAGAGGAAAAAATTGATAAATGGATAATTTAAATGTTTTCCTAATTGTAGTGCTCCTTGGGGTAAATACTTCATGATTGGCAGAGGTTTCTTTGCTTCTTTCTGGTTCCCATGGTCAGTATACCATATATTTTTTGGTAACTACGTAATAGGCTGAATTTACACTGTCAAGATTTGGGGAATTTAATTGACAGAGGTTTTAGCTTCTCTAAGGTATACATTTCCACTCACATCTAACTGGCACATAGCGTTTCTAGAATCTTGGGGGTGCTAATAGAAGACAACTCCTCAAAGTTATCTCTCAAAACTGTTGAAATTAATTAAGAGAAATTTGAACTGGGTCATTTGAGAGAATGATTACACACACACACACACACACACACACATATATATATATATATGTGTGTATATATATATATATATATATATATATACACATATATATTTGTTCTCACTTTGAACTTAGGTTAGGAAAACACAGACATGCACATACAGAGACACACATTAAAACATGGCATTATTCACACACAATTGTAGACAATGACCACTCATAATCGAGGTTTGGTTACAAAGTAAAACTTTTGCTACTACATGTATATACTACTGAAATTTTCATGTGATTGAATATATGCTGCCTTCTATCAGCAATATGTTTTTCATGTTTTAAGCATTGGCTATCTTCCTAATTTACTTCAAGTTGCTATACTGAGTATTTGGTGCATATAAAGCTTAAAGAGTCAGTGCCTTTCCTAGTTTAATAGTTTTAGGGAAAAGGACACACATTTTTTATTAAGAGCTTCAAATGATAAAATTGATACATTTAAAAAATATTTTTAGGTTGGCTGCACGTGAAAATAATAAGCGTAATGATATGATGTCAGAATAATGTTATATATTATGGCAAACTAATAACCTCCAGGGTGCTCAACTTCCATGAAATTCATTTCATATCTCATCCATTATGGAGGACCTGTGAAAAATAGTTTACTCTTCCCTTTCTGAGCTATTTGGCATTGCAAGCGAACCTCGTGGAAGCAAAGAGATTAGATACTGTCATTTTCAAAGGGTAAAATCTTTGAAAGTCCCTTCCTAATTCTCAAAATGTCTTGGCAATAAAAATCTCTTTATGCAAATAATAGAGAAAGAAGGAAAGCTAGTCATTTTCCCCCCATAGCTTTCAAAGTACATATATTCTTTTCCTTTAACATGCCACTTAGCCTGGGGCTTTTCCTACACACAATCACAGATCTATGTTCATAGACTAACTTCTCAAAGGCTTCTCTGTGAAGATAGGCATTAACACTTCCCTACAAGGGAACACAGGAAACTTTTAACCCCTTGCTGCCCATCTACAGAGTTATAGCAGACAATGACTCTGTTCTCACCAACACTGATTTGTTTTCTATTCACCATAAAAGATGCACTTTGGCAAGCATTCTGATTTTCATTGATTTCTTACTGCTTAAAAATAGTGTGTCTGGGTGGCTCAGGACCTTCTTTGAAACTGTAAAAATATCCCCAGAACCTCTGGTTGTGCACATGTACCTATGAGTAGCTTAAACCATACAAGCTTTCCCAGCCTAATCATTTGAAGAAACAGACACACATTTATTAAGTATGCAACTGATAAAATTGCTAGACTTTTTCAACATTTTAGGCAGGTTTTAGAAGAGGTTTACATTGGATTGATGCAGGGGTTTTCACACAATATTGTACAAACGCCTTTTAACACTGTCTTTAGATCTTCCATGTTCACTCTTCCATCTAAATTGCCAGTTTTATCACCTAAAATAACTACCAGCCCAAAATTAGCCCTCCAATTGAGCATCCTTGGCTTTCACCTAATCTGCTTGTGTTTCATTTCCATGTATTCAGTTTCTACATAATTCTTAGAATTCAATGTATGGAATCTCATTCATAAAAGGACTTGTGGGCTGGTGAGATGGTGCAATGAGTAAGGTCACTTGACATCAAGCCTGATGACTAGAGTTGTTTACAGTCCACATAATGGAAGAAGATTGACTCCTGAAATTTTTCCTACCTGTATTGATCAGACACATAAACACACTCCCCCCCCACATTCATACATATACACAGAGACAGAGAGAGATCACACACACATACTCACAAATGAACAAACAAACAAATAATAGAATGTTTGTGATTCCCCTAAGAGGAATTAAACTCTTCCCTCTCACAATTCCATTTTCCAGCTATGTCCCAAATCAACACTAGCTACTACTACATGAATGAACATGGAATCTTCCTCAATGCATTGCATCTTGTTGAAGCCTGATTTATAATGGGAGGTGAGTCTTCGACAGGGTCAGCTCTCCCAGAAAGTCAAACCCAACTGGATTCCCAGGTTATCTGTAAACCACCTTCTTCCCTCTTCATGTAGTCCATGATGTGAGCAAGGATATACACCTGTATTCTGAGCTACATGTCCTTAGGAAGTTTTCTTACTTTTGTATTTTTAGTTCAATCAACCCCCTTACCCACCCACCCCCACACTCAGTTTCTCTTCTTTGGATGAAGCTGAATTGTACATTGCGGTAAAATTTTATGTTATTTTACCTTTACTCTCCTGTGATGAACAATACAGGTACTTCATCAAAACCCAATGACATTATATTTCATTCATTCTTTGACTTCATGTGTCAAGTGCAGCATTTGATTTTGTGGATTTTTCTTCCAGAGTCTCAGTGCATGTGAAAATGCAAGGAGAAGCCAGGTGTTGGTGGTGCATACCTTTAATCCCATCACTCGGGAGGCAGAGGCAGGAGAATCTCTGTGAGTTCGAGGATAGCCTAGTCTACAGGGCTAGTTCCAGGGCAGGCTCCAAAGCAATACAGAGAAACCCTGTCTCAAAAACAAAACAAAACTAAACGACAAATGCAAGGAGAGAAACACAGAGGTCCTGTTCACCCATTAGAGAATTTCCAACCACATTCATGGCCACAGGATTGGCACAAAATGCCCATTGCACAAATATGAGTTTCTCTCTGTGCCATATTTGGCTTCTGGGATTGTCTCTCCATATTTATTGAAGACTCCCCTGGAAAAGCTCCACACTCCTATCCTACCATGCCTAAGTCAGGCATGGACTTCCATCTCGGCAATTACTCACCAGAATAAATGCTTTCTCACCCCATCACTCTGAGTGTGGGCTGTCTCCTTTTCCTTACACACACACACACACACACACACACACACACACACACACACACACACACACACAAAGAGAAAGAGAGAAAGAGAGAGAAAAAGAGAGATACATACACAAAGAGGGAGACACACACACATATACACTGCTCATCTACTTACTACTTGAGGTTCTTTTTGCTACTACTAGGCATGTAATTTTAGACTTATCCAATCTCATAGGGAAATCGCTTCAAATAATTTTTTATGGAATCATCCAAGAACTTTAAGTAATTTCTATATTCCCTTCTCCCTCTCCCTTCTTTATCATTTTCAGATACTTTGAGGTTAAAATCTTCATTCTCTATGTCTCTGATATATTTGTATTGTAATATATTCCTTGAATTACTTTTTCACTATTAATCTCCCAACTCTGATAAGCCATTTTTGCCTATATCATTTGATTATGCTATAAATCATGATACCATTTTTCTATACATCTCCTTCCTTTTTTTCTTCCTCCTCTCTTATTCTCTCTCTCCCTCCATCTGTTATCCCTTCTACATTCTTTCCCCCCTTTCTCCATCCCTCCCCGTCTTTCTGGTTTCTGACAGATCTTCCTTAGTAGCTCCACCTGTCCTGAAACTCCTCCTGAGCCAAGGCTGGCATTGACTCAGGAACTTACTGGCTCAGCCTTCTAACTGCTAGGTTTACAGGCATGTGTAGCCACACTCAGGCCTGTTATTTTCTTGTGTTAAATATTAATCATTATTCATCCCTTATGACATCTTTGGCACATAGAACTTTTCAAATAAAACACTCATATGTCCATGTCTGCAGTCAAGTCCATCAGAAAATAGCTCATAATTCTTTGCTAGCCACTAATCTCTATACTAAGGATCCGGTATCATTTTTCTTTTTTTAATTCTTAAAATTAATCATCTATCATGAACTATGAAGATAGTTCTTGCCACTTCTCTGAAGACTGGCATTTATTAAGAAGGTAAATACACCCTCTCCCTCTGTGTGTACACGTGTATGTCTGTGTAGTTATGTGTGTGTATACATATATTTATGTGCATTATTATGTAACCATATATTACATATGTTGCATTTTACATTTATTTAGTTTATTTATATGTATATATGTAAGCATGCCCATGCCACCATGTGCATATAAAAATTCTCTCCTTCTTGAAAGTTCCAGGAATTGTCAGGCTTGGCAGCAAGCACCTTTACCCACTGTTTCTCTCACTCTACATAAACAATTTAATTTTTAAAATCCTAATTATTTGGTGGTGGGAAGGTATGCCACTGCCACAGTATGTGGAAATTGGGAAACCATTTTTAAAAGTTGGTTCTTTCCTTCCCCTCTGCATTTTGGGGATAGAACTCAGGGCATCAGTATTTATCACATAGGAAGTGAGTTTATCTCCCAAAGCATCTCACTCACTAGCCCTTTACCCAATAATTTTCAGTGTTTGGATGAAGTTCAAAATTCACACTCTGTGTGAAAATACTTTGGACACTGTTAAATCCTCATGAGTATACTGAAATATGTATTTGAAAACCAACTTTCATTCTACTATTAGTGATTAATGAAAATATGGTATGAGCATAGACTGTCCATGGAATAGTTTTTATTTTATTTCAGCAGCTGTGAGATGTACTTGTTGAATTTAACATCTAGATATTCCTTTCATTTACAGATAAGAGCTCTAATATGAATTTAAGGTTCCCCAGTAGGGAAATGATGTGGGAAATTCAAAGAACTCTGAAAATCAAAACCTTTGTCAAGAATCTCCTTAGCAATCCCTGAGAAATAACATAAATACAGCCATTTCTCAAGAGCCATATCTAATATACATTTTTCTGGTTATAAAATCTAAGCTCTGTATTGATAGAAGAGAGAAAACTATATATAGTGAGGGAATTAAGGACAAGAAAATTATACTTTATGTTTTAAAATACAAGGTAAATGGAATTATTCTTTCATTTATTTATTTAACAAAATATATCCAATATTCAGTGTAGGCTGCATATGTAATCATTGTTAGAAATAAAATAATGTGCATGATCATGATCTATTATCACCATATTGAATCTTAGAATATGAAGTCGAAAAGTCAATATTAAGATTCACTGTTTTGACAACATCTATATAGTAGGATCCTATAATGAGGTATTTGTCTCTGGTTAGGAGAATAATGGAAAACCATGGCAAAGCAACATGCCTGTAGCATATAAAGACTAAGTGATTACTCACTAGAATTAAAGAGGGAGTGGAAGGGATACAGCACTGTCACATAAGTGGTCATGATTAATAGTATACAGACTTAGCAATGCCTAATGTTCTGCCAAAGAAAGGCTGAAGGAAAATGAGAAGCTGATTGGGAGTGTGAGAGGGGAGGAATAGTTAAGGTATAAACTATACAAAGGATTATAAAATCTGATACTGAGGGAGCTGATTTAATTATACCATTTTCAGCTTTCATTTAAAACTTTTATGTTTTTGTCATTGTATATACACAATACTGGCATGGTCTTATGTAGGGAAAGTTATTTAGTGTCTCCTGTCAAATTTTCCTTTTTATGATTTTAAAGTGAAATTTTAAGTTCACATGAAGAGAGACTTTCTTTGATACTAATGTTAATATAGATAGTATTCAGATAATATATGTAGTATTCGGATACTACAAGAGTAACTGAATTCTACATATTAATTCTTTAATGTATGAAAGTTTTACTTCAATGAATTGAGATTTTCAAACATAGGATTAAATTTTGTATTTTCTTTATTAATAATAGGATTTCATAGAAATTGAGATAATAATAAACGCAATACTGACACTGGCTTAAAATATCTATAGACCATCTCTAAGAAGAATTTTTACATTGTCAGAAAGCAATGGTTGGGTTTTAAAAGGAATTACAGTAGAAAGCAATGGTCCTGTTGTGTTTGGAGAACAACATGGCGTGATAGATACATTTTTTTCTAAGTACCTAGGTGAGTTCTGATTGGAAAGTCCTAATTTTATTGTGAGTATGCAGCCATCTAAAAATGAAGTGTTGATGGACTACTAGATTTGTCTTGACCTCATTCTTGTCTTGGAACAGTATCTGAATCAAAAACAAGGTGCAAAAAGGTATTGGAAAGATTCCTCTAAAAATGTGTTCCCTCCTCTGTGTAGTACCCTTGCTAACATTTTTTAAAGCTAGCATTAGGATTACTCTTGCTATATTACTGGTGTTATCATTTGACAATAATAGCTGACCACATAACAGGTAGTAAATTCTACATATTCACTACCTCATAGAATAACCAATGAATATAGCATTCTATCACTTAGAATGTCCAATATATGGGGTTATAATTCTGCTGTCTCTATTTTACAAAAAAAATGATTTTTTGATAAACAGTGAAATCACTAATTTGGCCATGTTTAAATTCGGTAAATGGCAACTGTGAAAATGGGAATTAACTCCAACAAAGTATATCTCTAGAGTTATATTCTGGTTATCTATGTGTTATACTTTTTTCACCCCAACACCCCACACACACACCCACATCCCACACACATACAGAGGGGGGAATGAGGGAGAGAGAGAGAGAGACATACATTTTTCCATAAACTCATATTCATGCATACTTGCATAGACAGGTAAAATCTATTCATAAGGCATTTTTAAGTATAAATATCTAGAAATATGATATGGTTATATCTTATGAAGCAGTTACCTTGGATGATTCAATGAAAGCCCAAAGAAGGAGCTTAATTGATAATGAATTTGCTTCATGTGTCCTTCCCCATGTCACTCTACTACATCTCTCACTCTGGGATATATTTCCCACTTATTAATTACACCATCTCAAACATTTGTAATTTCCTGACTGAAACCCAAATAAACCTGTAGCAGCCTGAAAGCTTCTTGTTAGACTCTAAGTCAATAAAAGATTATAAATCCTTAGTAACTCTCAAGTGCATTCCAGAGTCAGGAAAGGCCATTTGCCAGAAAGTCACACTGCTTGGAACAATTTCTGAATTACTGGCACTAGATATCTCTGTATTGATTTATTGACTATTACGATAGGAATTCAAGCTTAAGTAGCAACTGAAATAAATCAGTTATTTTGGAGGGTTTAAAAATATATATATATCATCATTTTCTTCTTTAATCAGATTTATCATAGCAAATCTTAATATTGTAAAACATTCTTGATTGCTTCTTTATTTATTTAGACTTGTAGTTTAAGCTGGCCTTCTACTCACGATGTTGTCTACAATGACTTACCATGCAGCCTACAATGACCTGAAACATCTGATGCTCTAGCCTCTCCTTTAAAAGTGTTTGGATTTCAGGAATGCATCATTAGTCAGGATGGGTTTTCTCTTTACTGCCTCCTTCTTTCTCTTTCATATTTCTCTTTTAATTTTATATAGCTTAAATTGTAATATAAAGAAAATAAGGATCACACTTTGTGATCCATTGAATGTAGAGTTTTGCACATCAGCTCCAATATTGCTAGAATTTTTTTGTTGACAATTTATTTTTTCTGTAGAATTCCCCCCATTCTGAGTTTTGCTGATTGCCTCGCAGCAGGGTCTTTAGCACTGTTTTCTTCTCTGTGATTTCCTCCACTTCAGGAACTAGCTGCAGAATACTGTCAGATTCATACTAGATTTCTCTGACTTGTCTGCTGGTTGAGTGGTGACAGGTGTTTTCATCAGAGTCACAAGTATCTGGTTGCCTTCCTGTGATACTGTCAGTCACAGATGATGATGACTAGGTCTTTCATTCAGTATCTATATAAAAATGGTTACCTTCCATGTCCTCCATGCTCATGATTTTCTTTGATTGGATTAGGATACTTATAATGATGAAACCTCTGTATGTTGATTCTGGTTAAGTACAAGTAGATGTTGCTCCCACAAAAGGGTTATTCAATATCCTCCTTCAATTATGAAATATTTATTTCCCTTTGCACCTGTAAAAGATCCTGTAGAATTACTGTTTGCTTTTTACCAATATCAGGAGTTCATAGATTTGTGTTCATTTGGCACATTTTGATACTTAACCTCTGTGATGCTTAAATGGTTCCATGTTTTTCCAAGGATAAATTTTCCAGGTCTGATTCTGAGTCTTCAAGACCTTATTTTCTTAGGCTTTGAGGGCAGTTTTTCTTTCCATTATAGGGATTTGATCCAGGCTACTCTGGCACATTTCCTGCTTCAAACCAGAAGTAACCACTTCCCCACTGGGCCTTAGATACCATCATTGGAAATAATGCTGAGAGACCACAGTTATGTAAAGAATCACATTTCTAATGAATTAGTTACTGATTATATTCCGTGTTAGGAAACAGAAACATTAGTGAGTAACTCTGTGTTGTTGCATTGTTTCAAGCAGGGTCTCATATACCTAAAACTGGTTTCAAACTGGTTTTGTAGCAAGTTTATACCATGACTCCTGATGTTTCTGTCCTGAATTCTCAAATTGCTTGAATTATAGGCATTGACCACCATGGCTAGAAGAGAGTGTGTGGTTCTAAAAAATAAACCACTAGTTTATGTTTGTTTCTTGTTTTTTTTCTTAGTTGAGACATGAATCTTTCTTTTATAATTACACAGAATATTTTGATCATTGAAAATTTCAGTGTACAACTAGCATATCTAGCATATGTTCGAACATACACAGCATTCATCTTTATCTCTTAATTCCATATGCTTTATTTTCTACAGGAGATTAATTTCAGAAAGTTTTGTGGCTTTTATATCCATTTTTCTTCTTTTTTTTTCTTTTTCTTTTTTTTTTTTTTTTTTTTTTGTTCAAGTACATTTGACACACAGGCTATTAGTTTACATTTGTCTGATAATCCATGACATATGACATAATATTTCATAAACAGGTAACTACTGCTTAGGATAACTCTTTATTCTGCTTGCCTAATCATATATATGATTGGCTTTTAGATAATCCTTATAGTCCCCTACTAAACATAACTTATTTACATTGTAAATTAATTTTGTGTTTTGGAACTTGAATTCTGATGGGATAAATACTTTTATTCACAGTATTATTTGGATTGTGTCCACTCAATGTTATTATTTGAAGATATTTGGTCATGCCATTTAATCAAGAAGGAAAATGGTCTGCTGGACAGAAAATGAAATGGTAAGAAAATAAGTTATAGATTGTTCAGTTGGTTGACTTGGCCAAATAAGCAGATAGTAACATTTCCTCATACTTGACATGACTGAGGGGGAATCTCAGCAACAAAGAAGTATACATAGATCACTGTCAACTTGGCATCACTCTGAAATCTTCGCTATCAACTTTGGCCTCTGGTTCTCTGATACCAGTCCTTTGCCATTGCTTTCACTATGTTCATTATTATTTTGTTGTTGTCCTTGTTATCTTCTTTTTCTTTAAGACTACCTTTTACCCTTTTGTTTACCAATTTCATCCATAATATACCATTTAAATAAAGAAAATGAATGTTTTAAAATTTTAGTACTTGAGCTATACAGTAAGCTATCAATTTCATATTACTCATGTACTTGACACCCAGTGAAAGCACTAAATAGTCTTCCAGCATTCCTCCACAGTGATGGGAAGAAAATCTCTTTAGCTCTTTAAACTCTATATGATGTACTTCCTATTTATGTGTAACATCCTTAGATATTCCATGTACCTTACCTATGTGGCCCAACACATTTACTTCTGAGATCTACTGACAGAACCTAAAGACATCTGGGTAGAACCTCTGCTTTCCAATTTTCCCTCATCTTCATGATTTTCACATCACCACATCTGAATAACATAGACTGTGAAATTTGTGCTGGAGCTCATCTTTCAGCATTTCTATTTGCTATTTATTGTCTCCAAACTTCAATAGGTCATTTTCTCACAATGAATGAAGAGGTCTTCTTATCAGGGATAAAGGATGTGATTTTTATGCTTTTTAGATGATTTCATAGACACAAAGACAAGTTTATAGGAATCTATAAGCTTTCACACCTGTCTATGCTCCCTGGATCAATAAAACACTTTTATTTCTAGATAATGACAAAGGTAGGGATTGTTTCTAAATCAGTATTATTTTTAATGGATGAGTTATAAGATATTGTTTAATATTGATAATTTGCTGCTGTCTTTTCTCTGTCTGTATATTATCATTTATGTGTTACTTATTTGCATATTTTGTTGTATGCTTTACTGTTATATATGTGTACATATATTGGATAGAACCATTTGTGTGTGTGTGTGTGTGTGTGTGTGTGTGTGTGTGTGTGCGTGCGTGCATGTATGTGTGTGTGGTTAATCTTGGTTTTCAGTGTTTAGAATCATGTAAAGGACCCACATCTGGGCCTGTATCTGAGAATATTTATAGAATGAGTTGGGAAGATCTACTCTGAATGGAAATTGCACTATTTCACTGGCTATGATCCTGAGCTAAAGAAAAAAGAGAATGCAATCTAGCCAGCACTAGAATTTGTGACTATCTTCTTACTGACTGTGGATACTTCCTGCTTCTGCCACCATCACTGCTTTCCTTGACTGTACCATCAGACTCAGTGAACCAAATAAATCCTCCCACAAATTGATTTTTGTTGGTTATTTTGCCACAGATATTAGAGAACTAAGTAACATATTACTCTTATTGGAGTCCTCTGAAGATTGTAGGATAGGAAAAGGTGGCAATGAATGTTTCATCCTATACTGCCCTGTCACCCTTCTTTCCATGTAGACTTATGATGCCTTTATGACCTTCCAAAGATAACTCATGTCCCTTCCTCTTCTGCCTTTCTCATTGTGACCACCTTTATACTTGAGTCTCAGAAGAAATATAAATAACAATTTTGTTAAAGAATTAGACTTCATTTATTTATTCCAATATTATACGTATAATATGGCTATCATATTTCTTCATGTTTAGTTTATTTTTTTTAATTTTAGAAAGATGCTTGTTCTTGATTTGAGGTGACAATAACATGTTGCAACTTTTCAAAATGTCCAACACACAATGCAGACCCAGGAAATCAGATTCTGTGGTGAGCAGACATCAGTGTTTTGTTAAGTTCTTAAGTAATGTCAACATGAAACCAAGACATAGAACCTTTAGAGAACATTGCATTGTTCTAAGAATTATTACATGTACAATTCTGAATTCCTAAGAGCATGCTTTTAGTGTGGCCAGCATAGCTTTGAGCAGAAAAAAAAAAATCAATACAAACATCTCTTTAAATCATTCACTCCTAACAAGACCTATTAGCCAACCTATTGTTCATAATCAGGAAATTGCTAAGATTACATAATAACTTGAAGAATACAATATATATTAATGTTGACTTGAAATTGTGATGAAGTCAAAAGAGAGGTCCATGCTAATATGCAAATGACCAGTTCAAGCTACAGATTAAAAATATTTAAATAAGAATAATACTCAATTTACCTAATGAATATGACATTCAAAACTGTTATCTTGTAAAACTATTTCAACTCCAACATTATATTTTATTGTATTTTGCTTTATCCACATACCAACATTTTAAATTGAAATGGCTCATATGCCATGCAATATACAATTGATTTATTTTATATTTTCTCAGCAGCTTTATTCCATAATTTAAGGTGACTACCATAAGGGCAAACAGTCAAACAATATTTTAATAACACGATATTAAACAATGCTCAAGGCAAAGTGTGACTGTGACATTTTAACATTGATTAGTAAAATGAATTTAATTCAGATATTTCATCTAAAAATTAAATTCAGTGAATCAATTCTTTTTGACATATGCAAAATTTTCCCTGAGTAAATGGTAATATTTTTCCATTTGCTTTTCATAAGGAAAAGTGTGCATGTTAAGTGTTAGAGAATTCAGGCTAATTTTAATTATCATCGAGAAAGTATCAAAATTTATATATTGCCTTTGCTTGTTAAGAAATGATAGCAGCTGTTTCATTATGCATTGTAACTGCTCTGGGTTTCACTCATTTCCCTGAGAACATATGCTCTTTAGAAACGTTTTAGGAAACATTTGAATGTTGTCATTCTTATGTCTCTGGAGAGAAAGCAAGCTCTATTATTTTAATCATATTTCAATGTGTGACTATATCATTTCATTTTCTTGAAATGTTGTATTGTTATATGTATGTATGCAAACTATGAGTCACACTCCTATGAACTATAAGTTAATGACATACCTGTCTGTACTCTGTTCTTACTGTAAAAAATGTCTCACACTATGAATTTTTGTAATATTTGAAATGTAATTTAGAAATCTGTGTGTTTTGATTTGTGTGAATTTCACATTTTCTGTAATATACTAGGGAATTGAAATATTTGTAAAAAGTTCATACCCCAAACCTAGGCAAGTGTGACTCATGGGATTGGTTAATGGCTATGACAGTGCAAATCTATGAAGTAAGAGACTATCTAAATGCAAATGTTAAAGAAAGTTGTCTAGGTATCTGAGAAGATAATCTAGTATAGGGAGTAGAAAGCCAGACAGGCTGGCAGCATAATCCAAACCATCGTTCCTGCAGTATTTAACAGTACAAAGATCAAAAGTACTCTCCTATGGAGTAGGTCCAAAAAATGAGGGTGCTAGGAGAGACTTCCAAACCTGGTCAGCATCATTCACTTTCTGCTGTGGATACAAAAGCAATAGCCAAAGGGAGTTTGGAGTAAATGTCAATAACTTAGAGTTGGAAGATAAAATATTTGAAACTGAATTGCATGGAAAATTTCCTATTACAATAGACCAATAGGCAAAGATAACATGCCAGGGAAGGAACACATCCAGTTAAAGTTATGCAAAAGCTTTGTTTTTCTTTTATTTCTGAGCTCTGGTATTCATCTCCCCTCCCTGACTCAGACAAGGATTGGTTTCAGATGTGCTGGAGCACTCCAGGGGAGGAAGCACAAGGCTCCCTGCATGGAGAAGGAAGAAGAGAAGTACCAAAGCTGTGAACTGGACAGCATACATATGGGTACCAGGACTCAAGAAGCAAGCAAATAGTATGCATTTTATCCTCATAGATATAACATTTACAATTATTCATAGCAACACTTTTGCAGTGCAGGAAACAGCCAGGACTGGGGCATTCAGCTTCACTGAATCTGTGTGGATCTTGGAAATAACCAGAAATGTTTATTCTTGGCCCCTGGAATAACAGAAATAATTTCAGGCATCTTATTCTATCCTGTCAAGGATTTCTGTGTGCAGATATAGTTTTTGGATAAAATGATATCCCCTAGACCAAGACGCAAATAACATTTGCAACCCCCTCAGTTACCTACTTCATAAACTTTTATTTTTGTCTAAGTAGCTTTGAAACAATGCATTTTCTGTAGATTCAGGATTTCACAACTTGCCTTTCACAACTGAATTGTAACAAACTATGAACATTTAAGTACTAAAAATAAAGATCACCATTTATATGCTGACCAGTTTGAGTTAGATCAGACTCCGGACATCTCTGTTATTATTTTCTCCTATTTTATTTGAGGAAATTTGTATTCTAAAAGACACAATGGGGCATGAAATGAGATTAATATATATATATATATATATATATATATATATATATATATAATGTTTTAAAATGTTTTTAATCCTGAGCCAGTGAAATGGTTCGGTGGAGAACTGATTTCTAAGAGTTCTGTTGAACTCCTTTCATGACCTGTGGCACACATGTATCTCCATGACTCCATAAATAAACATGTGAAAGAAATAAAAAAGTTTTATTTCTAATGTCAGTTTTTCACATGTGTGTGTTCTATACATACCAAACGCAGTATGATGCCATGTGTATTTGTGAACATAGCTGAAATCGTGTATTTGTATCTTTGAGACTCCAGTGAAATGCAGGAAGATTAGTGTAAAGCTCAATAGCATGAAGCTCAATAAATACAAAAATTCCAGCATTAGCATTGCAAACGACATTTCCTAATTGTAGTCATTGAGGCAAAATTTTGTATATTGCAGACAAGCTTGCAAACTTTCTCTTCCAAACCCAAATTTTCATGTAAGTTCATATGAAAATTTCAGCTCATGGTACAATTCAGCTTCTAGCCCTCAGTAGCCTGTGTTTCTTTTGTCATTATTTCATCTGAGTGCTTTGTTCTCTGTAGTTATTTCTCAAAATTAAGTGTTATCTGTAAAAGAAGTTTCAGCTTTCAAATCACTTGGTTTAGAACAACCAAGGAGGTTTTACTGAAACCTCTTTGAAATATAGAAGTCAATAAATTTCAAACTTCTACTTAAATCGAGGGGAAGGAATATTTTTGCTTCTCTTGTTCATCATTAACTTTTTACTAAATAAAGTTTATGAATAAGTAGTTAAAGAAACTATGTAGAGACAGAATGACAGTATGTCTGATATGTATTCAATTTAACTTGGATTAAGCCTGGGTCCTACAAGGTCCTACACACTCTTGCCTGGGTGTGTCTTGTGTTGTTCTTTCCTTTCATATATTCTGTGCATTCTGTATATTCCGTATGTTCTGTATATTCTGTATATTCTGTATATTATTTTGTGCATTCTGTATATTCTGTGCATTCTGTATAGTCTGAATAGTCTGTATATTCCTTATATTTTGCTTAACTGAAAATTAGTTGGTGTTATTTTTGCATACAGTTGTACTCTTGGTTAAAGTTTATATAAATTACAGAATCTGACCTGGAGCCAAGGGTACAGCAAATGTAAAATTTTTAAGTGACTGTATTAGAGATAAATAAAAGCCTTTGAAGTAGATATGTTCTTGAGTGAAGTGGCATGCTATAAACTATGATCTCCATGTCAAGATCTGAGTTTCCTTTCATGATTTGGGTTAAGCTGTTTTTACTACTTCAGTTTTTATTTCTAGAGTTTTCTGGACTGGGATCCTATTCTCAGAGATGCATCCTCCTACTGGAAGGTGGGAGAAGAAGTGAGAATACTTCTAGAGGAATGAGAAGGAGCTTTATCAAGGAGGCAGCAGGATGAGATCCTTGGTTGTGGCTGCCCAGCAGGAGTTGTGTGAATGTTAATGAGACCAGGGAGGTGGCAGATACTCATGTTCCCTTAGGATGCAAATCCCACCAACAAATACCTTCAAAGGAACCTTCATGGACATCTTGGCCCCCTGGAGATGAGGATAGACCCACCCATAGCCACATGCAACCTGATGTACCTACTGTTTTTACAAAGGCCTATGACAATAACAGAGTTGTTTGTTGTCTTCTGCAGGGATTTTATGACACTGGGAATTTTTCTTTTCTTTTTTGACCTTACTAAAGGAATGGAACATCAGATCCTTTATGAGGAAACATTTGCACCCATGGCAGTCAGAGGGAGAAATTCTTGTTCATTATAGTGTACATTTAATATCACTGAACACAAATCAGTACATATACTGATAAAGAATTTGCCCTTCAAACTCTTGATTGAAGTTATTTGTGTTACACATACTTATGGGACCTAAGGTTCTGATTATGATCTTGAGGAAGTATTTTTGTCCTTACAGGATAATTACAATAGGGAATTTAGAGTTTATATAAAAAAATGGTGATGCACACCAGTTATTTAGCCCACCATTTAGGAAGCTAAACTGGGAGGGTATACAAATTCCCAGCCAATGAGATTGTCTGAAATACAAATAAATGTAGGACTTAGGGTTATTATAAGTGTTCACTACTAAGAAAAAAATAAAAACATTTGATTCTCTAGAGCGTCTTAGCCAAAGTGCTATGCACAGACTGTAAGACTCGCAGAGGGCGTGGACCCTCACGCCCCAACTCAGGAAAGGTGCCCCCCCCCCCCACAAATCATTCAGGAGAAGCAGTCTTGATGCAAAAGATATTTTATATTCCAGTGCACTGGGGTTTGCAGCCACACTCCATGTGGAAGTTGGGGACTGGGAATCCTGGGTACAGGGTTCAGACATCTTTTATAGGGTTACAACAAAGCCCGCGCATCATAAACCAATCATCTCATAGCATCCAGTAGCTCAGGAAGTCTGCTTTCACTAGGGCTTCTGGGTAGTATGACAAGTCTCATTTCTTGTTCATACACTCACAGGTGCTGTAGTAAAACCACCCTGTCATAAACAGTCAAGAATGTGACCTTTTGCCTACTCCTGGGGTCAGTGCAGAGCTAGGCTAAATTTTTCCATCCTTCCAAGTCCTGCTTTGATCTCATTCGAGTTTAAACTTTCTGTACCCTGATAAGCCTCTCTACTGATACAGCAATCCAAATCAGACAAGTGAAACCAAATTAGAAAAAGCACATATTGAATGGATACAATGATCTGGGATGTCTTTCCAGGCCGACAGAGAGGAGACCAGATCAGAAAACCACTCTTCTGTTTCACTGGGGGACAGTTTAAATATCCTGTGGGAGTGGTCTTGAGCATCTCTGCGGGAGAGGGACATCTTTGGTGTTTTCTCTGACAAACAGCAGGATTAGAAGTGAGATGGTGGAGCAAGGCTTCTGGTGAAGCTGCCACCAGAACAGAGTTGTTGCTCAAAATTAGTAATTGTTGGTAGTTACTAATTACTGAAAATAAACCCAATTTATTTTCAGTGCCTCTGAGTCAGCATCCAGGTCATCACTGTTTAGGTGCAGGCTGCAGCTCACCTAACCCCTTTCAAAAAATGCCCACCAAGATGTGCACTCCCACCCCAAAGCTGCTCAAGACCATTTCTATGGGTAGTGCAAACTTCATGCGGTCTTTTTGTTCTCGTTGTCTCCTCTCTGTGGGCAGAAAAATCATCCAGGAGCTGTATAGTCATTAAAGCTGGACTTTTGATTTTTAATTCGGTTTGATTTGGTTACTGCATTAGAGGAGACACTTAACATCGAGGTACAGAATCTTTTCAGTCACAAGCCCCCAATGTGACACACTCTATAGCCCTTTATAAAAACTGTACTTTTCCAGCCTGCTCTTTTTCTCCATCATCCTCTCTTAGAGGTGACCTTTGTGATTCCCCTCATGTTCAATAAATCTCTCAAGTGAGGTGTGGTTCATGGTGTGGCTTTGTGGCATTCCCTGGCTCCATCCGTCAACACACTCTTCTGCCATGAAACCGTAAGAGTAACACTCTGTTAAATATGTCAGACTGGAAAGACTTGAGTGTTATATTTAAGGAAATGGGATGATCATAATGGTGGATAACAAATCTGAACCAATAGTGGCCACTAAGGAATGTGTGCCAGAGTTTTCCTTTTGGGTGTTCTGGAACTCTCCAAAATTTAGCAAAGGATACAAACCTCTAGGAAACTGATTATGCATTAGTTACTTTCATTACTAAGTATGCACATAGCTGCTTTGCAGAAATGTTGTAGAGAGTATCATATTCTAGTATTAGAAAACAGGGCTCATATAATGGTTGTGGCTATGTGGTGATTTGCCTACTAGCAAGGACCAAGAAGGGAGAATCATTCTCTCTCAAGGTTAAACAAAGGCTATTATTGTTATGGGAATTCCTCAGAAAAGGTCACTCCAAAAGTTTGTAGACAGTTGAAAGATTTTATCCCATCTAGGTGGGACTACACTCAGATATTTGGGGAACACTTGTACAAGTAAGTGCCCAGAGCACAGAGTTTTTGAAGGAAAAAAAAAAAAAAAAAAAAAAAAAAAGATGTTCTGGCATCTGGCAGGGAGTGGAGTGGTGCTGTGGCTCCCTACATGCAAACAGTTTAAGAGAAGCTACAATAAGCAGCTAGCTGTAGGTGTAGTCTGCAAGCTGTTTAGCAGAGAAGCTAGCTGGGGCATCTTGACCTTGTATTCCAAGAAAAGATTTAGGTACTTTTCCATAGGACTTCTCATCAAGAAGACACAATTCTAGTCAAATCTACAATGGCTTTAGCAAGAATACAAGATGGAGGAACCTCTGCACTGTCTTGCCCAGTCACATTTGGTCTTACATTTATTCAGCTATTTGACTGACCCTCACTGATATAAAAAAGCAATTTCTGAGCTCACTGAGGAATTCCTTTTGACATCATGCATTAACAATACAGATTTTAGATGAAATAGAGACTTTAAGCTCCTATCGCAAATATCCATTCAGATGCTGGTTGGGAGGCACTGTGGCACAGGATTATTCTGTTTATAAAGATCTAAAAGACTATAGTAAATAAAACTTTTTTGTAACAATACAGTATGTGCTTCTGACTTACTGAGAAGTCAGATATGGAAGCCTGTGGGAACAACATGTAAATCCAAGCAGGCTGTTTACACTAGGATCTGATCCTGCATAGTAATCATGTCCAATCCAAGCAGAACCTTCAGAATTTAAAACTAAGAGAAAGAACCAAAGTAAGGTGTGGGATAATTGCAAAGTGCTTAAACGCATACCCTGTTTCTGAAAATCAGAGATGTCTATAAGTTTATCACTACATAGACAGATCTTCTTAATTATAATAGTGTGCTTTGATGAACTGCTCTGAGGGAATAATCATTTTGAGATTTGTTCTCATGTACTTTTAAAAATAAATATATTTTTTCTAAAAGGAACACATTGAAGCAGAAATTATAATCGTTTTAGCCCTGAGAGTTATAAGGATTGTGAATATTATTTTACAATTTCACTAAATACACATTAGGAACTCAGAAATGCTATGATCTATATGTTTCTTACCATTTAAAGGTTTCTTTGTAATTATATTTGGTTCTGACTTCAGAGCTTCTGTCTGAACATTGGAAAGCACAGTTGCTTTCCTTAAAATAAACCAGTCTTCACTTCAAATGTTAATGCCTTTCATTTAGTAGAATTTCTGTCAAAATATAATGTACCTTTATAATGGAAAGTACTCAGGATCATCAGGAGTTCTATTTATGTCCTCCTCCTGAGTTTGTGATTTAGTCCTTTATTCAAAAATAAATAGAAGACCAGCAATGGAATGCTTAGGCAACATCAAAGAGCTGGGAGGTGGGAAGTGGTCCTCTTTGATCTCTTGTCCCTATCAGGGCCCTGGACTTTGCTAACTCTTGTGTCTGTCTTCTGAATGGATCTGCTTAAAGTTAGGAATGCTTGTGACTACCACATGAACAAGCACCCCATTTGCACTCTCCCAGAAACTGTTCTCTCCTATCCAGAAGAATCTGGTCTCAGGGAGATTTTGTATACTTATGAAGTCATCCTACCTAAGGAAACTGAGATTTTTAGAACTGGTTAAAAGCATGAGTATTATCTTTCCCTCTTGGTGTGCCTTCATCATGTTCAAGGGTACTCTCCTAATCACACTGTCAATGAATTTCTGCTTGCTGGTTTTGTTTTACAGGCTTCATTTTTTTTTTTTTCTCCATGAAAACATTTTCCTTGAGGTAGGCAACAAGGCTCAGTTGGGAAAATTCTTATTACTAAATTTAAGGACCTGAGTACATACATATTCCCAGGACCCATGTACAAAGTGAACACTTAAGCTTAGTCCCTGGTAGTTGGAGAAAATTGGCTCTCTCAGACTATCAAGCTTAGACTATTAGTGAGCTCCAGATTCAGTAACAGACTTTGTCTCCAAAAGTATGTTGGAGAAATGCAGAAGAAGACACATGATGCCAAGCTCTGGCCTCTAGATGAACCTGCATGCATACAACTGCACACTTGAATATGGACCTGCATCACACACTCAAAAATAAAAAGAGGAAGAAAATTACCTCAGTGAGTGTGTTAATATTCCTTCCTCCATAACTGCACAGTTTTGGGTAAATGAGAGACTTTAAAGATACAGTAAAGATACAGTAGCCTGTTTGCCTTCTTTTTTTTTTTTTTTTTTTTTTTTTTTTTTTGAGAAACAAGTCATTGCACAGATACAGATTTTAGAGGCAGATGGGTATATGATGAATGCAATTTTTATTAAATTGTAGCATAACAATTTATAAAATAATAATGTCATAATTATAAAATAACATAAGTATTATGAGTTTTAGCTCCCCTATACATAAATGGTTCTAAGATTCTCATGGTCAACATAAGCTGGTCATTATTCAACATTATTCAGTGTGCACTGTTTTAACTTGCTAATTAACTTCGCTGTTTCAGCTCTTTGTTCTATGTGAAGAGAAGAGGAATTTCTGCATCACAAGGCAAAAATGCTGCTGCTCTGGATCAATTACAACAACCCCATTCTCTTTGCTATAGGTTGTTTAAAGGATAAACATGTGACACAATTCTATCCAGGGAGTTTTGAGAGGTAATTAGTAGGAGGCTTGAAGAGAGTACTCTACTTCCTGATAAAATATCTAGTATATCTTTGGTTACTCTGTATTTATTCTGAGTGGAGTCATGTTTCTTATAACTATACAACAGTTATGAGGTCATGAAGAAACTTACTAGGGTAACACAGCATGATGACATCACCGTGGGATGGGAGACACACAGCTCATGAAGGTGTCCCCAATGGTACCTGTTTATTCAAGATTGGAAGTGTCAACTTTTGCATCATGTGATGTGATAGGAAAACTCACTTAAATCTTTTGCCCACATTGTGTTATTTATATTTTATCTGTTTTAATAATTATAAACATTCCATTGCAATCACTACAGACAGAAATAAATAATAAATGTATATATGCATTACATGCATACATTTGTATATTACATATATAAAATCTTCTGTTGACCATAATGGTTTTCAGCATTGTCATCCTTATTTCTATTACATTTCTGAGAGTTACATTTCATTACTAGAGTAAAGTGCTCTGGGTAGACAATACCAGTTATAACTGGCTAATTTGTCATAATTAAATTAACTTATCTATATCTGAATGAAAATGAACTCAGTGATAAGGGAGGTACAATGCTCATGTAAATGGTAGCTTGTTATATTTCCTACCAGAAACAGTCATTATTAGAATAAAGCTTTAGATTCTCTTCTCAGCTCTATTACTTTTGTAATACTGCATACATAGAAATGTTTTAACATATTTATGGACACAAATGCCATTTAACAGTGGGACAATATTCTGACACTAGGTGATGGTGTATAGATACAAATGAGTATATTTACACAATGTCAGCTCACTGTAATGTCACTAGGCTATAATCTTAGGACTCGACCAGTGTAAATCTTGCCCTCTGTTGAACAGAGCAGCCCTTCTGAGTTCATGAGTATAATTCAAATACATCTGATATTTGTATATTAACACCATTGCTATCCTTTGTGAGTAGCTAAGAACTAAGCATTTGTATCTCCAGAACTCAGCTTCTGCTGCATTTATAGTCCATTAATCATTTGTTGCTTTTACTTTATGAAATCTTAATTATTCTTAATGGAAGTTGTTTTTCAAGAGATAGCAACTTTATCTTTCTCAGGAAAAATTAAGCTATAATTTGATAATCCTATCTTAACCATACTGAAAATTTCAGATTAAACTCATTAAAAAGAACCCAAGTAGTAGCTGATAATCAGGATGTGACTAATTTTCTACAAATACTAAGAAAATAAGCAATTGGATCCTGTTGTTGCCAACAATATAATTATACTTAACAATGGTAACTTTCATTGCATATTTCATATTAATATTCAATAATCTATATTAAGTTCAACATTATATTAAAAATATCCACTCCTGATGTCTTATTCTAATGTAATGAATGCACCCTGAGAAAATAATTGCCTTGGCTTTCATTAGTTAAGAGGATCTGCGAAGTTCTCCTTTATAATCTTTGATCTTTTATCTTTAGAATAGTCAGTAGTCTTTGGAGAGTAGAATGCCCAAAGTTGGAATGCTAAAATAAGACATTTATTAAGGGGCATCTAGATGGAGTATTCATAGAGTGGAATTCTGAGACGAGCACAGAGAGTACACTTTTTGTCATGTTTCCACTTGTTCTCTTAGGCCTGCACCAGAAGTGCTTAAATGTAAGGAAGTTTATAACTTACATATTGTCAAATCCAAATGCACAGCCTGACCTAAATATGTATGTGTATATATGCATGAAATGTATGTACACATATGTGTACATTATGTGTATATGCATATATGTTATATATAATATATGTAATAGATTTTATATATATGTGTGAGTGTAATATATAAGTAACGACATTGAAAATACTTTGTCTTCAGAAATTACTATCTAAAAAGACCTATATCTCTTTTTATGAAAAATGTTTTCCTGTAAGTGAAAACTATACTTCCTAAATGGATAAACAGGATAATATGTAGTATAAGACATTGAATCCAAATCTTAATTTCCTTCCTTGCCATGAAACCAATCTGAGAAAATTTCCTTATATCAATTCTACTTAATGTTCTTGAATGAATGATATCTTAGATTAAACCTTTCTTCCAATAATCTTCTCCACGTGCCAATTTTCTTCCTACTCCCTGGAGGAACCAAGCCTCAAAGCCCATAGAATTAAGTATTATCTTTTTAGAATGCTTACTGCTGTTGACAATAGATGACTCCATAGCAATATATCTCTAATTTCAATATATATGAGAACCTCCTAAAGATCTAATTAAGATGCACAGCATGTTTAAGTATGGTTGCTTTCTGAGATTCTTCAATTTCAACAAGGTTCTATATGTAGCCATGGCTGCTGGTCTGTAGACCATCCCTGACAGTCCTGTTTTGCTTTAAGAATGGAGATTCATTTCTTCCTCTCCTTCTCTATTCTTCTCTCCACTCTGTCTTCCTGATCCCTCATGTTTTCCTCCACACCCCCCCTTTCTCCCCTCTTCTTTCTCCTATCTCACTCCATGCTCCAGACTTACTTAGGAGACCTTGTTCCTTTCCCTTTCTCCAGGGGACCATGTTTGTCTCTCTTAGGGTCCTCCTTGTTCCCTAGCTTTTCTGGGATTGGGGATTGTAGGCTAGTTATCCTTTGTTCTATGTCTAATATCCACTTATGAGTGAGTACATACCAGAGTTAACCCACTCAGGATGTTTTTTTTTTCCAGTTCCCCCCATTTGCCTGTGAAATTCAAGATTTCATTTCTTTTTCCTGCTGAGTAGTACTCCATTGTGTAAATGTACCACATTTTCTTTATCCATTCTTCAGTTGAGGGACATCTAGGTTGCTTCCAGTTTCCAAATATAACAATTAATGCTACTATGTGTAAGGAGTAAGGTTTTTCCTCCTGCTGCCTGGTCTTGTCCCGCCGCTGCACCAGCCCCAAATAACACACAGAGACTCTGTGTTTGATATAATTCTGTTGGCCGGTTACTAGTTTCTTATCGGCTAGCTCTGTCTTAATTATTATCCCATTTCTATGTATTTCCATGTGGTCCTATGTGGTCTTCTTACCAGGGAAAGCGGCCAGTGTCTCGTCTCCTCAGTCTCTTGTCTCCTCAGTCTCTCTATCTTGACTCCTTACTACTTCCTCCTTCCTCCTTGTCTCCTAGTCCCTCCTATCTTCCTTTCCTATTGGACATCAGTGCTTTATTCATTAACCAGTATGAGAAACATATACAGAATGTCATCTCCCATCAACTATGAACATAGTTGAACAGATGTCCTTGTGGTTTGCATAAGTATCCTTTGAGTATATGCCTAAGAATGAAATCTTGAGGTAGACTGATTCCCAGTTTCCTCTAGCAATGTAGGAGTATTTCTCTTTCTCCACATCCTCTCCAGCATAAACTTTAATTGGTGTTTTTGATTTTAGCCATTCTGACAGGAGTAGGATGCCATCTCAGAGTTGTTTTAATTTGCATTTCCCTGATGGCTAAAGATGTTGAGTAATTTCTTAAGTGCCTTTCTGTCTTCCTCTATTGAGAATTGTCTATTTAGTTCTGTACCCCACTTTTTAATTGGATTATTTGGTGTTTTGGTGACTAGCTTTTTGAGTTCTTTGTATATTTTGGAAATCAGTTCCCTGTCAGATGTGGGATTGGTGACAATATTTTCCTAGTATATGGGCTGTTGTTTTGTCTTATTGTGTCCTTTGCCTTTCAGAAGCTTCTCAGTTTTAATAGAGGGAGCCATTGTAAGTTTAAAGAGAAATCTGGCACTACAGAAATGTTCAGGGATCCACAAGGATGACCCCAACTAAGATTCTAAGCAATAGTGGAGAGGCTGACTTAAATGTTTTTCTCCTATAATGAGATTGATGACTACATTAAATGCCATCCTAGAGCCTTCATTCAGTAGCTGATGGAAGCAGAAGCAGAGATTCACAGCCAAGCACTGAGCTGAACTTCTGGAACCCAGTTGTAAAGAGGGAGGAGTGATGAGCAAAAGTGTCCAGACCATGATGGGGAAACCCACAGAGGCAGCTGACCTGAGCAAGTGGAAGATCACAGACTCCACCCTGACAGCTGGTGGTGAACCAGCAAAGGACTGAAACAGACCCCCAAAATGTTGGTGTCAGCTGAGAAGCCTGGGCAGTCTATGGGGTCTCTGGCAGTGGAAGCAGCATTTATCCCTAGAGCACGGATGGGCTTTGGGAACCTATTCTCTATGGACAGATACTCTCTCAGCCTAGATACATGGGTGAGGGCCTAGGTTCTGTCTGAAATGATGTGTCAGATTTTAATGATCCCTCAAAGGAGACCTCAACCTCCCTGGGGAGTAGATTGGGTGTGGGATGGGAAGTTGGTGGGGGAAATGGGAGGATGTGAGGGAGAGGGAACTTGGATTGATATGTAAAATATGATTGTTTTTAATTTAAATAATAATTTATTTTTAAAAATGAAGATTCAATTCACTCAAAGTCATTTCAGCTGCAATAACAGTTATGTAGGCTGAGATTCTTACTTCAGGAATTCATTTGAAGGAATGGATTTAGGAAGCCAGGTGTGGTGGAACAGACCTTTAATCCCAGCACTGGGGAGGCAGAAGCAGGTGGCTTTCTGTGAATTTTAGTCCAGTAGGCTCTACACAGAAAAAGACAGGGCTACATAGAGAAACCATGTCTAAAAAAACAGAAAACAAAATAAAATAAGAAGAGATTCAATGTTATTAATCCTAATGTCAACCCTGCAGTACCTAGTTGACCTGTGACAGTATCTTAGTCTCAAAAGTAGCATAGGATTACAGTTTGGGCTCCTTCTTGTTCTCCAGGTCTCTGGATGTGCCTGTTTTTCTCCTCATTTTGATCTCCACTTTCATAACCTGCTTGTTGTAGAAGACCTGGAGCCAGAAAATAAATAGCAACTCACCTAGATGTCTACCATTTGGACTCAGAAGATTGTCTTTTGCCAAACTTAAGTCACCTGCTAGAACTTGGCATGGTCCCTTTGGCAGGACATCCCAAATACCAATTGCCCATGCGGACACAATTAACCTAGCACCTGTCACTCCAGTCAGTAGATTCCAAGCCTTTCTGGCTCTTGGCTTCTTCTGCCTCCTAAACAGCCATGTCTCCAGGTGTGGGGCTGTCCTGTGGCCCTCAGCCCATTTTGTTTTGATTGGAGTTACCAAAGTTTCTTCTACTCTACAAGTTGAAATTCTGGATAGAGTCTCAGTTTTCATCTGTAAACCTAGGTTGTTAAATTTGTGCCAACAAGAGGGGAATACTGTTTACTTAATTTTTACTATTACCTTCTTGACTGGAGTAGTATAGAGAATCCAGGGAGAACAACATAGACAGATATTATATGGTTGGCAAAAGTTGTGAATACTTTTAAAATAAAAGTTGTATTTGATAATTTTCCTTTCCTTGCTATTGACAACATATGTAAAATTACATACACACACTATATATCTATATATAATCTATATCCTTTAGGTCAGGTGAGAATCTATACAACATGTACAATATATCAATTGTATATCTGATCTAATATAAAGATTATTAAGTATCTAGAAAGTTTTTCTTAATTGTAGCATTAGGTGTATTTATATGACTGAAGATGTAGAGATATACTTAGGTATACTTAGTGAAAAGTTTCTACACCCAGACAAGCCTCTCTCCCAAACACAACAACCCAAATCAGGCCAAATCAAAATGAATTGGGAAAAGCCCATGTTTAATGGATACAGCTCTCTTGGGTGACCTTCCAGCCCCACCCCCCACCCCTCTCGATGGAAAATCTATGAGTCTGTTCTCTGAGGGGCAGTTTAGGGGAGCAGTTTAAATAACCTGCAGGAGTGGTCTTGAGCTTTTCTGAGGGGAGGGGCCATCACTTGGAGAGCTTTCTGAGATACAGCAGGGTTTGGAGGGAGGTAGGGGAGGGGTGCCTAGGTTGAACCTCCACCATAACACTTAGTAGAGCTTATAGAATTTTCTTCAATAAAACCATAGCCTTTCAAGATCTGCATAGCCCCATATGGCTAGTTTTGTCTCCTATGGCATAGGTGGCTTTCTTAAAGCAAACTAGAGAGAGCTTTAGCTTTCAAGCCTAAGATACATATATACATATGTACATATGTATACATACACACACACACACACACACACACACACACACACACACATATATATATATATATATAGATCTAACACACATTTCCTTTTCTACAACAAAGGTCACCCTGAAAATGGATCCACAAAGGCTAAGAAAGTACTGTGGCCTAGCCTTTATGCATGTAACAGTTTTTAAGATTCTTGTAAGAACTTTCTACAGAAAGTCATTATCATAATTACCACTAAAAGATTATATGGACCCATCAAAATTAGGTGTGTGTCCCAGAATTCTACAGCTTTCAATTGTTGACATCTGTAATTACTCATTGGCTGAATTCATCTACCAAGTGCTTTCTTTTAATCACCTCTGTAGTACTGGGTTTCCTTAACTTCACTAATCTTTGATAAAGTCTTTCTCTTTTCTAATTTCCCAGGATACATTGTAAAGTAATTAATGTGACTCATTATGCCCACATGGTGTCAAGCAGGGCCATGCATTCCTTCAACAAGGTAATACATAACAAATACCAGGGAGACTGAAATGTTATCTCAGTCTAGAAGAGAATAAAATGTATCCTTCTTTTCTATACTTGTGGTAGAAAAGATATAACATGGTGAATTGCAAGTGAATATTTACTACTTTAACATTCTAACTTATTTTAAATTTTCATAAACTATTATGAAATATACATTAATAACTATAATGTTTAAAAATCAATTTCTATGTTTCAGAAAAGAAACATTATTTTTACATTCCAATACCAAAAGAGATTTTATTTTTTAATATTTAATATGGAGAAACTTAACCCTTAGAGGTGAGGCTTGGTTTTCTCTCATTCTTTGATAGGAAGAAAAAGTTTAAGAATTCAGGCAAAGAAAGCTGACTTTTCTTTAAAAAAGAAGGAATCAGTATAGATGTCACTTGTACATATAAACATATGTATACACATGTATGTCACTCCCACACACTATTACATGAACGTACATATATGTAATCACATGTATACATACCTTACTATGCACATAGATGGATAAACACACACACTGAAGAGACAGAGAGAGAGACAGACAGAGAGAGTGTCATGGATAAAGTATGTCCAACATACTGGACATAGTCAACTTCAAATCCAGAGACACAGGACAGCTTTGCTCTCATATCTGACTTTACTTACATGGCTACAGTATTCAAGCCACAAGAACATTCCTTATCCTTGTCAACAGAAGCAGCCATATCAAATTAGTAATATGGCATCAGCTGTCTTTCACTGGCTACCTGAGATTTTTTTTTTTTTTTTTTGAGAAGGTCATCCATTGGTTCACTCATTTGTGAAAGTTCTAAAGAAGTAAGTTCCACCAATGCATGATCACATGACTATGAGCTCATTTTTCTTCTTTGTCAGTAGTAGTCTGAGAGATATTTTGTTATTGTTGTTTGTTATTATTGCTGTTTGCTTTTGTACTTCCTTGTAGTGATAGAAAGTAATGAAATTTTGAATTGCTAGAATTAATAAAACGTATAAAGAAAAGAAATGTTTTTGTTTAGGTCTCCCTCTAAAGTGTCCTCACCAAATAGGCATTTTTTTTTTTTTTGGTAGAGGAAGCTGGTTTTGAACTCTTCGAGTACCACCTGTCTTCTAAGTGCTTACATTAAAGGTATAAGCTACCATGTCCCATAGACCCTGGGTTCTGTTCAAAGTACCATAGGAGAAAAAAAATCAATAAAAAGAATACATTATCAAGTAGATATGTAAACCACTCAGGAAAACACATGAAAATGAAATCATATTTGGTGCCTATACTGCTCTAAGTGAAAAGACCCATTTTCTATGAGATGATTCCGAGATCATTAGCGTTCTTCATGGCCACATCTCTACATTTCACATAGCAATTTTGCTAAATACCTTGGGGAATGGCATTGAAGTCATTTTCATAATATTTGTGTGCAAGCATACTGTCAGAAGTAAGAGAAAGATTTTCTAAAGCACTGAGTTCTAAGCAAAGGGGAAGGTATATTTTGTAAATTCGGGTATTTAAACCCAAGGCTTGAGTTTTGGGGGTATGCTTATCCCATTCACAAAGAAAACTGTCCTCAAACTGGCAGAATTAGATTACTTTGGAATTCTAACCCCAACTTTAAATAGTCAATAATTCCTTTCTTTGCTTATTTGGCTTTTACATAGGGGTTCACTAAACCTTCAACTGATATAATTATTGGCTCAGATTGTTAGCAATCTAGGCCAGATGGCTGTAGGTTTCTAAAGGCCCAGTTGCTTGTGGTGGTTTTCAGAGTTTGTCTATAGGATTTGGGGATCAGCAATTTGAAAGGGTTGCAAACTTGTAAAATGGTGTTATTCATGAGGCCAGAGTGTTCATCAGCGTGACCCAGCAATAAACGCATTCATTATGGGCATTCCTATTCTCCACAATTTGCCACACAGCACTGGTTTCGGGTGGGTGGGGAGGAGACAATGGCTTATAAAATGCATTTGAATGCCTAAAATGAAGGAGAGTTCGGGCTGGGACTCTGATTCCTTCTTTGGGAAGAACCTTCTCAGGGATTTTAACAGAGTTCTGCTGAGAGTAAGCAAAGTGGAAAAATTGGAAAATTACTTTTTATAAAATGTGTTTCTGGGGGCAAAATAGAGTGGGAGAGTAAATAAATGGAAAATAAGTTACAGGGAAATTCTGTGAAGCAGGGAATATGCAAGTAGCTGAAGACTGCTGAGGAATAATGCAAAAGGTGGGGGGAGGGCGCGCAAGAATGGAGCTACAGCGATAAACTTAAAAGGCGCCTTAGAGCAGAAGGAACATCATAAATAATCATATTTTCAAATAAGAATACCATATCAACTCTGTGACCTGGATACAGCACCAAGCTCCTGAGATATCTCCAGCACTCTGATGCACACAAAATGCAATTTTCAGCTCAGGCATTTTATTTCTCAGTGTAAACAACCTTTGGATTTTTTTTTTATTAAATACGTATCTGGAAACTGTTTCCATAAATAATGTATATATTATAAAAATTTGACTTGTAATCTATTGAGTCCATGTCTCCTCAGTCTTCATTGTGAAAACTCATTAAAGATAGTACTCTATTCGTAGAATTCACGAGGCGAAAGCTACCAATTTTACCCAAGAAAAATTGGATTTTTTTTTAAGTGCAAGACAAAGAAATATGAGAAACAATTTTGCTCAAACAAAAGAAAGGGCTGAAATAAGGTAGAATTACTTTGTTAATTAGTTCCAAATTCTGAGGTGTTCCTTTAAATCTTGCTAATTAAGAGGAATCAGGAGGGTAAGATAGCCCCTTTCTTATCTTCAAAGAGTAAAGATGAAAGAAAACAGAAAATGAAACCTCTCCACTTGGGCTGTTCTTTAAAACAGAGCTCCAAGAAAATCGGCTTGTGTTCTCCTTGGAGGAAAAAAGACCCAAGACCCAAGTATTTGCCGAGGGGGAGGGGAAGTGCATAATTAGAAGCAAGTTTCCCCATTTTATTAAATTCCTTCACCGACAAAATACACTTGGAGGTATTTTAAGTAAAACCAGCATTTAAGAAACGCCGAAAAGCAGATGATTACATGTTTGTGGCACAAGAAAAAGTCAATTAAGAAAACAAGAACTATTCAGTGCCATATAAATACCAGAAGTTGATTTAAAGTTTTTTCTTGCTTTCTTTTTCCTCTTTCTCTCCTCCCTGTCCCCCACCCCCACCTCCCTTTCCTGCTGCAATTTGTCTCCCCTTTGTCGTGGCACGCTTGGAGAAAGTGGATGGAGGGTGGAGGAGGGTTGGGGAGGGCTGAACCCCACCCCCGGCCGCGCTCCCGCGCCCCCGCCTGTCCTCAGCCTGCGCCCGCCACCCTCCTGCTCCCACCCTCCACGCGCGCCCTCCCTCGCTCCGGTGACTCCAGCAGCTTCGGATTTGGAAGCTCGCTGATTGGCTGGAAGCGATTCAACACACGCCAGGCAAAGAGCTTTGTCTGAGTTGAAGTGAAGTTGTAGAGATTTTCAGACTGGAGTCAGCAATCACGGGTGTTTAGTCTGCAGTCGAACAGAGAAAGGAAAAAAAAAAAAAAAAAAAAAAAAAAAAAAATCAAGAATCGCCCGGGAAAGACACAAGGCAGACTCCGCCAGCACCCTGCAATAGACGGGGACCGAGTCCATGCTGGGAGCCAGGCCGAGGTGACAAGCTGCTCCCAGCCAGGAGGACTGGTGGCCACCCTCACCAGGAGGAGACTTCATGCTCCTGTCCAGAAGTCGCCACACGGTGTGTATGAAAACTGAAGTTTGTGAGCTGTTAATTGCTGTGTGATTAAGAGTCGCTTTCAAGTCGCAAGACCTGATGTGGCTTAGAGCTCTGAGTGGCGGGGAGGAAGTTGAAGGGATTGCTGGGCTGTGCTAACTCGCCCTGGGAAGGGAATCTGGGGACTGACCAATGCACCAAATGAATACTAAAATGCACTTTAGATTCGCACTTGCACTTCTGATGGCATTTTTCAGCCACGATGTCCTGAGTAAGAATCTGAAATACAGGATTTATGAAGAGCAGAGGGTCGGATCGGTAATTGCTAGACTATCAGAAGATGTGGCTGACGTTTTATTGAAGCTACCGAACCCTTCTGCCGTTCGTTTTCGAGCCATGCCAAGGGGGAATTCTCCTCTCCTGGTGGTAAATGAGAACACCGGAGAAATCAGCATAGGGGCTAAAATCGACCGCGAGCAACTATGCCAAAAAAACTTGAACTGTTCAATAGAGTTTGATGTGCTCACTCTGCCCACCGAGCATTTGCAGCTGTTCCATATTGAAGTGGACGTGCTGGACATTAATGACAATTCCCCTCAATTCTCAAGACCCGTCATTCCCATTGAGATATCGGAGAGTGCGGCAGTCGGGACTCGCATCCCGCTGGACAGTGCGTTCGATCCAGATGTTGGGGAAAATTCCCTCCACACCTACTCGCTCTCCGCCAATGATTTTTTCAGTATCGAAGTAAGGACCAGGACAGATGGGGCTAAGTACGCTGAACTCATAGTGGTGAAGGAGTTGGATCGCGAGCTGAAGGCGAGCTACGAACTTCAGCTCACCGCTTCTGACATGGGAGTGCCCCAGAGGTCTGGCTCCTCTGTTCTGAAAATAAGCATTTCGGATTCCAACGACAACAGCCCTGCATTTGAAGAGCCCTCTTACACAATACAACTCTTAGAAAACTCCCCAGTTGGAACCTTGCTCCTGGATCTAAATGCCACCGATCCAGATGAGGGCGCTAATGGGAAAATTGTGTATTCTTTCAGCAGTCATGTGTCTCCCAAAATTATAGAGACTTTCAAGATCGACTCAGAAAGAGGACATTTGACTCTTTTCAAGCCAGTGGATTACGAAGTCACCAAGTCTTATGAGATTGATGTTCAGGCCCAAGATTTGGGTCCCAATTCCATTCCTGCTCATTGCAAAATTATAATTAAGGTTGTGGATGTCAATGACAATAAACCTGAAATTAGCATAAACCTTATGTCCCCTGGAAAAGAAGAAATATCTTATGTTTTTGAAGGGGATCCCATAGATACATTTGTTGCTATTGTCAGGGTTCAAGACAAGGACTCTGGGCTGAATGGTGAAATAATATGTAAGCTTCATGGGCATGGACATTTTAAACTTCAGAAGACATATGAAAACAACTACTTAATCTTGACCAATGCCACGTTGGATAGAGAAAAGAGATCTGAGTATAGTTTGACTGTGATTGCTGAGGACAAGGGGACACCCAGCCTCTCTTCAGTAAAACATTTTACTGTTCAAATCAATGACATAAATGACAATCCACCTCGCTTCCAGAGGAGCCGCTATGAATTTGTCATCTCTGAGAATAACTCTCCAGGGGCGTATATCACAACAGTGACAGCCACAGATCCAGATCTTGGTGAAAATGGACATGTGACATACACCATTTTGGAGAGTTTTGTCTTGGGAAGTTCCATTACCACATATGTAACCATTGATCCTTCTAATGGCGCCATCTATGCCCTCAGGATCTTCGATCATGAAGAAGTGAGTCAGATCACTTTTGTGGTGGAGGCAAGGGATGGGGGCAGTCAGAAACAGCTTGTAAGCAACACGACAGTTGTTCTGACCATCATTGATGAAAATGACAACAACCCTGTGGTTATTGGGCCTGCAATGCACAATAATACTGCAGAGATCTCCATCCCCAAGGGAGCTGAAAGTGGCTTTCATGTCACAAGAATAAGGGCGATTGACAGAGACTCTGGTGCAAATGCTGAACTCACCTGCTCCATAGTAGCAGGTAATGAGGAGAACATCTTCATCATGGATCCCAGGTCATGTGACATTCACACTAATGTCAGCATGGAATCCATTCCCTCCACTGAATGGCCACTCTCAGTTATCATCCAGGACAAAGGCAATCCTCCTCTGCATACCAAAGTCCTTCTGAAGTGCATGATCTTTGACTATGCAGAATCTGTGACAAGCACAGCCATGACTTCTGTCAGCCATTCATCCTTGGATGTGTCCATGATCATAATTATTTCCTTAGGAGCAATTTGCGCAGTGTTATTGGTTATTATGGTACTCTTTGCAACAAGGTGTAATCGAGAAAAGAAAGACACTAGGTCCTACAACTGCAGGGTGGCAGAATCCACTTACCAGCATCACCCCAAAAGACCATCCAGGCAGATTCACAAAGGGGACATAACACTAGTGCCTACCATTAATGGCACACTGCCCATCAGATCTCATCACAGATCCTCTCCATCTTCATCTCCAACTATGGAACGGGGACAAATGGGCAGCCGTCAGAGTCACAACAGTCACCAGTCACTCAACAGTTTGGTGACCATCTCATCAAACCACGTGCCAGAGAATTTCTCATTAGAGCTCACCCACGCCACTCCTGCTGTTGAGGTAAGATCATAAACTACATCACCTGGTAAAGCCATCAGTTAGTGCTCAGGGGCTGAGCAGTAATTGCACCTTTAAGACTATCATTGATAAGTAACAAAACCCAGTTCCAGTAGGACTCAAATCACAGTGTGTATCTATCACAGGTATGCACTTCATCACACTTTTCTAGTTTTTATAAATAATTCACTTGCATGTAATATGTGTGATGTAAGAGAATAAATATGAAGCTCACACTGGACTGTCTAATCAGAGTCCCTTCACTTCTCAGAGTAAAACGCTGGGAGATAAAAAGGAAAAAAAATTAAAAAATTAAAAAAAAACTAAAGGGACCCACATATTCTCAATGTTAAAATCTCTTCTGAAAAAAAAAAAATCAACATCCTGGGTTTCAGGAATCTCATTCCAGGGCATGCTGTCCTTGCAAAACTTTGAAGAGTTTTCTGGCATTGTTAACAGTTTATTTTACTGGGTTTCTTTGGAGTATTTTTCTTAAATGTCTGACCATTTTATCTGAACTGTAAAAGAAGGCAGTTATTTAAAAGGAAGTCTTTCAAGAATGAGCAACTCAGCTGTGTTTTGAGATTATCCAATTCTCCCTGCAATCTATTTTAGCTGTGTTTCTTTCCTGGCTGGTGCACTTTCTGCACAGTCTAGCCTACGTAAATCACTGACATAGAGAAATGATGAGCTTGGCGTGTAATAACAAGCCTCTCCTTTCCCTTGCTTAATGCACGTGAATGCATGAGGTTTATTTTTTCCTCCCATCAGAAATCAGTTCTGTCTCTTTGGTTTCCAGCAGGTCTCCCAGCTTCTCTCCATGCTTCATCAGGGGCAATATCAGCCAAGGCCAAGTTTTCGAGGAAACAAATATTCCAGGAGCTATAGGTATGAATTATCCTCTGTGTAAGCTCTTAAGTCTCAAGTAGCTTAAATGCTGAAAAATAAAATTGTGCTTTTTCATTTCACTGATCTTTCTAGATATGCCCTTCAAGACATGGATAAATTTAGCTTGAAAGACAGTGGCCGTGGAGACAGTGAAGCAGGAGACAGTGATTATGATTTGGGGCGAGATTCTCCAATAGATAGGCTGCTGGGGGAAGGATTCAGTGACCTCTTTCTCACAGATGGAAGAATTCCAGCAGGTAAGAGGGAAATGATAGCTAAATGTATTTTTTTTTACAGCTACTACAGCACCAGGATGATGGACACCTTCTCTCATGCTTCTAATTCTGCTGTCTTTTTCCTTTGCACTAAAGTAGATGTCATCTGCCCACTATGAACAGTGAACAAGCATGAGACACTTGCATTTTTGTTTTCTTCTCAAAGTCCACAATAAGCAGTTGGTAGGGAAGTAAGAAATATGGGGGCTTAAAAAGTAAAGGAGGTATAAGAACACAGAAGAAAAGGAGACTTCTACCCTCCTCTTTCTGTCTTGTGCAGCAGTGCCATAGGGCATCCCCTAAGCAACTCTAGAAAATTACTGGTTGGCTGTTTGTATTCCGACAGCCTGTTTGGTGAACAGTGGTGAGCTAGACTGTAATTTGGAGGATGAATTTCCTGTGATGGGAACCAACTCACAAAATCAGAGACTTAAATACACCAAAAAGGGTATACTTTAAGCACTAAAAATAGGTGAAGGAATGTACCTTTGTCAGTGGTGAGCAGAGCATATTTCATGCCACTTTTCATTTTGAGTCTGTACAGCAATGGAGCAGGAAAACAAACCCAGAGGGGAATTTATAAAGCACACAGCTAAGTGTGTGGAGATGCTGTTAAGTTTTGAACCAGTTTTTCCTTAGTGATTCTTGCTTCTAATTGTGCAGTAGGAACTCTGATCCAACTAAGCAAATACTTAGAGCATCAGTTGCTGTTCTGTTGTTAGGGGATGTAGTAAGAAACCAATCTTTAGGAACACAGAGATGTTCCTCTGACTATCCATGTCTAAATTCATTGACTGTAATCAAAGAATAGCCTGCCTGCTTGGGGTACATTATTTTAACCATCATAAGCTTCAGTTTTCAAAGATGACATTTGACATTTGACAATACATATAAAGAAAAAGAACAATAGTCTACTCCCATCTTCTGTCTAACATGAACTTTTGATCTAAGGATACAGTAGTATAGGAAACATAAGGGAGTTTACCAGAAATTTGGGGAAATTCAGTAAACAGAACTTTAGCTCTCATGAGCTATAGGAGTCCTGATAGCAGCAGCTAATCATCAGTAGGCATCCTTACCTACTGTCTCAGGGTATCCTCTGGGTCTAGGCTGAGTACTCTGGGATCAAATAGAGTATTTTACCTGCCTTGTTTTGCTCCAGGGTTTGACCCTGGAACTGTACTGGTAGTTGTTGACTTTATACACATTTCAGTGAATAAGCTCTTATCATGTTGAAAACATTGATGTTATGCTCATTGGAGTTAGTTGTGGTGGTGGCAGTGACATTAGTATTTATGCATGCTTTCATCTTTGAAAACTGAAAGCTTATGAAGGTTAAAATAATGTACCCCAAGCAGGCAGGCTATTCTTGGAGGAATGAGATGGTGAGATCTGAATCAATTTCCACACCACCTAATCACTAATCTATGTCTTAGTTAAGTAACAAATGTTTTCTTTCTAAATAAAATGTCTGGCTTGTTCTTCTTCTCCTCTCTGTCTCTGTCTGTTTGTCTGTCTGTCTGTCTCTCTCTCTCTCTCTCTCTGCATGTGTGTAAGTGCACACATCTGCACACGTATTTGCCCATCTGTGCCTATATAGGAGGCAGAAGACAATGGTCTTCCTCTATTCACTTTGCCTTGTTGCCTTGAGATATGATGTCTCTTTCAAAAATTCATGGATACAGCTAGCCAGTTGACCAGCAAGCTTCCAGGATACCTACCTTTGTCCCCTTATGTCAGGGTTACAGGCACAAGCAGCCACATCTAGCTTGTATATGGGTGCTGGAGAGGCAAACTCATACTTCCATACTTGCACAGAAGTGTTCTTACCCTCTGAGACATCTCCCTAGACCCTTATTTGGCTTTCTATCATTTTATACCAGCCTCTCTGCAAACACTAAGTATTGCTCATTCAGTTATGTGAATACAAAGATATTTTATCTCTGTCTAGACACATGTATAGGAAGTATATCTAGTTGCATTGAGGCCTACTGTGTGCATGACAGCCTATAGTTGCATGGTTTCCCATGAAAACTATTATTTTAAATTTTGTATATTGTTTAGACCAATTTGAAGACAAATCTCTGAAGTTTCTCAGGACAACATGCTCAAAGACAATTACTTTTCTTTTTCTGGCTTATATAATGAAGTAGCTGGCTGAATTTGTATAATTCTATGATATGATAATGCTGATAGAACCCTAGACTAAATTAGTAGAATTACTCAGATTAGATTATTTCCTTAACAGGAACACATGGGCAAAACATCAATATTGCAGTAGATATTTTAAAATGCTTAGGGTTCATTTTTTGGAATTCTAATTTATCATGACAATAAAAATAGACAATAAAAATTGGACTATTCCAGAAAAATAACCTTGCCATTTTGGGATCTAAACAACATCTGGTGTCTTTTTCAATTCCAACATCATATAATTTGAATAATTAGTGTATTATTTTTATACTCAAACATTTATTCACTCATTCATTACTTGCAGTTCTGGGAATTGAACCCAGAAAACCACTCAAATCAAAATTGTGCTTTCCCTCTTTGCAATGCTTCTCATATGTATTTTCTTCAGAAAAAAAGCAGAGTTGAGTTATCTTTCCCTTTTCCTTCCAAAGTTACTGTCTTCCATATGTTTATGGCAGGAGAATTATCTGTTATTTGAACTAAAAATGATTAACAAATGTTAAAGAATAAAGAGATTGTGTTAATTGTAGGTAGGCAAAGATAAACTCTAGAAAACTGCCAGTCTTTATCTCTATCAGTATCACATAGTTGTCCAAAATTATAGACCTTGTGTGTGTGTGTGTGTGTGTGTGTGTGTGTGTGCATGTATCTGTGTTTCTTATCAATTATATCAATGCATAGAAGATGCATTACTGCCTTAGTTGCTTCCTGTTTCTACATGGACTGAGCTATTCTCAAGTTACAGAGAACAGGGAAATGAACAGTGATTGGTGATGCTGCCATTGTCTTCATATTTCAAAGGCACAGATTGCTGCATACTGAGTGTCTACAGAGATAAACATCTTTTAATCATGAGTGTCATTGCAGTGACACTGTGTCAACATTCTAGATTCCTATTCATTCTGGCAACTTCTACAGGCACATTAGGTTGTAAAACTTGTGGTTTGCAAAAGTATCTACCCAGGAAATACCCCAAGTAGAGAAAAATGTTGGCTCACATCTGAATATTATTAACAGAGATCAGCACAATTTTCTAAAGTATGTATATTTTTAGGACTTAAGTGTCTCATACCAACTGTTTTTCTGCATTGATTTGTGAACAAATATAGACTGTGTTGCTCTGCATGACTTGCCAACAGGGTCATTTTTGGTCATTCCCACACAAATGTAGTTTTTTTTTTTTTTTTTTTTTTGAGCAGCTAAACAAACAAGCATATTTTATCTGTTGGCTCATGTTTGTCAGCTCTTTTCTTTCTTCCTCATTCAAGTTTGAACTCCAATACTAAGCATGTTCCCAGTGTATAATGTTGCACATAGATAGTTGTAAAGTCTCCCCTGCCTAGTATTTTTCTACTTTATTTTGTTTCTCTACTTTTCATCATCTTTCGTCTGTGAATCCTTCAAATACTCATTTTTCATTATTCTATTCTGTTCTCCTACTAGGTGTTTTTGCTGGCTCCTATAGCTGATTTACTGTACTATTGGGCATGATGATATTCTGCATTCCTTGGCCCCTCCCTCTATCAAATCTTTACTCCATACACTTTTCACAAACTTTTCAGAAAATTTAAATCACTTTTTTTTTTTTTTTCTTTTGGCTCAAAGTCAATCCCTGACTCATGTTGCTCAGCAACGCTGAACACAATTATTAGATTTGTATTCCAAGTCCAATGAAATGTACTCTTGGCTTAATCTCAGTTTTGTCAGTTTTGAATCCTTTGCAACAGGCAAAGAGGCTTCTCTTCTCACAGCACACCAATGCTTTGCACACACTTCCCCTCCTACAGGAAAAGCTGCCTTTTACTCACTTTGTGAGGTATACCTGTTATTTTTAATTAACTCTGCCTTTTGAGATACCAACACTCACATCTACTCCTTTTCCTTCCTTAACATATCCTGAATATCATCTTATTTGCCACTTTACCTGAGTCTCTATGTCATTTGTTATATGTATCTTAGAAGTAGGTTGTAGTCCTTTTGACAAGGAGGCACCGAAACAGTCCATAGTTGATAGGATCTTCAAGGATAACCTACTAGCCCCTCTGTAGCTAATTGACTTGACTGAAGTTTTCTCTTATACCCACTGCACTGCTTTCCTCCACCATACTTGTAAGGTACAGGACACTAATAAAATTCACAGTCAAGTATGACACAGAAGACCTCCCATGTCTACCTGTTCCTATCACCATAAAAACTATCACCTTAGAGAGTGTTCAAACATTCCCAAGAATAGCAGAAAAGATGGACATTGCTTAGCTTCTCATGATACTTACATGTGGGATGGAACATTTTCAACACCAAGCCACACATATCAAGGAGTAAGGTTGAGGTTAGAACATCCATAACAATGAACATACTTTCCTCTGTTCCTCTCATCCAATTTACCTTTAATTATTCCCCTTTCCTCACCATGGCCTCATTTTTGCTACCCTTTCCTGTGGCCTACCTTCATAAATTTTCTTTTATTCCATTTCTATTAACATGTATGTGGTGTACATTTGAGTCTGTATGTTTACATGTATGTGGATATGTATGTGTGATGAGTGTGCTTATATGTGAGTACCCATGTGTGTAGAGTCCTGTTATAATACCTGCAATCATCCACAATAGCTAGTCCATCTTATTCAACAAGGCAGGACCACACAATCAAATGCAGAGTCCATTGATGGCAGTGGTCTGGCTAGCTGGCTTGTTCTGGGAATACATTGTCTTCATTATCCAAGGCAGGAGTTTCAGGTAAACCACTACATTCACTTGGCATGTCCAAGGGTTCTAAGGATCCTAAATGCAGTACTTGTGATTGTGCAGCAAGTACTCTATCCATGGAGAAATCTCTCCAGACCTCCTTTGGATTTTAGGTCAATTAATTAAATTCTCATTTATCTATTGTGCTATAAATGCTATCCACTTCTTACCAATCATTCCTAAGATAATTGTGTTAGTCATGTGGGTCAAGCTGTTATATTATCATGTTGTCCGTGTGCTCAATGTGTTCATGTATTGAGAAAGCTTACATATGGTCAAGGCCCTTAGAATCCCAGGTAATTTTTGTCTTTGTTAAAGAAATCAAAGCCAAATGAGGCAGTGCTGTGAGGAAGTTTTCCCCAAGCCTAAAGGCCCAAAATTGAGGGCCAGAACAACAATCACAGCTCTGTTCTTTCTTCTGTCAGGATGGGAGTCAGACAGTATACACAGATCTTCTTTCCATGTTCAGAAACGAAGAGGACAAATCAGGGACTGGAGGTGGGGGCATCATCATGGTGATTGCTCTCAGCTGGGGAAACCTAGGTGCTATCTATAGCAGTTGTTTTTTTTTCCTCTTTGCTGTTTTCTCCACAGAATGGGTTAAAACAAGTGTTGACAAACTCTTCAATGCAGCACAATACCTGAAGTTGCTCATTGGAAACTGTTTTTATTTTAAATCATCCTGGTTTGTTAGGTTGACTTTCTTCACAGCACAATGACACAGTCAGTCCTTTAAGTCCTCTAAGAACAAAGGTTCCTTGCCTCGATTCTTAGATTTTTCTCAGTGTTTTGTTTGTTTGTTTGTTTCACAATTTACGATTTATAATTCTTGGATTCATATAATCTGGTCCCTTCTCTTACAGCACTTGTTTTCATTTTTGTTCCTCAATTTTTCCCTTTTTCTATAAAGAACAGAGGTCCAGAGGGATCTAAAGACCAGAATTAGCATGAAGGTCAGTGATAAAGCACTGACTTCCACATAGTTAAAGGAAATCATTATTTATTCCTTTCTGCTTACTTTTCATCCAGAAAATATTGTGACCACAATCTCTATACAGCTCCTTGACCATCCTGTAGAGATGCTATGGTGCACATAGTAGGTGATTTCATCCCGTAACAAGCAGTGTGGCATGTCATAAATTCAGCAATGACCAAACTGGAAATCCTCTCTCAGCAGCTACTGCTGTAAAAACCAGTGTTGACAGTTCCTTTACATTTTCTAAAACTTTGCCATTTGTCTAAAAGTGTACAGATATTGAAAAGACGAGGTTTTCTCTGGATCAAGTGGTTGTTTCTGCATATTTTTACATAGCTCAAAATTCATGCATTTTTAGCAGCTCTATACACTAAATTTAGTGATCCCCCTCTTTTATTTTTTGCTTTTCTCATTTGTAGTACTTTTTTTTTTTTTTTGGAATGTGGCCACTATGTAACCAGAATATGTGGCACACAACTAAAGAATGAACCTTTCATAATCTTCAGCTTTCAGTGACTTTTCCATGTAATGAAATATTAATGTATTTCAACAGGGCAACTCAGGATACCTAAGGTAGTAATTAAGAACACTTTGCACTGTTATTTGTTATTTTAATTAATAGGCCATTATACAATGTATAAAATCCTTAGGAGACACTGATAAAGACAATAATTGGAGAAATAAGATTCTAAGTGCCTCCATTCAAATAAAAAGCAGGTCGAGAGTTTATTATCAAGGAGGTTAGTTAAAGATATGTTGAGGAGATTACCTAGTGTTATTCCAAAGCAAGGATTCCACCTCAAAGTCTATTTCTTGCTGTTGTCATTGTACAACTTACTTTTATATTTTGTTTGCTCACCAAAGCCTTGGATTTTTGGGCCATGTTTATGTATAAATAATCATCTGATTTATGTTCACAGTAAACTACTAAAAATGATTATTCCTTTGCCTTTAATAGATGGGAGGATATACAAGTAACCATGGGAACTGGTCCATAAAGCATGGTAACTAGTTTATCTACTGTGCTAGTAACAGGTTGGCATCATGACATTAGTAAGAAACCTTCTCTTTCTACCCTTAAGAATAAAATGACACTCCCATGGCTTTGAGTGATGCTACGTATAATAACAGGCCCTCCTTGTGTTGTTTGTTCTCAGCAATGCGGCTGTGCACAGAGGAGTGCAGGGTCCTGGGCCACTCTGACCAGTGCTGGATGCCCCCACTGCCCTCACCATCCTCTGACTACAGAAGCAACATGTTCATTCCCGGAGAAGAATTCCCAGCGCAGCCTCAGCAGCAGCTCTCACATCAGGGCCTTGATGATGACAGCCAGCCTGCAGAATCTGGGGAGAAAAAAAAGAGCTTTTCCACCTTTGGAAAGGATTCTCCCAGCGATGAGGACTCGGGGGACTCTAGCACATCATCTCTGCTATCTGAAATGAGCAGTGTGTTCCAGCGCCTCCTCCCTGCATCCCTAGAAACCTATCCTGAATGCAGCGAAGGGGACCGCTCCAATTCACTGGAACGTCGAAAGGGTCCAGCACAGGCAAAAACGGGGGGTTACCCACAAGGGGTCGCGGCCTGGGCAGCCAGCACACATTTTCAGAACCCCACCAGCAGCTCTGGGACCCCTCTGGGGACTCACTCCAGCGTGCAGCCATCTTCTAAGTGGCTGCCAGCCATGGAGGAGATCCCTGAAAACTATGAGGAAGATGATTTTGACAATGTGCTCAATCATCTTAGTGATGGGAAACACGAACTCATGGATGCCAGCGAGCTGGTGGCTGAGATCAACAAACTGCTTCAAGACGTCCGTCAGAGCTAGGGGACTTTGGCTGAGCTTTTGTGTTTCCGAGTGTGGAATTAGGGGAGAGGGAAAACCCCTGAAAAACTGGCGTTGCCAAATAGTTGCATTTATCATAAATGTGTCTGTGTATATTGAATATTAAATACTGTATTTTCGTATGTACACGATGCAAGTGTGATTATTTTAATCTGTATTTTAAAAATACATTTGTACCTTATATTTATGTGTAATTTAACAGACAAATTTTATTTTTTTACTCCCATGACAAACATGTTTTTCCTAATCATGCAGAACTAGCCACTATTTGAATCTATATCCTTTTCAACCAAAGGTACTGTTTAGATTAGTTACATTGGGACAGAATTAAGCTCTATGAACAATCCCATTAATGCATTAGGTAATTCTTAGTTTCATTAAGCAATGCAACAACTCCTTTTTCAATATTTACAAAAATTTAACCAATTTTATGATTAATTTGTACTGCTTTCTGTTAGCTGTGATAAATTCAATGACGTAGAAATTCTTCATAGCAATGATGTGTTCATCCATGTTGCCTGCCAGTGAATGGCTCCTGTCATTGTAGAGCATCACACTGGCTTGGTATTGAGAACATTTTTCCAGTAGCAAAATAATATCTACTTATAATTTAAACTAAACAGTGAATCTGATTTGATCCTTGCCATGTGAAATACGATCTAATGAAGTGGAATGTGTACTCTAAATGAATGACATTATATATTTACCAGCATGGAGTGTTAACAGACAAATACAGATATGTCAGTACTCCAACCCTCCCCCACAGGTAGCAAACATATTTGATTTACCGGAAACTCCTATTTTAATCTCTCCCTGTCTTCTCATAATACTTGAACATTTGTAGCGACTGCATTGCCTCTTTTGGCTATAATCATTCACTTTTAGCTTTTGTCTCTTGTGCATGCTTTCATGGTTTTGCTTGTATTTTTAGCATATGAACATTTATAAAGTCACGTTTTTGTTACTGCTATTTTGTTTGATTTATTGTGTGACAAATGGAAACTTTATTTATTGTACTGTTATCTTCAATGTGGAATGCCTTGGTACGCAAGATCCTTATTATGACTATGATCATTTATGTTCAAGCTTCTATGAATGTTATTTCTATTAATACACTATCTTAATTGTACTGTTCTGAAAATTTTACTGTCAGTGAAAATAAAAGGAAAATTAAAAGCAAAGCTAAGAAACTGTCTACAAGTCAGAACCCTGCTTTCATGTTTTAAATGTTTTTTGTGCTCAAAACTCCCTGAGGGGGAATTCAACATTGGGCATCAAATGACAGAAAGGGAATAACCAAGTGGCTTGGCAACTAACAAAAACACACTGGAAAGGAAATGAGTCAGAGACCAGTCATGGGAATGAAAGCAATTGATTGGACTTCTTTTATATTATATGATTTTAATGTATTTAGTGTAAGCAAAAACACAAATAACAGATTTAATATTGCTCAAATTACAAAACTCTTTCTCAGAACATGTAATGCTAAGTTGATCAAGAAGATATGACAATAGATTCACAGGTTTCCCAAGAGGCTAAAATATCCCCCTTGACATCACAACGGGGGATTGACCTGATGTCTCACTGAGATAACCACAGAATGCCTAATACTAAGATATTTAAATTTACAAATGAATCCTTCACTAAATAGAATGTATTATCTCTTCCAAAAGGCATATATGCCTCAATAGTTGGGACTGCAACTACAGTCCATTTTTTTATTTTTTTATTTTTTTTTCAATAGGTCACAGTCACTAATGCTATACTCATTTAAATATACCTTTCCTTTAATTCCTCCTTCTTTCAGTAATGTTATTATTGAAGAAGACTTTCATAACTTCACTGCTCTTAATTCACAGCATCAGCAGTAACTGAAGAGGTAAAACTAGAAATAGAGATTTTGAATAATGAGAAATAAATAAGACAACATTCCCACATAAGGCATTCTGTGTGTCCAACCCCTGAGTTCTCCTGGCTTCTCTGGTTATTCTTTCTTCCCATACCCACAGAAAGGGAGGACTGTTGCATGATCTCAGATTATTTTCATATCCCTTTCCACAGTAATATTTTCTTGAATACCAGGATGTCATGTGCATTTACCATGATTTAACATCTCATCCATTCTGACCTCCTATGGTTTACCTACTTTCTCCTAGTTCTCTAGAAACAAACAAATTGACAATTAAGGATGTCTTACCTATTTATCATTCCCCATTTCCTTTGCTCCCTGTGGATTCTTTTCAATACTACTCAATAACAAGCTCCCACTAAGGAAATTGTCTTCCAAGAAAGAGAGTGCAGCTACTAATATGCTGCTTCACAAATCCTCGTAACCAGTGCCTACAGAATGCTGGGATGGACTTCAACTTTTTACAGGTCATTCACATCCTGATTTATTCTTCACTGTTTTCTGTCTTAGTATTTAACAGGCTATGACTCAAAACTCTGTTAATCATTTACGTCAATTCTCCTGTCTTCTGTGAGTCACACTCACCACTTACTAATATATAATTATTAAAATTCTTGTTTTACTGAAGTAACAGGGAGAGTCCTATTAGTAGAATCAATTTCATTCTTTTCCTACTAATGTCAGAGGATTTTCAAAGCTGAGTTGAAATTCAAAGAACAGTGTAAGTATGCAAGGAGCAAGCAATTTCATATGGAAGCAATTGCACTGATGAGAAGGTTATCTCAAACCTGGCATGGTCTCACATAGCTGAAGCAGGTGTTCCTCAGTATGCAATGAATTTGTATGCTTTCCTTTCTGTCCTGATATTTCTGTTCCAACTCAGTATGTCAATAACATGGTATCACAGAATCGAAGATCAAGGAGACTCTGGTTGAGTGATGAATATTCTGTGAGAAAGTTAAAACCAAACTACAAAAGATTTAATGATTTATGTGAAGCTTTAAAACTGTTCAAAAGGGTACACATTTGAAAAGAGATAGTGACTTTGAATTAATTATTTTTCCATTGTGTATGTGTGTTTCTGTATACATTTTTACATGTGTATGGGAACACACTCATAAGTGCATGTGAAGATCTGAGGTTGCTTTCTGGAGTCATCCTTTATTGTTCTACTTTATTCATTAAGGTAGCATCATTCAGTGAAAGCAGAACTATTTGATATGGCTTATTTTGCTTATCTTGCTAGTCATTTTGATCAGAGAGTCCCCTGTTTCTTTCCACCATGCAAGATTAAAAGGAGCCCATCATGCCCACCTGCTACATGGATTCTGTGGATTTAACTCCATTTTTGTGCTCCTCTGGTGAGTACTTTAAGCACTAAGCCCCAAATTATTATTCTCCAACCCCAAATTATTTCTTTAAATTCATAGAACAAAACTTACTTTGGGTTCATAAGGTATCTTACAATGTGAAAGTATAAGTTATCAAACTAGTTGTAAACAGTTAGGGTATGAATTCTGTGTGTTTGAATAATTTGAAGTTTTCATTTTTATTAGGTTCATCAGATCACCAAACAGTCATGTGATCCAGTTCAATTCTTAGAGTCACTTCCAAAACTACTCAATATCACATACAGCTTGTTGTAATTGAAACATCTTAATTGAAGTCTATTTTCATTTTCCATTTATATCTTTGATGTCATAGGTCAATATATATGTTCTGAAACAATTAATAGGGACTGGTTTCCTACAGTATGGATAAAACTAGAGTAAATGTGAAAATGGTGGTAAACAATCACCATTAATTTGCTCTGTTTTACTATACTCTATCCTACGCAACATGAGGATCTGCTAAAATATTTTATGGGGGCCTCACATAATAAAAATTGCTATCCATACTTTCTGACTTCTGAAATAGTAGGAATACAACATCCTCTGGCGTTTTAAAATAATAGTTTTTTATTTCTTTTTATGACTTCTGAAACATACTCTTAATTCTTGTTTGCCTGCTCAGATTTTATCTCTTCAATTTATTTCTTTAATGGTATTCCCTCTTAGTAGCATATCCTACTGTCCACATTTATAGCTCCCATCTCCAAATATAGCTTTCATATAACCACCTAGATTTTACTTACCATTTTCTATTGTGTTTCCTTGTTATCAATATGATTAGCATCATATTTTTTAAATACAAAGCTAATACTTTTTACTCGTAGTAAACTTCACTCATTTCATTCATTAGTTTAGTGAAAAAGTAAGCTCACAAAAATAAAGATTCAAACTTTAGTTTTTATTCTAAGCTTTAAAGCATATGTCCTGGGTGTCAGAAAACACATGTATGCAAAGCTGAATATTAAGAAAAGAAAAATTTTTCCCAAAATATAATTTTTAAGTGATTTAGAATAAAACTGGGAAAAGTGATCTTAGACTTTCATAATAATTGAATGCAAATGAAAACACAATATCAAGAAAAGATCTTTACTATACATGTCTCTCTGTCTCTCACTCTCTCTCTTTCTCTCTCTCTCTCTGTGTGTGATAACATTAGTAATTGAAGTATGAAGTCTTCAGTGTGAATACATTTAGGAGGGTAAAAATATAAGCTCTTGATGTCTCTATTGTTCTCACAGTCATGATCTTGACAAGAAACCTTTGAACAGAGCTTTGAAGGAAGTTGCCTCATTCCCTGAGCATCTTGGTCCTGGAATGCAGGCATTTGAACTAGAGGTGCCAGGTATCAGCCAGTCTCTACAAGAAGGGATGGTGAAGAATATAGCCCCCATTACATTTCAAAGTGCTTTTATCTAAATGAAATCAAGCTTTCTAAAAGTTCCAGATCCATTCTTGTTATATTAAAGGTATATTCTGCTGCTGAAAATAGATAACCACATCATATTCTACACAGAAACAATGCAGATCTTTTCTTTGAAGGTGTACCATTTTGTTAAACAATATTTTAGGTCCTAACTTATCTACAAAACTTCATGTATATTGTGTTAGATTCTGCTAATTTTTGTCAACCTGATATAAGCTAGGTGCAACTGGGAAGAATTTCAAATGAGAAAATGGAAATTAGTAGAATGCTTTAAGCACTACTACTAGTAGATGTATGGGAGGCAGAGATGCTAAGAGATATTTGAATTTTGGAGAGTGCACTCAAGAAGTTTCAGAGGAGAAGAATTGAGGAATGTACTCAAGAGTTTTCAGAAGAGAAGAATTTTAGTACATTGCCTGGAGATTATTCTTGAGATGTGTTGGTAAAGAAAGTAGCTGCCTATTGTCTTTGTCCGAAGAGTTTGCCCGAGGCTAAAGTGAATTTTGGGTTGATTCTGTTGAGAGAAGAAATTTCAAAACAATCTAGTATAGATTCTGTCTTATGGATAACAGGAGTAACTCTAATGATGATTTATAATGAAAAGGATCAAACTGAGCAGGATAAGTTCCAAAAAGGAAATTTTGATGAGAAAAAGAGCACCAGAAAGTAGAGTATAGCTTAATCCTGTGGTTTAGGAGACAAATGGATTAAGAAATGGAATAAAAGGAGTAGTTATCATAGGGCAAGATCCTACCCAGCTAATATTCCAATTTATGGAAAGAAATTAAAGAAAAGTTTGAGTAGGGTGTGGTGGAGCACACCTTTAATCCTTGCACTTGGAAGGCAGAGCCTGGTGGAACTCTGAGTGTGAGGCCAGCCTGGTTTAGAGAGCAAGTTCCAAGACAGCCAAGTTTATGCAGTGTTGGTGAAGGTATAATTGAATGAAGTAATACTATTCCAGCACTAGTAAGCAGCAGAACTTGGTATTTTTGGCGATGTAGTTCTGGCTTGAGAGATAAGAAAAAAGGAAAAGGGTATGGAATTTGTCTCTATGCCTAAAGAAAGCTACTGAGGCCAGGCATGTGTCCCTGAATGGAAGCCTAGTAGAAAGCTCATTTAGTGAAACTGTGATATTGAAGCCTGGATTTCCTTGGAGAACTCAAGATGATAGAGGTGCCAGAGTCATGTAATACCTGCTGAGGGCAGCTGCCAACAAGGGATGGAACAAACCCAAGAGAAAAGAACTGTGTTGTAGTCAACAGAATTGGAGATATGAAGAACATTTTGACATCAGACATGGAGACATAGAGTTTAGTTTGTCCAGCTGGTTTTGGTCTTGCTTTGGTCCAGAATTTTCTCACTGTGTTCCTTTCCCTATATTTTGGAATGGTAACATATATTCTGTGCCATTATATGTGAGAAAAATATGACCTTTTTTATTTTTACTTTGCATATGTTACAGTTAAGAGATTTTATGAATCTCAGAAGAGAATTTGAACTTCGGACATTCAAACATTGTTGAGATTGTCATAGACTACATAGATTTTTGAAGTTGGACTAAATGAATTTTTCATTATGTTATTGTTGCAAGCATTTTGTCTGGAAGGAAGAATGGCCAGATGTGCGATTGTTCACTGATTCATGAGCCGTAGCCAATGAATTGGCTGAATTGAAAAGAACATGATTGCAAAATTGCTGTTAAAGACATCTGTGGAAGAAGTATGTGGATAAACCTCTCCAAAGGATGAAGGATGTGAAGATACTTAAATCCCATGCAAATGCTTGTCAAAAGGTGACTTTAGCTGAAGAGGAATTCAATAATCAAGTAGATAGGATGTTTTAGTTTGGGTTTTTATTGCTGTGAAGAGACACCATGAGCACTCTGAATAATTCTGTTCTCTAGTACCTTTCAGAGATGTCTCTGAAAGGAGTTGTAGTGCTTAATACAGCTTTCCACTTCTGGGTAGTGGCTGTATAACTTGCAGAACCATCAGAAAACTAGGCCTTAGTCTTTTCTTCCTCAGTCAGCCACTCATAGGGCCAAACCTTGGGCTGGATGTGCATGCATGCCAGTAAATTAACATTGTAATGGGTGTAGAAACCACATACATTTGTGCAACTTTGTTACATAACTTGCATATGTCTTGAGGACCTACTCAGGCCTGATCTCATATATACCACTTTTATTTCATAATAGATTGCTGTTGTGTGTATCCTACTTCATGATTTTCTGAGTAAGATAACACCCAGCTCATGGTGGAAAATTCAGGTCTCATAGTAACTTGGTGCCCCATTGTCAAATATTCATATTCCACTAAGGCTCAATAGAACCCAAGAGCTGTCTTTCAAAGGGAGACTAGTTGTCTGCAGATGATGGTAAAGCATTGCTCCAAAATCCTAAAGATCTCTTATGTGATTCAAATAAATTCATCTGCCAAAGGCTGTAAACAACATCTGTATCTGCTACTGATACCTCAAGTACTACTGAGTCTATATGATTATATGGTCCAAGTGGTAGAGCACCTTCAACCGGGAACTGTTGAAGATCTTTTTTTTTTTTTCTCTTGTGGGTTCCTCACAAATATAGAAGCTCTGTGAGTCTCTTGTTGTATGTACTAGAGTAACACACCCATGTAGGGAATGTGCTGTTTCTACAATCCATATAAACCCACTAAACATTGCACTTCTTTCTTGGTGGTTGTAGGGGTCAGGTACAATAACTTATCTTTTACCCTGGAAGGAATATTTCTGCATGTCCTCTACTACTGGTCTCCTCATAATTTTACTGAGGTAGAAAGCCCTTGAATTTTGGTTGGATTTATTTCCCATCTGATGGGAGATGTCATTCTGTAAATATGTTTCTCTTATTGGTTAATGAATAAAGCACTCTTGGCCAATAGGAAAGCAAGATAGGTGGGACTATGAGACAAGGGGGATTTGAGGAAGTAGTAGGGAGGAGTTAGCATGGAGAGACTAGAGAGAGAAGAACTCCAGCCCCTCTCTCCGGTAAGATCAAACTACTTGGAAATACTTAGATTAATAGAAATGGGTTAATAATTAAGAAAAGAGCTAGTCAATAAGAAATGCAAGTAACAGGCCAACAGAATTATATCTAGTACAGAGTCTCTATGTGTTATTTGGGGCAGGCATGGCAGTGGGACCGGCAGCAGGGAAACCCTACTCCTAAAACCATCCTCTGATATGGGTATGTTTATTACTCATGAGTCTGGAATGGCTGACACTTGTCTGAATCAGTAGAATTTAAAAATTTAGTGTGTCAGTGTGGTATTTTGTGGAAGAAACAGTCAAGATCCCTTCTAAGTTATGACACAAGGCAGGAGAGTTAACAAATCCTTGAGGGAAAACAGTAAAGGTATACTGCTGGCCTTGCAAACTGAAAGCAAATTGTATCTAGTAATCCTTATTCACAGTTATTTAGAAAAAAAAAAGCATTTGCCAGATATATAGATGCATACTGTGTACCAGAAGATTTGTTAATACCCTTAAGTAAGATACCACATCTGATACAGCAACTGCAATCAGAGTCACTACTTGATTGAGTTTTCTATAATCAAGTATCGTTCTTCATGGTCCATCTGACTTCTGCACTTGCCAAATAGAAGGGTTAAAGGGAGATGTGCTGGGGACCAATGACCCCAAATCTTTCATGATCTTGACGGTGACATTAATTTCTGCAATACTTCCAGGAATGCATACTATTTTTGATTCACAGTTTTACTTTACAGATGCAACTCTAAAGATCACAATTTAGTCTTTCCAACCACAATAGTGCTCACTCCACAGGTCAGAAAACCAACATGAAAATTCTGCCAGCTTCAGGGTTTATCTATCCCATTTTTACACTCTAAGACTGGGGAAATAACCACATGATATGTTCAGAGACCAGTGAGGAAATAACCACAAGATGAATTCACTGGATCTACTGTGAGTCATAAGAGCCAGATCTTAGCCAAAACTCTATTACGATCATCTAACCGTCAAACACTCCTATTTTAACTGGAGGGGTACACTGTTTCTTGGGATAACACAGAATTGGAGTCAATTTAGAATAGACTCAGGAAAGTCTAACTGTTTCCTTTTCCATAGTGTACAGTTATCCTTGTAAAAGGTCATAGGCTCCTTTGGGAAAGGACTAGGGGAAGTCTAACTGAATACCTTTTAGGTGGCTTATCAAAGTCCTTCCTTAGGGGAACTTGCCATTCTTTTATTCAAGGTGATCTGGGTGCACAAACTGGCTCCAGTCTGGAAATTGATTCATGGACTGAGATTCCCTTTTGCCAACATGTAATGTAGACTTTCTTTCATTTGTTTGAGAAGTTAGCCACTTAATGCCTAGCATTTCCACTTAGAGGGCCTGTATCCATAACTCAGCCTGGTCCACTTTTATGTCCTTGATTCAGTTTTATGTCTCACACATATTCCCATAGTTCTGCTTGAATGAAATAGCAAACTCATTAAGCTCTTTAGTAGTGTAGCACACCTTCTTATAGACTGCACTTTCTATTTCCTCTTTAGGAGCCTGGTTAGCCTTAAGTCCTGTTATAGGTCCAGAGACAATTATTGGTGGGTCCTGAGGAAAAGCAGTGTTGTCCTGCCTGGCATTTCCTTCAGAAAAAAGTCACTTGAGTTTTAGCAGACAATTAAGGATTAATATCCCCAGCCGTACATAGAAAAGGCAATATTTCAAGGGGTTGGAGAATATATCCATTTTCTATTGATGGTGGAGAGACTATTTCCTCAATTGAGGTAAACCCTTGAGAATCTGAGAATTCAAAGTTTTAAGCTTCAATAGAGTCTTTCTACACATCTCCATCCCATGTTATAAGGCCCCATTGCTTATCAGCTAATACTCTTATTTTAACTAGTGGCACCCTCGAAAGTTCGTACTTGAATTTTCCCTGTAATTCAGACAACTTTGTTTCATTTTTTATTTTATTTTTGATTTGTCGAGACCACATTTCTCTATGTAACAGGCTGTCCTTGAACTTGTTTTATAGACTAGGCAGGCATCCTACTCACAGAGATCCACCTGCTTACCGGATGTGGCCCAGCTCTTCCAACAATGGAAGCCAAAAAGAAAGACTGAGTACATATATGTCCTTATATAGACTCTCAGCAAAAGGTATGGTTCAAACTAGAAATGTGTCTTCCCATCACAAATTAATCAAAAATATGCCTCATTTTGGATTTTAGTTAATTCTAGATGTAGTCAAGTTGACAATCAAGAATAGCCATCACAGTGGACTATTGCAGCAGAATAGAAACTGAACTTAGAAAATTTCAACAATGTGATTTTCTAAACAAGATTTAAAATAACAACAACACCAATTGTCTGGTACTAGCTTAAATGAGGGAATTTTCACACAGTTTTACTTCAAGAAGAATTGCAATTGGTAGTTGTAGAGAGATGGAGAACCAGTCTTAGCTAATCAAACAGGTCAGCTCTAAACCTACATAGTAAACAGAAATAATCTCAGAATGTTCCATTTACATAAACACATACAATTATAGAGAGTAGGTAAAATAAATTTGAAAAGGAGTGGGATGGACACTGAAGGAGTTGGATGGAGGTGACTGAGGAGAGGATGTTGTAAATACAGTTCATATATGAAACTATAAAAAATGAATAAAAATTATAAGGTGAAATAAACCTTTGCTTTTGGTTATGGTGTTAGTCACAGCAATAGAAGGCAAACTGGGACATGTATGATGACATAGGTGAAAAGGTGAAATGAGAATGTTGTATTATTTCTAACCAAAGAAAAGCCTGTTTCATTGCCACCTGGCCATTGGAGAATGTTTCCTATAGTGGTGCTTGGCAACCATGCTCATTGTCAACTTTCTCCCTAGGGAATTTTGCTGGTTGCAGAGGGGAAGGGTGGCAATTACATGACTGAACTACCTGTCCATGACAAAAGAAAGCCAATGGGAATGGGCTCAGAGGACCAGCCATAATATGGATCCAACAAGACTGCATCATGTGGCTTTTATAGCCCAGTTTTATTTCTGGGTGAATTTAAGCATCCATGGAAACATGGAATCCCACTATCCTTAACTCATATATTGACTGTCATACAACAATTTTGAGTTAAAAGCTACATCAATGAACACATTAATCAAATAAATAGAAGATCATCAAAGTCCACCAGGATCACATTCACAGTGGGAGAGGGAACAGGTACCAGAGTACATGTTCATTTTATCCCATGATGTCATGAAATTCAGGAAGATAGAGACAAGACCCAAACACTCAGTTCTACTAACCAATGCACCCCAGGGCACCAGAACAACCCTTGACCCATAGGTTTTCTTTAAACATTTGAAGTACAAGGACATAGTTAGGGTTTCTATTGCTATTCTGAAACACCATGACCACAGGCAATTTGTGGAGGAATGAGTTTATTTTAATTATATTTCCAAATCATAGCTCATCATTGAAGACAGTTAGGCACTTAGACAGGGCAAGAGCCTGGAGGCAGGAGCTGATGCAGAGGCCTTGAAGGAGTGCTGTTTACAGGTTTGCTCCTCATGGTTTTTTCCGCTTGATTTTTATAGAACCCAGACCTGCCAGCCAAAAGGAGTCATCTGTAATGGGCTGGGCACTCCAACATCAATAACTAATGAAGAAAAATTCCCTACATGCTTGCTGACACCTGATCTTATGGAGCCATTTTATCAATTGAAGTTCCCTTGTCTCAGAAGACTATAGCTTACTTCCAGTTGACATAAAGCTAGCCAACATTCATACTATAAATAAATGATTGCACATTTTAAAACTCATATTCTGGAGAAATGGATGCACTGTTAACATTACAAGATATACTTTTGCATGCATGCTTGAGTGATAGTCCTGTTGGGCCTAAGGTTGAGTTAATTGTCAACAAACAGTGTTTTCTGTTTACAACATGAATGGGAAGTCAAGAAAAACTAGGATCAGAAAAAAGTATACATGCCTGTTTTTTTCACTTTCCTGAGAACCATCCAGGTTTTCTGCAGTAACTGGCAATTTTTTTTAAGGGAGGCATAGTGCATTCTTTTCCTCCATAGATCAGGAGAGATAGTTGTAGTTTGTCCTGGTTTTCTTTCAGTAGTTATGATAAAACACTGACAAAAAAGTAAAAAAGTAACTTGGGAAGGAAGTGTTTATTTGGATCACATCTTATAGTAAATCATCCAGAGAAGCAAAGGTATTAATTCAAGGAAGAAATCTAGAGGCAAAAATGGAATCAAAGGACATGAAGGAACTCTGTTTACTAGTTTGCTTTCTATTGCTGGCTCAGCTTGCTTTCTAATACAACCCAGGCCACCTGCCTAGGGGTGGTAACTCTCAGAGTGTGCTGCATCTTCCCACATCAGTCATTAATCAAGAAAATGTCCCAAGCATATGCCCACAGGCAACTTTAGTTTGTATCAATTTGACACAAAATAAGCAGCACATATGTTACATTTTATTTTTATTTATGTGTATGATCAGGGCTTGTACATGGAGGTCAGAGGATGAACTTTGTGCATGATTAGGTCTGCAAATTTCCAAGGATACTCTTCTCTCACTGTAGGAACACTGGAATTACATATGTGTGCTACCTTGACTGACCTTATGTGGGTTCTAAAGACCCAAACTCAAGTGATCACAGTTGTGTACCACTCTCTTTACACTGAGTATTCTCCCCACTATACTGTTGCATCTGAAATTTCAAAGATGGTGTTCTCTCATCCCTGGCAGTGGGTGTGGTTCAGTCACATGGTATATGGACAATGTGAGTTCTAGATTAGTAGAGTAATGCTAGTAACTAGGCAGGATTTCTTTCCTCATTGGACTGTTATACGGAATAGGTAATTGGAAACACAGTCTTCATATTAGAAGAATCTAGGTATATTTGTAACAAAACATTCCATTTTCTTATGTCCATTGTTTTTTGTTTGTTTGTTTTTGGTGAATGGACTCATCAGCTTAGGTGCAGAACTTGAGAAACAACTGTTTGAGATCTTACCAAACATATTGAAAACAAAACATTTTAAAAGATAATAAATTATGGGTCATATTATATTAACTGATGAGGACTAATTGCTGAAAAATTAAACTCAAAATGAGTAACATAAAATAAAAACCTGATCCCTTTCTTCCATGGGACCATTTAGTAGGCATATGTCTTCTAGAAAGTGTACTCCCTGATCATTCTATAAGAATCTCACTTCCATCCTGACATAAGGCAAAGTGAAGAAGTAATATAAATAATTATTAGGTTCCAGATCTAAAAATGTCATATGACATTTCTCCTGGGATTTCTCATTAGCTATAATTAATCACATGACCACACAAGGATCCTATGACATGTTCGGTATAAAATTTGTTGAGTTGCGTTGACTGTGCAAAAAGATATTTTGGAGTTCTAGCACATCTAAATTGTCACTATAAATCACATGCTATTGCTACAGTAATTTTATTTTTAAAATATATTTGTTTGTTTTTATTTTATATGTATGGTATTTTTCCTATATATATACACATTAAATATGTACATATTAAATAAAAATAATGCAGTGAGCAGAGAGTCCAGAAGAGGACATTTGATCTCTGGGAACTAGAGTTACAGGTAGTTGTTAGTGCCTAGGAGTTGAACTGTGGTCTTCTGGAAGAGCAATAAATGCCCTCTTCAGCCTCTACCATGATTTCAGATCTACAGTGGTATCTTGCTTTGCAAGTGAACTTGTGTTGGTGGCCATATCCTATGGGCATGGCTTCAGGTGTGACCCTTCATAAGGAAGAGGAGGGGCTGGCTTACTCTCTTGGGTTGTGGTGAGAAAATCATAAGGTCAGAGACTGCATCTTCTGGAGCAGAAAGACCACAGTGGTTATTTACTATTATTTGTGCAAGTGCTTCCCTAATAAACACCTGTTTATAATTTATCTTGGGTCTTGTGGACTCATTTAAACCCCACCTTCACAAATCACTTCTCTTAAGCTCCACTGTAGAGTACCTTTTTAGAAAGGAGAGTATATTTTTATGTTCTGTTCATTTATGTGTACAGACTAGTTTACTTTTGACCTGCCATATATACTAAGTAAAGGACTAAGTAAAGGAATTAGAAAAACAAAAACAAAACAAAATAATACAAAACAGCAGGATTCATAACCTACACAGATTCTACAGGGTAAGTTCCAATTTCAGGTAGGTACATGGGTGAGGGTTGGTAGACCAGGGGTTTTTAAGACAAAGATGACCAATCTTTCCCAAATCTTGATGGATAGCATAGAAGTGTTACTTTCTCACTTGTGAGGCTGTAGAAACAAGAGCTTGTTTGCCTATAAAGTGAGGCTCGTTTTTCAGGTTATGGAATGTTCTGCCTTGATGAGAATAGCATGTCACCTTTATCAAAACTTGTGGAAATGCAGTTTTAATCTCTGCATATTTTATTTAATATGTATTATGCTTTTCTAAGATTGAAAAAAAAGAACATTGACCTTAAAAATATAGGAAAATAATTGCAAAATTACAGAAGGATATGGGGACTTCTCAACAAATCATATTAATTTAGTTCTAATTCAGTGAAAACCCTTTTCAGGAGAAATCCCCTCCAAGAGATTTTGAAGGATGTATTGGCAGACAATCAGCTCTGTAACCTCACCTCCTGTCTTTGTCTTGTAGCTTCAGGCTTCCCCAGGAAGAGAACATCTAATTAGAGCTAATGGCTGAGACTGTAGCATCAGCCGTGACAAGGATGTCAGTGCTGAGGAATCTATCAACACTGATAGCCAAAATTCATTTCATTCTTCCTGTATTTAGAAAAATCCTCCTTATTTTTATTTTGTTTTGACAGAAACCCATGTTGCTGGCTGTCACAGAAATGAGACCTGTATGCTTTTCTAGGATAGCTGATGCTCATGAAGAAAGAGATCTCAAACCACTGTCCTAATTTTCACACACACACACACACACACACACACACACACACACACGCTCATGAAGAAAGAGATCTCAAACCACTGTCCTAATTTTCACACACACACACACACACACACACTACAGCAAACAGAAATGTTTCTCAGTACTCTGAAAGTACATTTTGATGGTTTTCTGTAAACTACAATAGAAGTTCAAGACTCATTCAGAACAATCACATGAAGTTTCTCAGCAGCAACAAGATTTATCCTATGAAATCATATGGGAAAGGTGAGGAAAGCTGTCAGAATATACAGTAGTCCCTAGCTTGCCAGTTTAGATATCCTGCATCAGGTGTCTAACCACTCCTGCAGGGTAATAGAAAATACGCATGGAATGGAGATGCCATTCAAAAATATTTGCTGAAAATCTGTGTACCAAATTTATATGCCATTACAAAAAGTTTGTGAAACAGTGCATTAGCTGTTTGTTGTATCAACAAATAAACAGAATAAGCCAAAAGAGAGAAAAGCCTCCCATTCATACCCCTGTGTGTATTGTAATGCAATCAGTATAAAAGCAAAATATGCTGCATTTGAAATTATTGCTTCACCTGATGAAGAAACTGATATTGCAAAAGAGGTAGGGAAGTCTTGGACTTCTGTAGGAGTCTGTTCCCTCTCTCCCTTTCTCTATCCCCCATTCTTCATCCCTCCTGTTCTCACTACTTCTTCCTTCCTTCTTACCTCCCTTTCTCCTTCCTTTCTTTTCTAACTTCCTTCTGTCTCTTTTGAAACAGGGTCTTACTGTGTACACACAGGCTCAAAGTCAGAGTGAGCTTTCTGCATCTTCAGAACTAGTATTTGCATACAAGTCCTTTAACTTAAAGAAATACTTTCTTCTTCAACAAGAAAGCTCTCTGTTGATATGAAACTCTCTGAATTTCAATAAAACAATAAAATTCAAACTATTGGATAATTGTTCATATTTTGGCAATTATTTAGTCTGTGACTCAGAATAGTTCATTTCATTTCTTGATGAGCACATTTTCTTTAAGAAATGACAATATCCATTCTAACTCTCTCTTACAATTTTCTGTTCTGCTACCACTCCTCCAGAAGTTTATCGCTCCTCAGGATGTCATATCTGAATATCATTTCTTTTGCTCAGGAGAAAAGCTGATTTGATTACATCGCCACTTGATTCTCCCCACTGTCTTCATTTTATTTGGTTCTTATTCAGGCCAAAGCTATTGCTTATGAACACTTTCTTCAATTTGCATTTTTGGGTCCTGCACCACGTCTCCTACCTGTGCTTTTCATTTGAATCTATTTCCTGAAACTTATAGAAATATATTACATAATATTGAGTAGCTGATTTCAGACTTTATAAAAGTCAAGCTGATAATATAACAACATCAGTGTTTATTGTGCTTAGCAGTACATTGATTGCCTGTTTCTTAGTATGAAGTTGTTTTAATGATTGTTAAGTTTAAAATAATGGGGTTAGGGAAATATACTTCCCTGTATATTTTTAGGAACTTTGTGGTTCTGTTATTTTGATTTTAACTTTATATATATATATGTGTGTTTGTGTGTGTGTGTGTGTGTGTTTGTGTGTGTGTGTGTGTGTGTGTGTGTCTTTAACAGTTTTGGCATTAATGTATTATGTACATTGTAAAGTAGTTAGGACATTTTCCTGTCTTTTTATTTTTCTCTATGCTCTGAACAATTGAAATTTAATTGCAGCTATCTGTTATTTGACATTTTGGAAGAATTCCCCTGTGGAACCATATGGCAACAGCTATTAGCAAATTGTCTCCAGAATGGTGAATTGGCTTTTCAGTTTTCCTGCTCTACATCTGAGGTCTGTTCATGTATGTCTCTAACTGACTTTAGACTGAGGTTGTTGCTTTGTAAAGTCTATTTGAATTCACCATATCTACAGGTGTCGTTCATAACAGCATATAGAATCGTTGTTACTGAAATTCATTATTTTATTTACATTATTAACTTAAATCCAGGAAAAATTAATTATTAGTTTTACCAGTTGTTTATTTGTGATGATTAATCTTTTGTTTAAATATTATTTAATGTTTTATTGTGCATGCGTGTACACATGTATTTTTTCATGTGCGGATACAAAAGTACCACATTGTATAGGTGGCAGTCAGATTAAAACTTGTAGGAGTTTTTGCTCTCTCTCTCCCCCCTCCCTCCCATGTATGTCCAAGGAACTTAACTCCAGTCTTCAGGTTCCATGGCAAATTCCTTTACCCATTGAACTCTCTCTGATGTCATCTTGACTTATGAATTTAAAAGCCTAGGAGATTAGTAAGGCCTTCCCCTGGACATGACTGTAAGGCATTTTCACAATTAGATGCTGAGATTAAGCTCTAAAAGGCTTATACAGTCATAGTCTGCAATTTGTTCTTACATTATTTCATGTTCCTTATGTTGTTACCCACCATTACCTCTTTTGCCACAGTTGCCTTTGATGAAGCTGTGAGTGTGTTTAGATTAAGAGATGTTACTTGGGAGGAGGTCTTGGTAAACCCTGTTGTTCTTTTACTGATGCTCTGGCAAATGGAAAACCCAGATTACTTCCTTTTTTTATTTAATTTTATATAACATAGTCCAATTAAATGAAAACAAACATTTATACACAATATTTGGGAATTTGGGCGTTGTTCTTTCCAAACTACTTCCTGCTGGTAAGGGGCGCTGTCTTGGGGGATTTGAAGAAGATTCAGATATCCTGGCTGTAGTCTGTAGGGCTGTTTTGTCCAGCTGTTTTGAATGTAGAATCAGCTTGTACTGGTGTGATCAAATCACATTAGTCTGGAAGGAATCCACATCTTTTCATTTTCTGTGGAAACAAAATTAGAAATCCTTTTCCCCAGTAACTTTTCCTTCAACTTAAATTTTGGAGTCAAAGCATTTTTTTTAGTTTAATATATTATTTTACATGTCCATCCCAGTTCCCTTTCCCTCTTTTCCTTCCTCCCTCCCTCCTCCCTAGCCCTCCCTCCCTCCTTCCCTCCCTTTTACCCTCTCTGCCCTCTCACATGCACTCTAAACACCCTCACCTCCCATCCCCCACCCCAATTCCATATGTAGGGGAATGCCATCCAGTTGGGGTCATGTAGATCTGACAGGTCCTGTGAAGTAGGGACTAGGGCTTCTCTCCTGTCTCTAGATTAAGGCAGTTATCCCTCCATGGGGGATGTGTTCGCAAAGTCCTTTTGTGCACCAGGGATACATCCTGGCTCCACTGTCTGAGGTCCCTTAGACTGCTCAGTCCTTCTGGCTGAGACCCATATTCAGGGGGGCCTGACTCAGTCCCATGCTGGCTTCCCAGCTATCAGTCTAGTGGCCCTTAGCTCCTCCTTGTTCAGGTAAGCTGTATCTATGTGCTTCTGCTGCATGGTCTTGTCCTCTCCATCTGCTTCTGGGTTCTAGTTCGACTCAGTGTTTATGTATGGGTGTTTGCTCCTATTTTCAATGGGCATTAGTTGAGGGCTCCATGGAGAAGTTAGTTGTTGATCTCACTCTCCGGGAAGGGCATTTATGATAGCCTTTCCACAGAAGCTGAGTTTGTTAGTTGGGAGCAGTCTTGTAGTTTTCTAGACCTTTCTTTGTGTTCAATTTTATATTCAAACCAATATTGGCTCCCTCTTTTATGTTCTCTCTCTCTGTCTCTGTCTGTCTCTCTCTCTTTCCTATCTTCTATTCCTAACCAGGCTCAATCTTCCTGGTCACACAGGTTTTCCTTTCCTCTCCCTCATTTTTCTCCTACTTCTTTCTCCATTCGCTGTCCTCCCCCACTTCACCTGAGCTCTGGGGGACTTGTCCCTTCCCAGTTCTGTGAGGGCTTTATATGAATGTCTTAAAATACACCTTGTAACCTAGTTCGTCTGGTGATGTGAATTACAGGCTGGTGATCATTTGATCTAGGTCTAAAATCCATATATGAGTGAGTACATACTGTGTTCCTCTTTTTGTGACTGGGTTACCTCATTCAGGATGGTTTCTTCAAGTGCCATCCACTTGCCTGCGAATTTCAAGATACCATTATTTTTTTTATTCTGTCTTCGTATCCATTCTGTTAGCCTGTGTCTTTTTATAGGTGAGTTAAGACCATTAATGTTGAGGGTGAGTAAGGACCATTAATTGTTGATGCTTGTTTGATTTAGGTTTGTTGTTGGCAGTGGTATTGTGAATATATTTGTTCTGCTTCACCCTAGGTTTCTGGTGTAGTTGGATTATCTGTTGCCTACATTTTTGTGGGCATAGTTACCTTCCTTGGGTTGGAGTTTTCCTTCCAATACTTTCTGTAGGGCTGGATTTGTAGATACATATTGGGAAAATCTGGTTTTGTCATTAAATATCTTGTTCTCTCCATCTATATTGATTGAGAGTTTTGCTGGATATAGTAGCCTAGGCTGGCATCCGTGTTCTCTTAATACTTTTAGAACATCTATCCAGGACCTTCTGGCCTTGAGGGTTTCCATGGAGAAGTCAGGTGTAATTTTGATAGGTCTGCCTTTATATGTCACCTGTCCTTTTTCCTTTGCTGCTCTTAATATTCTTTCTTTATTCTGAATGCTAGGTGTTTTGATTATTATATGTTGAGGGTTTTTTTTTTTTTTTATCTTTGGTCCAGCCTATTTGGGGTTCGGTATGCTTCTTGTACTTTCATGGGCATGTCCTTCTTCAGATTTGTAAAGTTTTCCTCGATGATTTTGTTGAATATGTTTTCGGCACCTTTGAGCTGAGCTTCCTCACCTTCGTCTATGCCTATTATTCTTAGGTTTGGCCTTTTTATGGTGTCCCACATTTCCTGGATGTTTTGTGTTAAGGATTTGTTGGATTTATGTTTTTCTTTGTTCAATGAATCTATTTCTTCTAGTCTATCTTCTGCGCCTGAGATTCTCTCTTCCATCTCTTGAATTCTATTGGTTATGCTTGTATCCGTAGTTGCCGATTTTTTGCCCAGCTTTTCAATTTCCAGCATTCCTTCCGTTTGTGTTGCCTTTATTTTCTCAGTTTCAGTTTTCAAGTCTTGAACCGTTTCCTTCACCTGGTTAATTGTTTTTTCTTGGCTTTCTGTACTTTCCTTAAGGAATTTGTTCTTTTCTTCCACTTTTTTGTTTGTTTTTTCCTCCATTTCTTTAAGGGATTTTCTCACATCTTCTTTGAGGGCTTCTATCATTTTTATGATGGTAACTTTTAAGTATTACCCTTCTGCTTCCTCTGCTTTGTTGTGTTCCATTCTAGTTGGTGTAGATTCCCTAGATTCTGGTGGTGTCATGTTTGTCTTTCTGTTGTTAGGTGTTCTCTTGTATTGCCTTCTTCCCATAGCTTCTTCCAGTAGGTGTTGTTGGTGTCTCCCCCCCCCCCATGGTACTTCCCCGATGGGCTTATGTGGGTCTGAGATTCAATATCTGTAGCTCTGTGTGGTCCAAGCTCTCTAGGAAGTTTCTCCACAGACAGGGATCCAGGGGTGGGGTCAAGGATGAGGATCCAGAAGAAGATGCCAGCAGGTACTCACAGTGGTCCTCTGGCCAATAGCTCTGGCCAATAGCTCTGGCCAATAGCTGGCGGTAGAGGACGAGGTCTGAGCTGGAACTTGAGAAGGTTTTGCAGGGTAGTGGGATCTCACTGGAAACTGGTGCTCTCCCGCTGAGACCTCGTTCTTTGGCAGAGGCCAGGATTTGGGGGTCAAGGATCTTGCCTGCAGGAACTCTGAGTGCTACTTCCTTCCATTTATAAATGATGTGAATCTTTTGTCTTAATTCTAAAATGATACATACTCCTAGTTTAACTTAAGTAAAATTCTACCAGGTTATCTCAATGTGACTGTTAATTTTATTTTTTTAAAACTGATTGTGTTCAAATGTTCAAATTGACATTGTTTATGAGTGTGCCTATTTAGATATTCCTTGTAACAATTAGCATATTAATACCTATTTGCAATCAAATCCATTGTCTTCACCTGTGGTAGGTTTCAATTAATCTATGGAGGATCTGGAAATTGATTCATAAAGAAGAGAAACATGCTTCTTTTACTTACTCTCTGTCTTACTGCTCTGGACTTCAATTTTCTCCTACTGGACTGGCATGCATATCAACCAGTTCTCCCAGGGTTTTGGCCCTTGAAATTTGGCTTGAAATACATACATACACGCATATCACACTTACCCCGATTATACACATATCCACAAACTCATTTGTATTGGCTTGGTTTCTCTAGATAATATAGAATTTTCCTGCAGAAATCCTCATAACGTTATGCCTTACTGCATTCAGAGAGAAGAATCCAGGAGAAATTGAAAAATGAAGGACACTATTTCAACCAAGTCTTCCAAGTCATATCTCATACTTAAACTTTATCCACTTATTAGAGGAAATTACTAAGTGTAACAACACTAAACATGAGAGGAATTGAGTTTACCTCGATGGGGAAAAAAAAAGCATGAAAATATTTGCTTTATATCCACTCTGGTGCATTAAGCAAAGTAACTAAGGATTCTTCTGTGCATTTTCCAGCTGTCTCTTCTCTACAAGCACCTTTGCTCTGAGTCCTTGTTTCTTTACTAAATGATGGGAAGTTGCTATGCTTTACCGAATGGAATCAATTACTTTAACATACTATCCATTTCACAGGGACATTTTTGGTATTGCATACAGATTTATTGTATCATGTCTTCCGAGAAGACATAACAAATATCTTTTCATACTTGATAGAGCAACTGAAGAAGCAAAGACATGATTCCATCCATATACCTTGGGGAAGCAGAGAGCTTACTGGTGTTGTTTGCAAATGCATGGCAAGTTTAAAGAAACATCTCCTTGTGTGGTGGTGACATATGCCTTTAATCCCAGAACTCAGGAGGAAGAGGCAAGTGGATCTCTGAGTTCAAGGCCAGCCTGGTTTACACAGAGAGTTCAAGTACAGCCAGGACTACACGGAGAACCCTTTCCTCTAAAACCAAGTAGAAGGATTGATAGATGATAGATAGGTAGATAGATAGACAGATGATAAACATATTGTTTATTGAATAATGTTATTAATTTTTGCATTATCCAGGCATATATTCTTATAATTTAACGAAGACCAGCTACAAGATGTCACTACTTTGTACTGTAAAAATGTGAGTTCAATACTGAATTTTTCTTTTACTTTGTTAAAGTTGAACCCCAAAAGTACATTCTACTCTGCCTCATTTTTCCATCTTCGTATTTCTTTTTTTTCCAATCATTTTAACTCTCAGAATTCCAAGATGGATTTTTTGGAACAGATATATCTTGTACTCTCTTTTCTCTTGCATTCTGATAGCTGCAAGAAACAATAAGCCAACATCTTTACCTCATCATCCCATAATAATTGGAAGCCAGTGGAGAGGAGAGTATCCTCATGCATATTCCTGTTGAAGCTTATGTTTCATGTGGGCAATTCTTGTCTGTGAAGACAGCCCACATTTAACTTGGTGGTTATATTATTGCACATAACAATGACCATACAGTGGTTGTCAAACCTATGTAGTATGTTGTCGCACATATTCAGAAACCGTGGAATTTTATATTTGACTTAGGAGTCATTAATTTCCCCTCAAAAGATGCACCATTTTCTCATTGCTTTGCCTCAGTTGCATGTATTATCATCAGTGGCTGGAGTAAAACGCACCACTAAAGCCAGGAGACACAGAATCTCATCTCACACTGGGAAGGTAGCCATATGAGAATGGCCTCTATAGTGTTTCACCTATAGATGGATCAGGCTTGGTTGCACTTTTAAAATATCACAGAAGCCATGTAAACATTAATCCACAGTTTATCCTTAGTTCTATTCACCCCTGTTAATATTTCTACTGTGTTTTGTGACTAGTTCTAGAGAGATATGAAAAAAAAATGTTTATTAAACTCAGGTCACCCACAACAGAACAAGAAGCAATTTCTCTTAAGTCTTGTTTGGTGAACCAATTAGTTTATGAGACTTACTTACAGGAGCATGGATGAGAGTTCATTTACCGGACTCTTTTTCCCTTGGAAGAGATTTTATCTTGATCTCCTAGATTCCTGACATATCGTGAAAATATTGATAATAATTTTATTTCACTTTATTTCAAAATTTATTTCAAGAAAAATGAATTCACACTCTAAAGTAGGCCAGAATCATGAATTCCTTCAGTTTTGGCTATCCAAGTGGCTACATTCAAGCCATGAACTCCATATTACCTCCCTAGCATGCATCTTTTTTCTAAGTCTGTTTATTTTTTTCCAGCATGAGTGCTGAGGCAGAAATGTGGACCCTTGTGAATGGAAGTTATCTTCACGTTCTACAGTTGAAAGGAAGAGTCATGTGTTTGTGAACTCAGCTCTAATGCTAATGGGCCTTCATCTGCTTTGCAGACCTATCTAGTGTTTTACTTCCCATTTTCCAGACCAATAATGGGAATACTAGTATTTTCTCCATCTTCTTTCGGGTATCCTGTGAAAATGGCAAGAGGTTATTTTAAGACAAATTTTCAGAGAACAATTTAGATCAGCATAAAGTTAACATTTTCTAAATGGCTATTTCAGAAACTAGACTATTAACCTTTAGGAAAAAAAGAAATACATTGGAACATCGCTCTCATATTATTGTTTGCTTCAGACAGACTTGGGAAATGTATCTCCTGGGCCAACTTAAAGCAGAAACTAAGGAAGCTTCCTAATAACATTCTTAAAGGAGAGTTTTCTATGGCTTTTACAGGGTAATAATTCAGTAGAGTTTATTAAAAAATATAATGTAAACTTAAGAAATAAAGCATGTGGAATAAATATATATCTTCTAGTTAGATGATAATATTTCTCTTAGAAATTGAGGAGTCTAATAAAAGGTATTAAATGTAAAGAAAATGCATAAATATCTAGGTAAATGAGGTGAAAATTCTATAGGGAAAATATTAAAAACTTCTATGTCCTGTGAAATAACTATACAGCAGTACTGTACATTCAGATCATCTTCCAAAAATGAGCCAGGTAACCTCATTTTGAAGTGAACTCAAGCCCATATACATCAGCAAGAAGCGTTCTGCATTTGTGTACCACCATTAGTGAATTGAATGAATTGGAAAAGGTTGCTGGTGGAGTAGGAGGCAATGGATTCACTTGGATTTGAAATATTGACAGAGCATCAAAGATTCACTAGCCTATATTAGTCTTCTGAAGGATATTTGTAAGCAACAGAAACACAATCTGTTGAAACCAGCTACAGAGGACTGAGGGAATGGGGTAGGTCTGCAAGTAAACAGAGCAGTACATCCCATGTCTGTGGACCTAAATATTTCTACTATCTCTAGAATAAGGCTGACTGAGCTCAAAGTCTAGGGAACTGGTCTTATTGCAGATTCTCAATTTCTTTTGCACTCTCACAATGTATAGGGTTGGGCATCAACAGTAACAGAATACTTATAATTACATAGTGGCTGATACTGTGGTATTTAATTTCCCCAATAGTGTGGTTCCAGAGTGAGGATCTGTTTCCTTGCTCAACTAGTCTCGTTTATTTTGACCGTCACCTTGGGAAAGTGAAGTGATAAAGTTAGTGCTAGTTATTCAGAAATTTCAGCTACTCTGCATAACTCATACACCACAGGAAAGCATAATAATATTTTGGTAGGATAGTGAGTAATTGATTGTTTATTGTCATATATTGATTATTATATTTTGGACCCCTAGACCAAGTAACTGTTTCAGTTATTGAATAAAGTTAAGGACTTTTTTGTTGTTGTTGTTTTTATTACTCATCCTATAAACCATTATGGCATACTGAGAAAAAGGCAAGTCATGGTTACTGGTGCTTTGTTTTATAGATGAATAGATGCGATTTTGCCTCCTGAGTATGGGTGGGTCTTTCACTTGGTTTTAACCAACAAGTTATACCGATAATGGGTTGTCACTCCCTCCTGTGAGCATGGTAACTCAGACTACAACTTCTGTCTAACAGACTCTTGTTGTGGGCTTTGATGTAACATATTATATGGAGAAATGGAGATTTCTAGGGACTGGGGGGTCTACTTCATAGCAGGTAGTAGAACGTTGATGTCCTTAGTTAAAAATTCTATGAGGCCTCAGACATACACAAAGAACTATAGGCAACTAAGGAAAGCTAGGAGAAGGAGAGGTGACCTTCCCAAGGAAGAGAAGACTAGTTGCTTGACCAGTGTTAAGTGATCAGCCCTGAAAACATGTATACAAGTAACTGTATGTGGACTCCACATGTTACATTTAGGAATACACATTCAAGTATGTATACAGACACATGTGTAATAGCAATTAGTGGGGAAAAAAAGCCATTAATTTGTAAGAGAGCTGGGAGGGGTTTATGTGAAATTTTGGAGGAAAGAGAGGTAGTGAAGAAATTTTGTAATTAAATTAAAATCTCGAAAATAAACAACATGTTTGGGACATTGGTAACCCATGATATGTCACTGTCTATCTAATTGGATATAGTTTTTTTTTTTTTACTACTTCTGGTAACCTTTCAATGTTTAGGATATTTAATGTACATAATCTTATGGGAAAATGAGCTGATTTACATGTTATTGTGAAACAATCTTGGACGAAATGTACACAATTATGAATACTAACTTCTGTAAGAGATTTATTAATCTTATTTGTTACATCAGATGACTAGGCTTGTATGTTTTGTTGAGCCACATCCTCTATATAGTGATTACTTACATAAATAAAACCAAAATATGATTGTTATGTTTTCTGTTTAAATTTAACATTGTGTATCTATTTAATGGATTTTTCCTGTATAATTATTTGCATGTGCTTAGTTTTTAGCAGTTAAAAAAAACATGCTATACAGATATTTTAGGAAAAATACAAAAAATAAACAAACAAACAAATAAACAATGAAACCAATTTCAGTTGTGAAAAATGTAAAATATAGTAGAACACAATATATGAACGCATACTTTCAACACCTACGGAAACTAAGAAACATTTCCTTCTCCTTGTGATCCTCACAGAAATCTGGTCCGGGCTAGAACTTTTCAGGTTTATGAGGGAAGATGAGGCAGAAGACCTAAACAAAAAGTTCTATTTTTTCTGGTTTCTTACCCAAAAATGATAAATATGACAAAGACTCAATTAAGAAACTTTGGTAAGCCCTTGGGAGCCACATGTGGAGTACTCTTTGCTCTACTACAGAGTTTTAAATATTTTATATTGGATTGGACTTTAGTATATTGTATACAAATGTTGTATATTGAAACAAATTTGAGATTAATTTTGCTAAAACATATTGTACATGTTTTTAATATTTAAGGTATTGTATCTATACATCTCATTTACAATGTAAAGGAAATTTCTAGTTCTTGAAAGTTATCATTATTAAGTATATAGGACAATAAAAAATGTAGTTTAGTAATTTGTCAACTATTAAAATCAAACTTTTAATCCCTTTAGGTATATTTACAAGGTCAAACTGATATATTAGAAAGACAGGTCATCTCCAAACATAATAGCATAATAATAAATGGATATTAAAATCCATTTAATAGCATAGGTTCTTTTTTGTATGGCCACAAGACATATCTGCTCCTGGCAGCAAAAATCTACATCAGAGAAGGTAATGGGCATCGATGAAACTCCACATGGAGTTTACTTTCTTTTTGGCTAAGGTAAGCCATTGGGCAAGAAAATGCCCTTGCCTCAACTGCTAGAGTATGCTATCCAAATTGGACAAAGAAGACACCAAAAAGAGTGACTGCAAACCTTGCCAAGAAAAGGTAATTCAGTCCTTCAGATTATCCTAGTTCACAGAAATGTCTGTCAGATATGCTAGGCCTATGGGCAGAAGATGGATGTCCCAATGTTTCAGAGTAATCTTGGGTGATTGTTCAGCCAGCCAGCTGCTTCTGCCATTTCTCACATTTTTTGGAAATCATTTACTTGCACTTCCTGTTTACTCAGTTAATATTACTTCCTTCTTGGGTTTCTGAGGGAGTTGAAGTATAGATATAATTTCCCTTGTTTACCAGAATCAGTAAAGAAACTTACTACAGGTGTGTTAAGTGTAATAGGTTTAAAAGACATTAAAAGATAATTTGATAATGCAAATTAGAACAGAAAGTAAGTGAGGTAAAAGACTTTGGACTCACTAAGGAAGAATAGACAATGGAGTATTTTCTTAGGATTTGTCATAAGCTAATGGACTGGACATTGTTAACTTATTGCCATGTATATATTGTGTATAGTTATTATACTTATTGTATATAGTTTTTCTTACATTACTTATAATGTCTTTACATTTTAGATAAAAAGGGGGATATCTGGTAATATCTTGCTTGTAGAAATAAAGCCTGTCTGAGGAACAGAGAATGTAGTTTGCCACTAAATAACTATAGAGGTCTGGAGGTCGATACAGACAAACAGGAAGTGAGGTAGCTGGGCAGAAACAGGATATAAGCAGGGACAAACAGGAAATCGCCCTCTTCTCTGCTGAGACACTTAGGGGTTAAGGTGTGTTGCAGTTTGCTCCTTCTCTCTGATCTCTCCACATTTCCCTCTATATCTGATTCTGGCTTTTTGATATCTAGACCAATTAAGAACTCTCAAGAACACCTTTGATTGTAATATAGACAATAATTTCAGAATGAGAGAGTGAGTGAAAGTTAATGAGCTTACTAAGTGCAGCTAAGGAATAATGCATACTTTAAATTGAAGTGTGTGCAGAGTGGTTTGTGGAGGGAAGAGGGGTTATCACAGCCATCCCCTGCTTCAAGGAAATTAACTTAAGACAGAAACTCTGACAGAGCCTGTCTGATGTCTTTAGATTTAGTTCTACACTTTCATAAACTAAAGTAAATACCAACTTAGATATCATGCCCAGCTCCTGAAGGGAATCTGTCCCCTTTATCCTAAGAGGTTGGTACATAAAACATGACAAATAGTTCTTGAATGAAAATCTGTTCATTGTGGAAACTTGACTAGTCAAAAATATCAACTGGTACGAGCACTAAGATAAATTTGTAGATAGTATCAGTTAAATCACAGTAAAGCCTAAGGTGTACTAGTGTTTATCAATAGGGCTCTGAGGTTATCTTGCTTGGAGTACAATTCCAATACTGTCATCTTTGCCTGTATAATTCAGACAAATTAGATTTAGAGTCTGCTTCATCATCTGTAAAACCCACAAAATGCTATCTACTCCAAGGAGCCACGGTGAGGAGCAATCATGTTGAGAAATGAGTAATGTATGGATAATGAAATTCAATATCTTTTATCTATCACTTATTACAGTCATCTTCAAATCATTTACTTCTTGTGTATGTGCCACTGTTTTGGAGAAGACTCGCAGACAACTATTGCAAATGAAAATGTAATATCTCTAATCAATTCATGTGCAGCTCAATAATAGCAGCTGAAGTCATGATGATAGTTGGATTGAGTTAAATTGTTCTCCTGCAATACATGCACACAAGCAGAATTGGGTACCTCTGTTTTAATCCTCGCAATTTGTGAATCTGAAGGTGTCATTTAGTTTGTAACTCAGCAAGAGATCAGGCTAGATTGTTCAGGTGGGCTGAGTAATCCAATCCAATATCATGTTTCTTCACAGGAGGGACAAAAGAATATACTAGGAAAGAAGGCTCACCATAGACAGGGAGGGAAGGGAGCCATTTAACTGAAAGCAATCAAAAGGCTGTGATCAGAAAGCAGAAGGAATAAGGAAAAATGGTGGCTGAGAGTCTTTGGGAGAAGTTCAACCTTGCCAACATCTTTGTCTACAGCTTTTAGTTTGAAGTTGGGACAGGAAAAGACAATTCTGTTGGTCTCTGATGCTGAGTGTGTGTTAATTTGATACTATAGCCTCAGGAAATGTACCCAGGAGAAGATCTGTGATTCTACCTTTGAGTACCCTGGGGAGATTGGCTTTTGTTCTTTTGTGGTTTTACCCTCAGTAACTGTAATAGCAGCTAGCAGCGAGCATTCCATTTCAAAGACTATTGACTGATTTGCTGAAAGTTTTGGACTATAAGTGTACTGAATAGCTACTGCTGGACCCAGTTGAAAAAAAATACAGCCTGGTGTATTTAGTGCCAACATGAGTTCTAAATTGTTCTTGTTTGAGTAAGTCAACAATGATAGGTGGTGAGGTAGGCACATGTTTATGAGGGATTTAAGTTTGGGCTTCCTTGAATGTGTTCTGAATGTGTCCTGATACTTCTAAGAGAAGTCTTCGTTGATTAAATGGTGTTCATTTTCTGATGAAAGCCCAAATATTTGTAAGTGTGTTTTCTAAAACATTTCTGATCAGTTTTTTGTTCTTGGAATAATTTGTTCTCGTAAGAAATAAAACTAACTTCTTTAGTTTAAAATTTATTACTAATATTGCTAGACAATACATATTAGAAGCCCACTTGAATGGATGATATAAACTACATTCCTGATTCATCAGCATTAAGATCTTCAATATGTGTATATTACTCTCTGAGTGTTCAAACATAGAATGAAAGTTAATGTGTATCTATCCCTTCTTCAAACACAGTACTTGTAGTTGAGTTTACCTAGGTGCTATTTGTACAGTTAGTAATGTTACTTCCTCCAAACATGGTCAGTTATATTTTACATTAAATAAAATTAGAAAAACAAACTAGTCACCATCTTATCTGCAGAAATGTATTCAGAATGTATTCAGAGGCATGCTAATGATTTACACGCCCCCCCTTATACCTTAGAAGCAACTTTATGAGAACAAATTTCCAAACTTCATTCCCTTCCAGCCTTAATGATGGGAACTATGTGCATGCAATCCTGTGAAATAAATGCATTCGTCACATTTACAAGTAAATGTATTACTGCCTTTCCTGGGGCTTGCCTCCAATCCTCATAAATCATGAACTTGATTTATTTTCCTTGTATTTTGTGTACTAAAAACTAGAATGAAAATGTTTTCTTCAATAACTACTTTTATAAATAGATTTTTAAGTTAAACCAGAATCAACTTTATAGTTCAGTTAGATGTTATAACCATATAAAACTTTACAAAATCACAAAACATAAAAAGGCAGGATTATGCTTTCCTTTGGTAATATGAGCAGAAGGTTTATGTTAATATACTATGGTTTTCAGATTAATATACTTCTACTTTGGTATTTTAAATACAAATTTTATTTCTTTTTAAAACAGCATTCATATTTCTGACTTGATGATCTTAAAAAAACACTCACTTGGTGAACCAAATTCTTGTAAGTGGAGCTTAGGTGAAGAAATTTGCAAAATGCAATGGAAGTTCTTATGGGCTGTCATATAGACAATATTAGACAAATTCATGCACAAGAAACAATTTTCATTTGGAGAGAAAATAGGCACCGAAATAAAGCAATATAATATTTCATTTCCTCCAAGCTTAAAAAGGAGAGAACCATCAAAGCATTTGGAAGAACCTGGGGGATGATGAAGAAGCTTTGGAGGTTGGCAAAGCAATGTGGTTTCAGAGCAATATGAACACACTTAGCACAGCTTCAGGTTTATTACTAATTAGCTATTATATTCTAGGCTAACCCATACTCCTTATTTATTTTCTGCCATGTGGTGGCACCTTTATTAACATGGCATGCTCTTCTCTTGCTCTTTCTGTTTCTGGCTGGTGACTCCTGACTCTCCATTTTTCATTCCATCATTCTCAGTTTGGCTCTCCTTCCTAGTTCTGTCCTGTTCAGCTATTGGCCAGTCAGCTTGTTTTTTAAACCAATCACAATGAAATATATTCACACAGTATAAAGGAATAATCCACAGCAGCATCCTTTTCATATTTATTTATTAATAAGGAAAGGGGAAGTGCCTTTGATCCTCCTAAATCATGAGCTTGATTTTCTCTGTATATTTTGTATGCACAAAAACTTGAATGGAAATGTTTTTTGTTCATTTGTTCTAGGCCATATATGTTTTAGAACTGATTAGAATGTAAATATAGATGGACTCCAGCATTATCCAGTTCTCTGCTCTCTACTCTGTAGAGCAGTGTTGGTCAGTCTCATTACTGAAATAATGCATTAGTCTGGCACAATGAGTGTATTAAGAGTTTTATAGATTATTACTGTTAGATGTTCTTTTCTTTTTTAAAACCTGTTCTTTGAAAACATGATGGACATTGTGCTTCATCTTCTCTTAACAAGATGCATAAATTCTTAGTCTACTGTATAAATACAAGATTCCGTTGCAGTTAACAAGACAATTTCAACAGAGGCACTTTTGGATTTATGCAAGAATGGCTGCATTAAGTATCCTATGCAAGGCTGGTGATATGTCTCAGTGGATAAAAGAGCTCGTTACTGAATCTGAGGATTTGAGTCCTGAGTTTTAACTTAGGAACACACATAATAGAAGCAGAGAATTAACTTCTGCAAGTTGCCTTCTGATTTCCACATGTGTGACATGACTTGTGGGAGTGGTTGAAAATGAGAATATAAACACACCACCACCATTACCAACAATAGCAACAAAAAATAAATGTTAAATAAATAAATAATATACAAAATCTGGATCTATCAAACTATGTCTCCTCCAATATAATATGACTGCTGTAATTGTATATGATGCTTATAATCCTAAAATCTACTGTATCATTTTGTTCAATAAAAGGGGATTCATAAATAACTATATTTCAATGAAAGATGAACTACCTAGAGATGTGGTGATATTTTGTTTATGACCTCACAAATAAATCTTGACTAATAAACAAAATATCATGATATAGAGAAATAGCTCATCCTACCTCCCCTGTACAGTGATATATGCATGGGATATTCTTGGCCCAATGGCACAAAACATTTGTAGTATGTAAGGCAATTAAAACTTTCTCTGGGGATCAAACATCCTCCTGGATTTAGTCATATTTATTGGGAAGATTGCCTTTCTGACACTAATATATGGAACAGATGATGTGGTAAATTCAATTACTTTGGAAATAAGTGTTTAGAAGTCTGTATATAAGTCCAGGCTGGAGAAATTCACAGAATTAGATGACATGAACAAGGGGGGAGCTTGTATGATAGCTGGGAAATCAGCATTGAACTAACCCAGATCCCCTGAGTGTGGGTGTGTATTAGGAGGACTGGGCAGTCTATGGGGCCTCTAGTAACAGATCAGTATTTATCTCTAGTATATGAATGTACTTTGGGAAACCATTCCACATAGAGGGATACTTTCTCAGCCTAGACACATGAGGGAGGACCTAGGCCCTACCCCAAATGATCTGACAGACTTTGAAGACTCCCTATGGAAGGCCTTACATTTCCTAGGGAACAGAAAGGGAATGGGCTGGGGTTTGCTGGGGGTGATGGGGAGGATGGGAGCATGAGGAAATTGGGATTGACATGTAAAACAACTTTGTTTCAAATGTAAATTTAAAAAAAAAAGGAAAAAAATAAAGGTTTATCCTCATAGGTATATGTAGTAGGATATTCACTTTCTCTCCTTCTGTGGCACTGACCACAACCATTGGGGGGGGGGGGTGGCGCCAGGGGTGGAAGAAACCTGGGGAACTAAGTCTGAGGAGGCATTGGAGAGCACTCTCTTGCAAGCTGCACAGGGACAGGAGGACTTCCGGAGGAATTCTTGGAAGCAGGAGACTGTTGGTGTTCACCTGTGTATGTTGTGAGTTATTTCTCCCTGAATAAACATCTGTTCAACCTAATTGTTTATAGTGATCCTTATTAAACCGCGATAGGTGTTAGCAGTCCCAAAGCAGATACTAACTAAAATTACTAGTTGTGCTGTTTCCCTCAAGCCACCTTTAAGTTTCTTTATATATAAGGCCTCTGATTCCCACACAATTAGTTCTAGTACATTTATAGAAATTAATAAATTGTTAAATTATTCTATTTTTCTTAAAATTAAAATTAGAAAGGAAAATAGGAATTCTCAGGTAAAATTTTCTTATATATTATGGCCTGGATAGTCTCTGTAAAACAATGTGAGAAACACAATTTGGATGAAGACTTTCTGTTATTAGCATGCAGGTTTTAATGGGAGAACTGTGTATTTTGAAAATACCTATATGGGGCTGGAGAGATGGCTTAGTGGTTCAGAGCACTGGAAACCCAGGTTCAATTCTTAGCACCAAAATGACTGCTAATAACTGTCTTTAACTCCAAGATCTGATACCCTCACTCAGATATACATGTAGGCAAAATATCAATGCACATAGAATAAAAAATAAATAATTAAAAATACATATATATTTAGGATGGTAATTCAATGTACAAATATCATGTACATACAAGAATCTAGGAAGCTTTTCTCTAGAGGCAAAGAGTATTGTAGATGGTGTTCAAACTATGGAGTCCATCTGTGTTCAGATTCTAATCAGTTATAGGGCATATAGCCTAGAACAAGTAACTTATGTTTGATATGTGTGGGTTTAGTTAGGGAGAAAATAATGGTATTTGCCACATAGGGTTATCGATAATGTGCTATAGAATATTGTTTTAAGATGTGCTAATTTTTTTGAGCTCTAGAACATTTGTTTTAGTGATTCAAAGATGTATTGCATTCTTTTGTGCTGCATTTGTTTAAGTCTGTGAAGCTGTGTTATTTTGCCTGTCCAAAACACTTGGTTGGCTTAATAAAGAGCTTAACAGCCAATAGTAAGGCATGAGAAAGGATAGGAGGGGCTGGCAGGCAGAGAGAATGAATAGAAGCAGAAGAGAGCGAGAGAGCGAGAGAGAGAGAGAGAGAGAGAGAGAGAGAGAGAGAGAGAGAGAGAGAGAGAGAGAGAGAGAAAAGGAATCAAGAGGCCAGAAAAGGAAGAGGGTACCAGGATCAGTCACTCAGCTACACAGCAAGCCACAGGCAAAGAAGAAGAAGAAGAAGAAGAAGAAGAAGAAGAAGAAGAAGAAGAAGAAGAAGAAGAAGAAGAAGAAGAAGAAGAAGAAGAAGAAGAAAAGGTATACAGAAACAAAGAAAGATAAAACACCAGAGGCAAAAGATAAATGAGATAATTTAAGTTTAGAGAAGCTGGCTTGAATTAAGCTAAGGCTGAGCATTCATTAAAAAAAAAAAAAAAAAAAAAAAAAAGAATAAGCTGTATTTATTTAAAAGCTGGGTGGCAGGTTCCCCCAAAGAGTAAAGAGTAAAAGCAATCAGTGATAGCCCTGCAATTATAACATGCTTAGATTATATCCAGAATACACTAAGAACTCAGGAATAAACTAGCTAACCAGTTGGCATATTGTTTTGGAATATCCAAATCTGTATAGTTTTATATAGAAGAATAGTTATGAAATCTATAAATGAATGACAATTGTAATTTTAGTTACACATTTCAATTTACACTTTGTTGTGTCAGTGACCATCTACTCAGCAAATAGTATATTAAAAAATAACAAATCAAAATTGCCCTTTATATGAATTAAATGCCAAATTTATTTGATATTCTAATTTTTACATGGTTCTGAATTTAGTCATATTTTAAGTTGCAATACCTCAAGTTCTTTGACCTTTTAAGTGACTATTTTTACTCCAGAATATTAAATTGGAGTGGGATGAAGTATTTTCTTCCCCATTTTCTCCTCTTTTTCCATTTCAGAACCTGATCACAAAGTGTGTATATCATTTCCTCAAAACCCTTATAAACAAGGCTTCTTTTTTCAAGTCTTGTGCTCCACGGTCTTTTAACATCCTGAACCCGCTACAGTTGCTGTAATAATTTATCCTGAAAAGAAAAGAAATCCTCCCCCCTCCCACACACACATCAGGAAAACCAAGACACTCCTGAGCACACAAATAGTCTGTTGTGGAGCTTCAGCTTTTATAGAGCACATTCATTAGATACCTTCCACAATATGAAAAGATGGGCCATTTTGGCCACTCACTGGGTGGGATCTAGCCAGTCAGTGCTATTTCTTTACAATCCCTTGTGATTTCTGTGTCCCACAACCCTTTTGCATGAAAAAGAACCACAAAAGCAGTCAAAACACCTGCTTTACTGACAAGCCGATTAATGCTTTGATTTATTCCTGTAAGTGTGAATTCATCTGCTGCTACAAGGGCCTTGGCTTGGCACATAATTCATCAGACATTGAAGGTCTCCTTTTCTGTGTCCCAGAGCTTCAGCTGTGGGTACCTATTGTTTACACTAGAAATTCTGTTAACCCCAGAGTTCTTAACACAGCTGGATGCAAAAGATTTAGATACATGTGGGTTTAGAGTATTTTTAGTTATCAAGTGAGTGTAAATGACTAGTTTAATTGGGTTAATTGGAAAGAACTCCAGTCTGTTTCGATTTGCACTTTTGAAACAAACAAACAAACAAACAAAACAACATCAATAAAACACCCTACATCCAAGAATCTAGAGATAGAAAAGCATGCATTCTGTAGTTTACTTCAAATCCATGTCACTTGTCATCATTGAAAACTAGACATACTGTGATTTTCTGTGTACATCCTAAACATGTTGGCTTGAAATGGATGCTCCCATGGTAGATGCTGGCCTGTTTTAGAGAGGAAATGCCCAACTTCATTTAGTTTATGTCCCTCCTAAACTTTGGACAATATAGCATTCATTATTTCTGGGTAGTAAAGCTCTTGTCATACATAGCATATACCTGGAATCCACTAAGAGAACTAATTTTAAAAATTCAGTAGGCATTCTGTGTTCAAATGACATTACTGAGAAGGATGTCTGTATCATCATATATAAGAAAACCTATCTTACTTAATGTACATATCTTTCTATTTTGAATGATAAAAACTTTAATAAAAAGATTTAGATTCTCATTTATTCGAGTTTCCTTATGTTTTTCATAACAAATTATACCGTGTCATGATGTTTTAGTTATTCATCAAGCTTCTCGTCACATTGCCCTACAGAACATCATAAAATGTTTTCTTTTTTCAGTTAGTCATTATTTATTATTTTGATTTTTACTGAGCAGGTTATAATTAAAATATATGCATATACACCTATGCATGTAATACCAATTAATTAAAAAAACAATAGGCCCTGAATTTGAAAGATATCAAGGAAGGGTATATAGGAGGGTTTAGAGGGAGGAAAAGAAACATGGAACTATTGCAATAATCTCAAAAATAAATGTATTTATATTATCTTAAGGAGATTAGGAAATGGTGGTACATGATCCATACTTTTTAATTCCCATACCCATCAAGAATTTCATGGATCTTCCACAAATTTCATTGTTTTCCTGTATATAAAGCCAAAGCCTTTCCTATGACAATGGACAAAAATGATACTGTAGTAGGCTTAATTGCAGTTAGCCTCTATATTCTCACAGGGAGTGGAATTGTTATGAGGTGTGGCTTTGCTGGAGTAGGAGTGGTCTTGTTGGAGAAAGTGTGTCACTTTGAGTTTTACTATGCTCAGAATACCACCTAGTGTCTCAGTTGATTTCCTGTTGCCTGCAAGATGTAGGACCCTCAGCTACTTCTCCAGCACCATGATTCCCTGTAGGCTGCCATCTTCCCCACCATGATGATGGACTAAACTTCAGAACTATAAGCCACCTCACTAATTAGATGTTTCCATTCATAAGAGTTATTGTGGTGATGGTATCTCTTCACAGCATTGAAACCCCAACTAAGACATATACAATCACGAAAAGAGAAAGTACAGCTGGAAAAGGAAGGGAAATGAATTTATAGAAGAAGATAATAATTGTAAAATAGTAGTAATGAAATGGTTCTGTAGACTGACATTGACACATTGGGAATACTGACAAACACAAATACACACTCACAGTCACATTTTAAATTGTGATAAAACTTTATTGTGGTACAGGACTGGAGGATCAGTTATACTCTGGAGCTAAAGGTCTTTCAGTAGCACATACAGCAGTAGATAGTTGAGGCCTAGAGAAGAGTGGTGCCCATATGTGCCTTCAAGAAAGGGAAGTAATTACAGGTCAGAGACAGTTTCTGTTTTTCAGCTCACTGACACTGAGGGTGCTCATCACAGCCTTCTATAGCTACTGGTCCTGTTCCTTTGAATGTGTGTTTCTGCTGAGGACAAAGTTAGATAAAATGGAAGGCCACTACACAGTCTTAGCTTCAACTCAGTTTAAAGGCCTGAGGGGACATCCAATTTGTCTTGTTTTTGTAATTGGTACAAGTGTCCTACTTTTAATGTGTCTTGCAGTTCCCTAGCAGGATGAACTTTGCAAAGAATAGTAAGTTAATATAAAACAAAACAATAACTACAAACCCCCAAATATCACTTTCTCCCTTTCCCCCTCTTCACCTTATTCTCCCTCTTCTGTTTCAAATTAAAGTATCAGCTCAAATCAACCATGACTTCATGACTTGCTGTAAGATCTTGTACACCTTTCTTTGCATTCAAGCCAAAGACTTACTACCAAAATGAGGATATTTTCTGAATCTCTTGCATCTTTTTATGTCTGAAATCTTAAAGACAGTTTTGATGAGAAACAACATTTAATCAAACTTTAGTAATCAGAAGAAAAGTTTCTCTGTAGGTCAGGAAGATGTGCACATAGTTATGTATTAGAACTCAAAGACAAGACTGTGGGATATGATTCCAGCTAGATCCTCACTGATTGATACACTGGGATACTGATCTCTTCAGTAAATGAAGCTTACCAGAATTATTTAATTGTGATTTGTCTTAAATGAAGGGAACACTTTATGAGGGCTGTGTTTTATTATTATAAGAACCAACACATGACAAGTAGTTTTATTGCAATAATCAGAGATAAAGCAGCTAGAACTCAAAGTGTGGGGTAATAAGAAGTGGTTCAGATCACCTCAAGCATATGTTGATTTAGAAATGGGCCCATTTTCATTCACAGAGTTTGCTTCACAATGCCAGTCATCACCAACAGACAGAGGAGCAGGATTGAAGAATGACTTATTTAGACAGATTAGCCATCTGAAATCATAAATAGTCTCAAATAAGAAGGTGAGTCTAGAAGTGGGAAAGTTTATATTTGCTGTTGCATGTTAAGTTGGAGTTAAAGTACAGCCACTCTGAGTATTGTCTTAAATTATCTTCAGACTGTGTGTTCTAGAACTATATAAAACATTCAAAGATATCATGTGTAGACTCAGATTCTATCATGTGTAGACTCAGATTCTATCTCCCATGATATTTTACTATGTAGCTACAAATATTCCCAAACTCCTCTAAATGTGAAATTTTAACTTTTTTCTGTTGCTATGTATTTTGAATAATTACATGGATGCTAGCCATGTAATGAAGTATCTAGTATTCTGCCTATGGAAAAGCTTGGTACCTTGCATTGAAAAATCAGAAAATATGTTTTTATTCACATTTATCTTTTGTTATCAACCTAATAGTTTTGAAAATATATTTCCTTCACAGTATACAAATTGATAATATCTACTTACTATGAACACAATGGAAATTAATGCATCTCTTAAAAAAACTAACATTTTATCATTATTATATAAAACATTTTATAGAATGTTTTTGTTGATGTATGTAGTTGGCATGCCCTTTTAAAACAGAGATTAACTAAGAAAAATCAAACCCACCAAAGAAATCAAATTAATAGCTTAGTGTATATGTTTCCAATTGAGCCTGGAAATAAATGATTGTTTGCTTTGTACATGATCTTCAAGTAGATGTTTTGTTTGTTTAACTGTGATGGTGAAAGCACATAAACCTTATTGTTTAAGTTTTCTTTTCCTTTGTGCTTGATACATGTTTACACCCCAGCTTAATTGTAAATAACTACAAGAAAAACAATTTGCTTTACACCCTGACTACTTAAGAAGACTAACTGGAATGTTATTTCTTATTTTTCCTGATTAACAGAATACTTCATTCCACAGTCATCTGCAGACCTTTATTCAGATTGTCCTTGCCTGGAGGAATCAGAGATAGTTTTAATGATGTATGTCTTAAAAACAAAAAGGATGTCCTTTTGGACATTACTCATGACTTGATTATATATGTGTGTGTGTGTGTGTACACTTTAGTGTCGACCAAATTGAATGAAGCAAATGCACAAAACTACATAAATTATTCACCTTGTGCTTTATTAAATCATATTTCCAGTATTGTAAATTGATTATCATTCTTCTGCTACATGGGTGTTTTTGAGTTCTGATTCTCTCCCTGTATAAGAATGCTCAATTTTCGTGACTTACTTCATCTTTGGCAGAAAAAGTAAATGTAGAATGCATGGTTTGAAATTAAATTCATACAATTAAGTTATATTTCAATAACTTTCTAACATATGGAAGTTTTGAGAAGAAAATTTGACTTATTGTGTGCTTGTTTTGCTTTCATATGTTGATCTAATATGTTTCAGAAAATATTCAGTCATGTCATAGTACCTTCAATATTTAAATGTAAGCCATCTTAAACTAGGATAACATTTCTTAAATATTATCAGTGATTACAAGGTAGGTATATTAATTTGCTTTCATTTGTAATGATAAACACTAAGAACAAAATCAACTAAGGGTAGAAAAAAGATTATTTCATTTTACAGATCACAGTCCATTATAAAGGAAAGTCAAGATAAAAACTTAAGAGAGGAGCCTGGAGGCCGAAACCAATGTAGAGACCACAGAGAAGTGCTGCTTACTGGCTTGCTTATACAACCCAGGTCCACTTTCCCATGATTACGGCTTGGTTTAGTCTACTCCAGTCTCTCCTGCATTATTCAGTTAAAATGGATTAACATACTGGCATGTCTATAACGTTGTTTTTGTTTTGTTTTGTTTTAATTAAAACTTTGTATGATAGTTTCTAGTTCTATTTACCTAAAGTTTTATGATTTCAATTTTTCTTTATAATTATATCATATTCCATTGACTGTACACTACATGTTCATTATCCATTTATCAGCTGAAGGACATTTCAACTGCCTCCATTTCCTAACTACCACAAATAGACTAGCTAAGAGCATGGCTGAGTGAGTATGTGTGGTGTAGGATGTCAGGTCCCTAGGGTATTGCCAAGGATTGGTATAGTTTGTTCATGTGGTAGACTTATTTTTGGGCTTTGGAGAATCCTCACATTTCCAGAGTGACTACATATGTGTACAAACCTTCCAACAGTGACTGAGCATCCCTTTATCCTAACATCTTATCAAGGTTTGTTGTCAATTTCTGTCTTTCATTCTTCCTTCCCTTTTTAATTTTTATATAAACCAAAAGTATTTTCTTATTTTACATATCAAACTCAGTTCCCTCTCCCTCCTATCCTCCTATATCTCCCACCAACCCCCCATCCCATTCCCATACACTCCTCAGAGATGGTGAGGCCTTCCATGGGGGATCATCAAACTCTGTCACTTCATTTGGGGCTGGACCTAGGCCATCCCCCAGGTATCTAGGCCGAGTGAGTAACCCTCCATAGGAAATGGGCTCCCAAAGCCAATTTGTGCCCTATGTATAGATACTGTTTCTGCTGCCAGAGGCCCTATATATAGACTGTCTAGGCCTCTAGCTGACACTTACTTTCAGGGAGCCCAGGTAGGTCTTAGGCTGGTTTCCCAGCTGTCAGACAGGGGTCCATGAGTTCCCACCTGCTCTGGTCAGCTGTTTCTGTGGGGTTGCCCATCATGGTCTTGACTCATTTGCTCATCACTCCTCCCTCTCTACAACTGGTTTCCAGAAGTTTTACTTAGTGTGTAGCTGTAAATTTATGATTCTGCTTTTATCAGCTACTAGCTGAATGCTCTGGGATGACATTTAAGACAGTCATCAATCTCATTATAGGAGAAACATTTAAGGTAGCCTCTCTACTACTGCTTAGATTCTTAGCTGAGGTCATCCTTGTGTATCCTTGGAGATTTCCTTAGTGTCAGATTTCTCCTTAAGTGCCTAATGATCCCCTCTCTTACGGTATTTCTTTCCTGTTCTCTATTCTACTCCCAACTCAGCTTTCCTGATCACTCACTCATGATCTCCTCCCCTCCATTTCTCCTCTCCTCTTTCTCCCACCTTCCTCTCCATTCCCCCGTGCTCCCAATTTACGCAAGAGATTTTGTCTCTTTTCCCTTCTCTGGGGTCCATTTATGTCTCTCTTAGGGTCCTCCTTGCTTCCAAGCTACTTTGGGGTTGTAGATTTTAGGCTGGTTATCCTTTTCTCTGTCTCATAACCAAATATGAGTTTATGAGTGAGTACATACTTTGTTTGTCTTTCTGTATCTGGGTTACCTCACTCAGGATGGTTCCTTCTAGTTCCATCTATTTGCCTGTGAATTTTAAGAGTTCATTTTGTTTATTTGTTTTTCATTTTTCCCCTCAGAGTAGTACTCTATTGTGTAAACATATATCACTTCAGTTGAGGGGCATTTAGGTCGCTACCAGGTTCTGGCTATTATAAATAATGCCGCTATAAACATAGTTGAACAGATGTTCTTTGGGTATGAATGTGCATCCTTTGGGTATATTCTAAGTGTGGAATTGCTGGATCTTTAGGTAGACTGAGTCCCATTTTCCTGAGAAACCACCATACAGATTTCCATAGTGACTGTACAAGTTTGCACTCTCACCAGCAATGGAGGAGTGTTCCCCTTTTTCCACATCCTCTCCAGCATAAACTGTCATATGTGTTTTTTGATTTTAGCCATTCTGAAAAGAGTAAGATGGTATCTCCGAGTTGTTCTAAATTTCATTTCCCTGATGGATGAGGATGTTTAGCACTTTTTTTTTCTTGATTGTTTGCTCTAGGTTTAAAATCCATAAAGGAGCAAGTACATACCATGTTCTTCTTTTTGTGACCGGGTTACCACATTCAGGATGGTTTCTTCAAGTATAATACACTTGCCTGCGAATTTCAAGACTCCATTATTTTTTCTGCAGAGTAGTATTCCATTGTGTAGATGTGCCACATCTTCATTAACCATTCTTCAATTGAGGGGCATCTAGGTTGCTTCCAGGTTCTTGCTATTACAAATAATGCTGCTATGAACATAGTTGAACAGATGCCTTTGTTGCATGGATGTGGATCATTTGGATATATGCCTAAGAGAGGGCTTGCTGGGTCCTATGGTAAACTAATTCCCATTTCCCTGAGGAACCGCCATACTGATCTCCAAAATGGCTGTATGAGTTTGCACTCCCACCAAGTATCTTTCAGCCATTTTAGATTCCTCTATTGAAAATTCTCTATTTCATTCTGTACCCCACTTTATAATTGGATTATTTGGTGGTTTGGTGACTAGCTTCTTGAGTTCTTTGTATATTTTGGAGGTTAGCCCCCTGAGATGTGGGGTTGGTGAAGATCTTTTCCCATGGGAGGCTGTTTTGTCTTGTTGATTGTGTCCTTTGCTTTACAGAAGCTTCTCAGTTTCAGGAGGTCTCATTTATTAATTTTCTACCTCTGTGTCTGTTCTACTGGTGTTATGTTCAGGAAGTAGTCTCCTGTACCAATTTGTTCAAGAGTACTTTCAACTTTGTTTCCTAAGAGGTTCAGAATGGATAAATTTATGTTGAGGTTTTGATCCGTTTGGACTTAAGTTTTGTGCATGCTGGTAGATAAAAATGTATCAGCAGTCTTCTACCTGTTAGCATCCAGTTTATCCAGCACCAGTTATTGAAGATGCTTTCTTTTTTTGTGAGGTAGCATCTGTCTTTGAAGTTGAGGTATATTTTTTTGTACTCAGCAGAAGGATGGATCCTGTCTTCCTTCATTCTGTTATCCTGTGCCTTTTTATAGGTGAAATAAGACCATGGATATTAAGGGATATTAATGACCATTGCTCATTGATTCTTGTTAGTTTTGGATTTGTTGTTGGTGGAGGTATTGCATGTGTCTTTCCATTTTTTGTGTGTTTTTGGTAATGTAGGGTTATCTAGTACCTAATGGTTTCCTGAGTGTAGTAACTTCTTCGGTTTGCAGTTTTCCTTCCAGAACTTTCTGTAGGACTGGATTTGTGTATATGTGTTGTTCAAATCTGGTTTTGTTTTGGAGTATCTTTTTTTCTCCATCTATAGTGATTGAAAATTTTGTTGGGTATAGTAGTCTGGGCTGGCATTGGTGGTCTTTTAGTTCCTTCTGGCTTTCAGGGTTTCCATTGAGACATCAGGTATAATTCTGATATGTCTGCATTCATGTGTTACTTGGCCTTTTTCCTTTGCAGCTCTTAATACTTTCTTCATTTTGTATGACTGGTGTTTTGAATATTATGTTACAAGGGAAATTTCTTTTCTTGGTGTTCTGTAAACTTCTTGTACTTTAATAGACATGTCTTTAGGTTGGGAAGGTTTGTTCCTATGGTGTTGCTAAATATTTTTATGCACCTTCAAGTGGGGCTTCTTTGCCTTCTTCTATACCTATTATTCTTAGTTTTCATGGTGTCTTATATCGCCTGGTTTTATGTTAAGGATTTATTTGACTTAATGTTTTCTTTGGTTTGTGAGTCTGTTTCCTCTAGTGTATCTCAACACCTGAGATTCTCTCTTCCATCTCTTGTATTCTGTTGGTTATGCTTGCACCTGTTGTTTCTGATCATTAATCATTACCCATATTTTTGATTTCAGCCTTCCCTCAGTTTGTGCTTTCTTTATTGCCTCTATTTTGGTTTTCAATTTTTGTAACTTTTTTTCTTAGCTTTCCTTACTTTCTTTAAGAGATTTGTTGATTTCTTGCATTTTTGGGGGGAGGGGTTAGTCTTTTGCTCCATTTCTTCCATTTTTGTTTGTCTTTCATTTCTTTAAGAGATTTTCTCATTTACTCTTTAAGGGCCTCTATCATTTTCATAAAGTTGTTTTTAAGGTCATTTTCTTCTGCTACATCTGTGTTGGGATGTTCAAGTCTTGGTGGTGTAGACCCCCTAGACTCTTGTGGTGTCATATTATTGCTTACGTAGTTGAATATATTCTTACACTGTCATCTTCCCATCTCTTCCTCCAGTGGGCACAGATGGGGCCTCTCCCAGTGGGTGCAGTGCCAAGGCACCATTGGTGTCAGATGCTGGATGACTTGGGCTACCCCAAGTCTGTTGAGGCATGGTGGGGTGGCTTGCCCTGGTCAAGGGGCTCCAGTGAGGAGGGTAAGGGGGAGAGGAGATGGCTCTGTGCTCGCCTCTCCAGGTGAGTGCAGGGCCAAAGCTCTAATGGTTGGCAGATGTTGGATTCCTTCCTTCCTTCCTTCCTTCCTTCCTTCCTTTCTTTCTTTCCAATTCTGACTGGGATAAGATAAAATTTAGGGTAGTTCTAACTTCCATTGCACTAAGTGCTAATGCTTCAAATCTTTAGGTCTGAATCTCTAACCTAGATAAATGATGAAATAGGGAAAATAAAGAGGGAACAAGGAAGGGAGAGTTCTAGAATGAGGAGTAGCAGGACACAATGGTGCTATGAGTGGGAAATGTTGAAAGTGGGGGTATTAAACTGGGGAGGATGATACCGGAGGGAGATGAGTGATGGAGAGATTAGTAACACTAAGAAATTTTTTACTTGGCATACATGTCCTGGTCACAGTCCATCACTGAAGCAGGGACTCAAGTCAGGAACTGAAGCAGAGAGCATAGAGGACCTCTGCTTTATTACTTGTTCCCATGGCTTAATTGGCTTGTTTCTCTATATACCTCAGGATCACCTGAGCAAGAACGGCACCACCCACAGTGTGCTGGACTCTCTAATATCAATTATTAATCAAACAAGTCCCCTTCAGAAATGTACGTATGCCAATATAATGGATACATTTCCTCAGTTGTTTTCTCTTCCCAGGTGACGGGAATTTGTGTCAGATTTGAAAAGAAAATGAAAATAAAAAAAGAAAAGAACTAAGCAGAACATAGTTGGTGTTAGGAGTTATTTTGTGACCTCCTAATTAAATTTACTAATGTGACTATTTGGATGGGTTGTCACTTTTTACTTAGAAGCAGTGATAAGTGGTAGTGATAGGAAATAAAACTGAAATGCCTTTGTCTTTAAGGCCAGGAGCTGATAAACTTCGAAAAATATTAGCTGTCATCGGTGTGTGGGCCAAGGACCTATGTTGGAAGTGCTGTACTCTTATAACATGCACAAGCAGTTCCAGGTGCATCCTATTGATAGGTATGGCTCTGAGCCAAGGAACATGTTTGCCAAATACTCAGAGATCAGTCTGGATTTTATGTGTTGTTTTTGATCACTTCTTGAGGGTAGAGTGATGTTATCTTGACCTAAGCACTTATGAAGTACAATGAAGACACACACCGGTAACCTTACCAAGTCACACTCATGAATTCTGAGAGCCCCAAAGACACTTGAACATTCCTGAAATCGTTGCTATTTCCTGATGGCTCATTTCTTTAATTTGTCTCCACATCCTTAGATCCTTTGAGGAGCCTTCCAATCAGCCTCATTGAAATTACAATGACAATTAAGTTGGAAACCCCATGAAACAGTCTCCATCTGCCTCGTCCATGGCTACATACTCTTCTTTACAGTTCACTATGCACTCTACTGCCATGGTAACTTTCTCCAAACTCTACAACTGCTCAAAAATCCTCAGTACTTTCCAATTAAATTGTCATAAGAGCAGTATCTGTAACCTATTCCAAGAAGCTCTCTGTGACCCATATTGAACCACTGGCATAAGTTATATTTTTCTTTGTCCAGCAAAAATATAATTATTTATAAATGTCTTGCACACATCCTTTTGCGGCATTGATTCCATCTGCTAGAAAGTTCCCCACAGTAGATGCATTGCTTCCTGTAGTCAGCTAATATTTCACCCCCCCCCACTCACACTCTTTCATTTATCCCAAATATCCAGGCATTCCTTTCAGAAAGGAAATTTGGAGTACAAGTATGTATGACAAAATTGGCTTTTTTTTTTACAGACTGACAAAAGTAACATAAATGGACAGGACATGTTTGCTTTCTTTCACTGTTGCATTAACAGGTCCTAATCGAAGATCTGATCATTCATGCTCAGGAAATATTTGATGAAAAGAGTTAGGAAACAAACAGCATTAGCTTTCCTTAATATGCTATAAAGTCAGAAGCATCTAGCTTGGAATTGTGGCTTCTCACTGAAATTCCAGCATATAGGAGGTGGAGGAATCAGGAGTTCAGGGCAATTTTGTATTACATAGAGACTTATTGGAAAACCTAGCCACAAGATGAGATCAGGAAAGAGGGAGGAAAGGAGAGAGGGAGGGAAGGAAGGAGGTAGGAAGGAATGGAGGGAGGGAGGGAGAAAGGCTGGGGACAGAGAAGGAGGAAGGATGAAGAAAAGGAGGAAGGGAGGAAAGCAGGAAGGAAGGGGAAGTTTCAGAAATGGGGAATGTGGGAAGTTGAAAAATTAGAGAGACAAAAGTAAAGAAGAAACTTAACTTGGATGTTGCCTTTATTTGTCATAAAGTGTCATACATTGTATGCATTGACATGCTCTTTATATATTTATACTTAGAAAAAGAAAACATAGGACCCACAATTTTCATGTTGAATCTCACTGGAAAATGAAGTCTAAAGGTTCGTGTTTCATCTATAGTTACATGTATTCTATACCTCAAGAGACAGGCACACATGTTAGTGCGTTCACCCAGAAGCCTTTGTCCACAGTTTTTAGCGTTTTATATATTAAATCTTGTCAGAGTTTTGTAATGTGCTTTTCAGCATTATTAACTGAAAAGTAGGTTGTTGAGATATTGGACTGAGTTTAATGTCTGTGACATATAATGTGTGCTATCAACTCTCCTGGAAATATAGCAGTGGTAACACACACAAGAGATTTTGGAAGGTCCCAAAGAACATGTAAGAAATGATCTAGGAGCAAAGGAAATCCAAAAATGAGTAACAGTTGTTTGTTTATTTGTTTTTTGTTTGTTTGTTTTTTCCAGACAGGGTTTCTCTGTATTGCTTTGGAGCCATCCTGGAACTTGCTCTATAGACCAGGCTGACCTCGAACTCATAGAGATCTACCTGACTCTGCATCCCCAGTGCTGGGATTAAAGGTGTATCCCACCATACCCAGCTAAGTGTAACAGTTTTATGAATATTATTTTGTTGATGAAGAATGGGATGTTTAAGTCCCTCAAGGTGGGAAAGTGTCTACATTTCTTTCTTTCCTTTTCTTTTTTTCTATTTCCTTTTTTTCTTTTTGGTGTTTTTTGTTACTTCAGCAGCATAATCTTTACTATGTGGCATTACTCAAGTTCTATAAGGTTGTTCCCCACATGTCTTTATTTACTTACAAATGCCAGTAATTTATCTTTGCTGCTAGTGTATTACTGGATATATAAACATATTCAGTATATCAGAAGTGTAATTCATATGTCATTTTCCCAGAGGATGTTTAATTTCTGTTATTATTTATGAATGACTTAATAGAAAAACAGGAACAGGAGAAAATTCAGCATTATTAATAAGCAAATCAATGTTTAAACTCATAAGCTGTTAATTTACATTTTTATTTCATTTTATTCATTCTATCTGCATATGTGCATGTGGAAGTCAGAGGTCAACTTGAAAGAATTGGTTCTCTATTTGCATCATGTTGTCCCAGCTACAATCTGAGGATGGTATATAAGTCACCAGGCTTGGTGACAGGTGCTTCTGCCTGATGAGATGTGTCACCAGCCCATAAAAAGTGTTAACTTAAGCAGGACATTGGTGGCTCATTCCCTTAATCCCTGTATGTGGGAGGCAGAGGCATCCTGATCTCTGTGAGTTTGAGGCCAGCCTTGTCTACAAGAGCTAGTTCCAGGACAGGTTTCCAAAAGTGTTGACTTAAATAATTAGAGACTCAGTGAGTTAAGTAGTTGCTATATTATCTATAAATGAGATGTGATATTTCTTCTAAGAATGATACTATCTTATGATTAAATGTGGGATGAAGTAAGTATCATAAAATATTTTATGGATTAGAATTCACAGAAAAAATAAATAAATATTAGTTTGATTTTAATTTATTTACTTGATAAGGGAAGTAATTTTTTTCACTCATTACCTATACAACAACCAAGTGGGTATCAGTGATTTAAGAAATACATGAGATAAATCATCTTTGGGTAGTTTATTGGTCATAGCCTAAAATTCTTGAAGGAAGGATTACTGATATTCTCATTTTACATATGGAAATCTTCTTAGTTCTGTAAGTAGTCACCCTTCAAATAATAACCTTAGGACTTGTCTTATTGATGCAACACAAGGAAAGATCCACATTTCTGGAGGTTATGTTGCTTCATTTGGTTGATTATATATTGTTTTTACTCGTTCTAGTAAGAAGAAAACATTATTAAATTGGGGTATATTCCTGTAAATTACTCCCACATTCACATAACTTTTAATAGTTATGTGAAAATAAAAATATAAAAGCAGAAGGAATAGCAGATAAGTGAAATCTGGTTATAACCAGAACAGCCCCCAAGTCCCTGGAAAAATATAAAAACAAAGAAGTCAAAATCATTTGCCATTATACTAAGTTTTCTGTCCCTGTATCCACTTACATTTTAATTTCCAATCTTCCTTGACATTTAAATGCACTTGATAATATTAATGACTCCTTTATTCAGAATCTGCTCTGAGTATGTATCATGCTGTAGTGCCTGGTTCTCTTTCTTCCTTTTCTGACCTGTTTTTGTTGTTAGGCAACTTGTTTCTCTCATTCACCTCTACTCAACATGAGTAGTGTCAGAGTAAGTGTAGTCATAATGTTGAGTACCTGCATCTTCTACTGTCCTTCCTACAGATATCTACTCCTCGTTTCTTTACATCTCTATATGCCTATCATCTTACCCAATTCTTTTAAAATTACAATCTACTAATGACTGTACTCAACTTAAAACCTGTGCTTGCCTTACCATCCTTTGACATCTTTAATAGTCTAAATTACTTCCTTATCAGTCTGGGAGTCTCTGCAGTGTTGGTTCACCCCCTCCTCAAACAACAAACTATTCATTTCAGTGTTAGAGAGCCGTTTCCACTAGGGTGCATTGCAGAAGTACTAAAGAACGGAGGATCTTGGGCTCAATGCATTTCATTTGTTGAGGACATTTAATAACCAATTCACTTCTAAAACCAAGTCAGTATTTAAAAATCATCTTCTTTATCAGTAATAAAGAGTTAGGAATTATTCAATTAACTAAGTCCCGTGCTAACTGTAAGACCCAATGAATGGCACAAATACGTTCAATAACAGCAGTTAGGTGTTGGAGAGATGGTTCGCTGGATAAGTTTAGGGAAGTTCCAAGTGTAGATCCTAGTGCTACACTAAAAATGCTGAAAGTGACCCAGCGGCATTGGGAAACAAGGCAGGGAGATCTCTGGGTCCTTCTTGATGTTTGCCTAGCTCCAGGCTCTCCACATGTCTTAGTTTTGTTACTATTTCAGTTTATTTGGTTCACAACTTATTTGTGTCATAGCAAGGAGCTGAAAGTAGTTTTAATCACAGTTCATCCACGGCAAGAGCAGAGCATAATGAATGGCATGCCAGTGCTTCCTTTAAGCTCTAACCATTAGGATTAGGCTGAGCCCATGAAATGGTTCAGCCTACATTCAGGGTGGAGCTTCCTATCTCAGTCCAGTTAAGAAGATCTTTCTCCAGCATGCTCACAGGCAAACCTATTCTGGACAGTTTCTCGTTGAAACTCTCTTGCCAGGTCTTTCATCATTTTTTCAAGTGGACAATGAAACTAACCTTCACTGTGAGAGACCAATCTCAGGAAAATAAGATGGAGCGGTTTACCTGGGATCCTCCTCTAGAGTGTGTGCTCCAACCTTCACATGCATGCATATAACTCCCATAACACACACACACACACACACACACACACACACACACACACACACACGTGCGCGCGTGCCTGAAATAACAAGTAATTTGATTTTATTCAAATAATTTTGGTTCAATCAATCACATAGTTTGATTTTTTAGCATATAGCTCTCATTGTATCTCATTATCTAGGCTCAGACATACTTTTGTAAAACAAAGAGAGTTAAATACTTCGCTGGGATAGACCCAGAACCATGATCATTATGTACACAGAGCTGCTCAGTTTTTTTATGATGAGTTTTTCTTACATCTCATATATTAGAAAATTGAAGGTATTTTTAATATAAAGTTTTTAAAAAATATAATTCTATCTAGATTTACAAACTTCTCTGCTGTCCCAGTAATTTGTCCTAAAGCAATTTCATGTGCCTGTTTCTCACATCATTAAAATTATAATGTACTTTTATCATTTCACATTATTTCACAAAAATTTTATAATCACCATTAAGTTATCTGCATAATTAATATTTCATGCCAATAAAATATTTATCTGAGTAAATATTCAAAACCCTTAATTTCTCTGTTGTTGGACATTTAGCATATTTATAGTGGTTTGAAGCCATCATAAATAATACTGTAATTAATATTTGTAAATTAAAATTTCTTCTGTTGAATTACTCTCTTTATATAAAATCCTCTGAGTGGGAAATTACTGTTATTTTTGCCATTATGCATTTATTGTATTTATGAGACAGAAATTCCCGTCCCAATAAGTCAGATAATAGCTTTTACAAAACTCTAGTGGCCTGATGCATAGATAAATACAAAATTTTCAAACTGCATATTCTAACGCTAATTATTAGTAATTAGTGACACATCCTCCTGGGAGTGTTATAGACCAGGAGGGCAATTCCAAATGACTCCCCTGAAAGTCACTATTGAAAACAGTGAAAGCTTTCCTAAAGTGCTTTTAGTGAAGCCAAATTTAGTGTGGTCCATCTCTCTTCTCCAGATCACACCATGGACAGAGTGAGGTAGCTAAGAATATCAGTTTAGTGTCATGAACAATTTAAATCCTTTTAAAAATCAAGCTGGGAATGAGAGAATTGGCCTTCTCCAGGAAGAGCAAAGCAACTCATTGTCTAAGGACAAATAGTAAGCACTGAAAACATGCATGCAAGTAACATTATTATACATTTAACAGGTTATATTCAGGAGTGTATTTGTATAAACATATACATATACATGCAATAACCATTAGTGAGAAAAGAGGTTATGAATTTGAAGGGGAGTAGAGAGAACTATATGTGAGGGTTTGGAGAGAAGAATGAGAAGCGAGAAATGTTTTAAATAAATTTCAATGTCAGAAAATAAATCAATGTTAAAGTCTTATGTATGGAGCCAATCACACCTTCCTAACATGTGACTTAAGAGCCTGGGCTGTGATTCCAAACCAAAAGTTGTTCAGAAATTAGCCAGGATCAGACTTACCTGTATGTGTGTATGTGAAGGATTTCCCAGAATCAGAGCTTTCCTGCAAGTTTTAAGAAGGTTCCAGATTAGTCCTGGAAATGTCTTCAAGTCATGTGGTCATTTTGTCACATGGAAACCCCATTGGTCTTTGGATTTTTAACATTAGAGAGTGTATATTTCACTTGTAAATAGCAGTGAATGATTTGGGAATCCTTTAGACAGTTTTGATCTCATTTACCTGAATTTTTTTTTTACTGACATTATATAAAAGGTCACACATTTATTACTAGATTACATCAAAGAAGTGTAAGTATAGGATACAAATCTCCATTTTTGTCTAGTGTATCATATAACAAATGTAATTCTTGTAAATGCAGGAAGTAAATGATCTTTCCAATAACTATACAATTTCTCATTAAAATAAACTCTAAAATACAAGATAGATTTTAGTCACATGCAAGTGAGGTTTACTTATGAATTTTAAATACTTTTCTGTAGAATATGATAAAACTGGGGAATGACATAAACTGAAGAGAATATTTTCTCTTTTTTGCATTCTAAAATAAATTACTCAATTATAGAACATTTTATTCAATGCATGAAGCATATTTCTTCAAAATTATTACAGTATCTTTCACTTGTGATTTTTATTATCTTATATTAAGTTTATCCTAACAAAGCATATCCCATTTCTTTATCCCCACCACCACTATTACAAACTTCAGTGCAGTGGTTATTATTTTCTGTTGATTTCAGATACATTTTGTAAAAATTCAATTATGTCAGAGCATAAGTTATTTCAAGTCTAAAAACAAAGTGAATGTTTTTATTTTTTCCTGGATTTTAATCATTTTTTCCATTTTTCACATCAACTGCCATACACAGGTGAAACATTCACAATTGGGTGCAACTCCAGTTGAATTATCTAAAATCCAAGTGGGACACACTGTTGTGCCATTTTCCAAGCATCTGTCTTTCTAATGATGTGATACACAGCTGTGCCTCTTCACTGGGTAGAGGGGTAGGTGTGCACCTCTCCATTTAGACTTGAGTGGTTAAGGAGAGATTTTCTTCTTATTGGAATACATCTAATGTGCTTGGCTACTCACTAATTGGCAAGGGAACATTTGTATAGTTCATTTTCACTGTGAGTTTGAATATGTTTAAACTGGTCAGTTTTCTATTTCCTAATTTTACCATCCTGGAACACCAAGTTTATTGTACTTTATAACAGTGATTTGTCCCATCACAGAAATCTTGGGAAATTAAATCTAGCCATAAATGAAACCAGAAAAGTAATCACCTGGATTTTAACTTTAGTATCAGAGTACTTTACATCAGTATAGGAAACAATGAGTTTAGATTTGAGTGTTCAACAAAGCAGGTTCTTCTAAATTTTGGTCTAAAAATATGCATGTTTCAGTAGCTGATAAAATCAAAGTAAATTGCTGGAATGCAGTCACTATTACCACTGCATTAAAATGAAAAGTAGTGTAGCCAAATGTGTTTTTATGAAGTTTTTCATTAAATTTATATTTTCTTCTTGTATGTTTAAAAGAAATAAGGGACTGAGAAAATCTCTTGGTTGTTAAAGTGTTTGCCATGAAAGGATGAAGAATAGTTGTATGCACATACACTACATGATGCTATTATACCAGAGATGCAGAGACTGTGACAGATGCAAGCTGAGACTTGCTGGCCAACCAGCCTACCTGCAGTGAGGATCAGTGAGATAACCTGTCTCAAAACAGAAGATGGACAACTCCAAAAGAATAACATTTGAGATTGTGCATGTGCACACATTTGGTATGCTCATGCACTCATATGCATCTGAACAACACTCAAACACACACACACACACACACACACACACACACACACTACATACATGTATACATACATACATTAGAAAGGATTTTGAAGTTGTCTGAGATTTTCACAGCAAAATGGGTAGGAAAGATGTTGATGAAAGAAAAGGCAAATATAGGTAGAACCTCAAAGTCAGATCATAGGAAATATCTGAAGACAATTAATGAATGCCTTCTGCCAGATGGCAGAAGCATCATGTCTTAAAGGAAATGACACTAAGGCAACTTTTTATGTGTTTCAGAAACTCAATGGAATGAAGGAAAGCCTGATGAATGATATGTTGTCAGCCCTAGTTATGCTGGGGCTGTAGGACAGTGCGTATTTACAATCACAATGTTCTACAATGGCTTAACAAGTTATGTAAAAACTTGACTATTTTTCTGAGGTTGTTTTTCTTAATAATATTTCTTGGAGGTGCTATTTTCTTAAAGTTTCTCAGTCCTTATTGGAAACTTACCATGGCTTCTATAAGCTTGGGACTACATGCTTTTATTTTCAACTCTTGTTCAGTCTTCAGAACACCATATATGAAATTAATTGAAATTAAAATTAAATTTAGATTTTTCTCTATATAGAACACTTAATTTTAGAAAAGTATAAAATTCTTCAAAATGTTATTTTTCTAGAAATAAGTATAAACAGCAATTGAAAGTAAACAATGAATTTACCAATAATAAACTGTAATAAAAATATGAGTAATATATTTATCTGTAATATTTAAAATCAAGTAGTTCTCTAAAATATGTAATTAATTGATAAAATTTTAAAATACTTATTTGATAATATCTAAATATCTATTACACCTAACGTCAGGAAGCCTTTCTTAGTCTAAATTTTGAGTACTTTAAGAACAACTTTGCTTCTGCTTCAAAGGCATAGTTACATGAGAAGAAAATCCTGTTCATTTTGATTTTTAGTGTTGAAAGGAATCTTGGATATTAACTGGCAACTTTTAAGAGTAAAATAAGTAGCTAATAGTTAAATGTATTTTAAAAACATTTCAAGGGAATTTATAGACAGTCAAACTAATGGCCAATTTTCTGCCAACATTTCTATGGTAACAGCACTTAGGATCAGCATTTGGCAGGGGGGTTGGTAGGGTAGTTACTATGAGGCATTCATCCTCCTAAGTAATTACCACATCGGTTACTTCTGGGTTTCTCAGCTATATACTGCCTGTTTTGCAGATAAGAAGTTGAGGTAGAGAGAGATCCAGTGATTCGCTGAAGGATAATGGCTCAGTAGTATTGTTGTTTAATAAGGATCAGGAAAAATAGATAGGCTGAATAGATGTTTATTCATGAAGAAATAACTCATAACAGAGACAGATGAACACGAGCAGGTTCCTGGTCCCAAGGATGCCTCTGGATGTTCCTCTGTCCCTGTGCTGAAAGCAAGAGAGAGTTCCAGGGCCCCTTCCCCAGACCTGGTTCCCCGAGGTCACATCCTCCCCTGTTCCCCACCCATAATGGGCATTATCAGTGCCAAAAGTGCAAAGTAAATGTCTCACTATAATTCCCCTTTTAGTCTAAAGAAAAGATTTAGGCTTGATATAAAGCTATATACAAAACAATGAATAACAAGGGTGCTCTAAGAAAAGGAAAATCAAGAACATACAAAATTAAGACCTATATATCTAGTTCTATGGTGAAGGCATAACAGAGTTTACAACAGAGTTGTCCTAAGAAGGAAATTTTAATTCTAGTACCTAATATATCTAACTAGGAAGAGAGAATAAGAATTGTTTAATCTTCAACCTCATCAAAGACCTGAGAAGAAAGATAACAATACTAGGGTAGGCAGGAAGTGTAGATGGGCAACTTTCACATGGCACAGTGAGGACAGAAACAGCATGCTACCTGGACAGTCACCCAAAGCCTCACAGCATTATAGGTTTTACCAGTTTTGGCTAAGGTCTAGAGTACCTAATAGACCACAACAGAAGTAGGGAGGTAGGAAAGCTGTCTTACCCTGACTTGGCAAGTTTCAGTTGTTTTCTGTTTGTCTCCTGTAAGCACATGGGACCCCACGTCCAAATCAGTGGTTGAGGTGGGGGCAGTTCTTTGCCCAAGAGGCCATTAGCTGATGAGATATGGATTCCAGAAGGAGCAACATCAGTGTCCAACATATTTTTGGGAAAATGCATGATGCTGTCAGGACCAACAGTGTCTCATGTCAATGGAGAACTAATATTAAAACATTTAATTGCCATGTTCTGCAGGTCTATGAAGTGTTTGAATGTCTGATTAATCTCATAGGTATAAAAAACTTCCCTGAATACCTAAACTATATATATATTTATATACATACATACATACATATATACATATATATGTGTGTGTGTATATGTATATATGTATATATATATATATATATATATATATATATATATATATATGTAAAACAGAGGTAGAGTAAAAATGTCTTGACCAGAGGTAGAATGATATAGTACAACATGATAAAATTATCCTAAATTGTATCTATATATAAAATGTCTTGAACATAAGTAAAAGTATACATAAATAGAATATGGTAAGGATTGTGTGCATAAAACATCATAAATGGAAAGATTTTACACAATATGACAAAATATAATATATAATTCTTCTGGGAAGGGAATATAAACTTAATTTTACATAGAGTACCACATAATAGAATTTATAACAATGTAAGCTGTATATTACTAATAACTCACTATTACTACAATAATTCATAAGAAGATAGGCTAATCTACCTATATCCCATCTAAACCATACCTTTCCCAACCATACCCTATCCCTGTCTAAAAGATATACCCAAAACTAAGCATCACCTTCCATACCCAGCCCTAAGTAACAAAAAACAACCCTATGAAGATGAATATTATCCATAAAAGCCAAGAGTAGGGAAAGGGGGCATATTTATTTTAAGATTGCTTCCTGCTGAAATGGGACAATGATTGTTCCATGGGATCCTGTAAGAAGACAATTTTAGCAACAAAATTTCTCGAGGGACTGGCTATAACATATGTAGTCTGTGTGGCAAGAAATGCTTGACTGTCTGAAACTCTGGCCAGGGTGTAATAAGAAGATGCTCCATTTCAGCTAGCTAGTCAGGAGTTGTCTCGAGCATAACAGTCCCAAACTGGTTTTAGGGTGATATTTGTAGTCCAGATGCATCAGATTGACTCTAGTGGAAATGACGAAGTGGGGCCCCATGTTCTTTCCAGACAGCTCAAATATTGCTGTTAGGAATTGTTATTATTTCTTGTGGAAAACTTAAACATCAATATCAACATAAAATTTTCAACTTTTAAGGTATGCATATTGGGAAAGGAATAAGCATGAAAATATATATGAGGAAAATTTGGAATTTAGAGAGAAAACTGCGTATAGGCAAATGACAGTCCCCAGATTTTGTTTTCTTCTGCCTTACACCAAGTGGCTTCTTGATAAAAGGAAGAAACTGTGAATTTAATCTTAACAACATGCTTGAATTTAGGGAAGGAAAGCCAAATCCAACTCCAAAGCCATCATTGATTTATATGAATTTCATCTAGAGGAATATTAATTAGTAAAGAGAAATATATTTCTGTATAGAAATAATTTACAATAATTAAATATTTTTAGTATAAACCAGATTCATCTTCATTAAATGGTTCTTACTGCAGAGCTATCTTCTCTTCTGTGATGGGAGATGTTCTGTGAATATGTTTCTCATATTGGTTAATGAATAAAGCACTATTGGCCAACAGGAAAACAAGTTTGGCAGAACTAGGAGACAAGGAGGATTCAGGGAGAGGTAGGAGAGAGTTGAGAGAGCAGAGGTCTGGACACTCTTTCCAGTAAGATATGACCACATGGAAATATTTAGATTAATAGAAATGGGTTAATAATATTTAAGACAGATCTAGACAATAAGAAATGCTAGTAAGAGGCCAACAGCATTATATCTAATACAGTACCTCCGTGTTATTTGGTGCTGGCATGGCTCTGGGTCCAGGCTGGTGGGAAAACTACTCTAAACACAGTAGTGTAGCCCTAACATCAGAATGTTACACAATCTCACTCAGAGTCCAGGTTCCAAACTATGCTTTTCCACACTACAGTTGGTGTTGGACCATCATTTTCAAAGTTTTCATAAAGTGTTTGATAGAAACTGCACATACATGGGAGATAGTAAAGAATTTATTATGTATGGTTCAAATATCCTGGGAGAATTAAAAGGAAAAACTTAGTGTCTTTCTGGGTAATAATGCCCCCTTTAGAGATTCTGTTCCACGTGTCCCAGGACAAAACCATTTGTAAATCTCTTCCATTTTGCTTAAACATTAACAATTACAGAAAACAAAACATCTCCTTTCTCTATAGTCTTGCCTTCCCAACCTTATGGATGACCAGTAATGGGTGGCCATTCAAAGTGTTTATTAATCACCTGATACTTGGTAATTGACTGTTGACTGGTTACCCCTAGCAATAGCAAATGTCAAGTCTACTGAGGAGATTAGTTAATCTCCTTCCCACCTTACTTCCTCTGAAGCCTCTAAGAAGGAAGACCTGCTTAGTCAAGTGTGCTCAAATCTCCTCTGAAGCCATATCATGTTGCTGTCCACCTTAGGCAATAATGATGCTTCCAATAAAACTGTTACCCCCAAAGAACATCATGCTACAATGTCTCCTCAAACTAGAAGCCTTTCATCATAGAGACAGTAGAGACCAGTTATACAGAGGAGCTATGTCTTAAACAGGAACCTCTGGAAGGTTACTTCATGATGTCAAGTTGTCTGGGAGAGGCACTAAACAATGATGGAGAATTAGAGTACACCACAGTGATGATTTCTGTCTGGGTAGTTATCCTAACCTTCAAGGAAATCTGCCCACAGGTTTCATTGAGGCCAGGGCATGGGATGTGCCAATGCCCCCTTTCCTGTGGTTTCAAGGCAAAGCATGATATGTGCTAAAAAGCAGAGAAAGAGTAAATGTCAGAAAGGACTACAAACACAGGGAGGAAGACCTTGCAAAACTTACAAGTGCAAGATCAGGTTAAAAAAAAAAGAGAGAGAGATTTGGGTAGCATCTGTCAACCCCCCCCCCTCAAGTAGCTAAGGAATACTATTGTTCAGTTCACTCAGAAACAGTGAAACAAAGACATACCTGAACACAAATAAGACTCCAGGTGGTGCTTGGTGAATTTACTTAAATAATTACACTTTGATTCTCTTGTGTTTATCTAAGTTACTGTTTAAAAGTATATGAATTTTCATAGTAGCTTTATTTTTTCTTGTATACTTAGTATATGCTGCTTACCCATGAAGTCATTACTAGTCCCTTCACCTAAGCCTACTGAACCTGAAATAAATATGTAATGGAATTCCGTGTGCATTCAGCAGGTGGTTTGCCACTACCTTGTTAGAGAAGTTAGAGACTACTAGAAACAACTTCATATGCACACAATGTGTGTTAAAGGTGACTCTGTGTGCCTGGCCTCTGTCACTATTGTCAGAATGGCAAATTATGTGAAGAACTCAGTGATCTTGGTTTCTTCCTGTCTAATCCTTTCCATGTCTTTACTTATTTGTTCATGGTACTTTCAGAAACATATATTCCTGTAGAGACTGCTAATGCTATGGCTTGTCAACAAACATAAGGAAATCTGATTAGGACATCCAGTGTTTTGGTATATTGCCTTCTGTCTGAATGCCTTGAAACAGGAATTAGACTGATTTGGAAACTCATTCCACTTCTGCTACCTTGGCGGATCAACCAGCTGCCAGTATTTTGTGGTCTTAGTCCTTCAGTGCTAGGGTTAAAGACAAGAACTTGTATTCAACTTCTTGTCTTAAGATTCATGTTGTAAGTATATGTGTGTGTGTGTGTGTGGTGTATGTTTGTGGGTGGGTGTGCATATGTAGTAAATATGTGTTTCTGTGTATGTGGGATATGTGTTTGTGTGCATGTGTGTGTGGGGGGTATGCACATATGAGTACAGACATCCACTGATGTCAGAGGCTTTGGATCCCACAGAGATGGAGTTACAGGCAGCTGTAAACTACTGACATGGGTGATAGAATTGAACTTGAGTTCTCTGCAAGATCAGTACAAGCTCTTAACTATGTTGTCATCGCTCCACCCCCCCCCCATACCTAGCTTTTGAGTGTTTGCTGAGGATTCAAACTCACATCCTTGTGCTTTCACAGCAAGCTCTCTTCCTGAGACAGTGTTGAAGGAGCTTTTGTTGTTCTTTTATTTTGATTCATTTGATTGTTGCATTTTAAATGAAGACTTGTATTAGTAATATTTGCTCAGAGGTTTTGTTTTTGTTTTTGTTTGTTTGTTTTTTTTGCATTATTACTGGAGGTTGTTGTAAGAGAAGAAAGTGTTAGTGCCTTTTTTGTCTTACAAGAATTCACTTTTACATGGCCCTTGAGTTTGTTGCTTGGAGAAAGTGGCATGCTCAATTATTCATGTTTTCTAATTAAACCGTACTGATTGTACCTAAATGGAAACTTTATTTAAGAGAGAATGTGTTCTTTTATTCTCCCAGTACAACAAAAATTTGTCAAATTGGAAAATAAATCTTTCTAAGGTCTGTAGTAAGCTATTCACTGGGTTCCAAACTTGCACATAGAAATATATATCATGTTGCTAGTACCTGCCATTTTATTTCATGGCTTGCTTCGTGATGATAATATCTGATGGCTGCTCACCACATTTTAGTTAGTCTATATTGAAAATACCAAACAATGACAAAACCAGACACTGTCACTATGCACTTATTTGGCTGTGGTTGTGTGACTCAGTGAAATCTCAACCCTACCAGTTCAACCCATGCACTGAATCACTCAATACAGCTACATATTTGGTTCTTCTTTATTGAATGAAATGTTTGCACAAAAATATTGGGAAAGTTTTCTTTGATTTGAGCAATATTCCTTTTTGACTCAAAAAATAATCATCTAAATCACAAATAGTATAATCAATGTGTGACGTCTGAAAATATCCCCACCTTCTCAGAATCTCACTATGTAGCATTATATGATATTGCTGTGGAGCCAGTCTGACCTCAGAGTCCCAGCCATCTGCCTGCTCCATCTACAGAGTGTTAGGATTAAAGGCATTCCACTCTACTGAGTACTTTTTGGTTTTTGACAGAGACTTGTGTGCTGACCCAGCTGATATCAATCTCTGCATTTCTGAAGGTGCCTGATTTCTGATCCTCCTGCATCTGCTTCCCAAGTGCTAGGATTACAGGCATGACCTATTATAAGTGATGGATTTTATTTTATCCCAATGTCTTTAATTCAAAATAATTTCATGCTTTTCTAATAACTTCACTTTTGTTTATCCTTTAATTTTATGATCTTAGTATGTACCACAGGAGCCGCCAATCCCCCTCTTAGGCATATACCCAAATGATCCACATCCATGCAACAAAGACATGTGCTCAACTATGTTCATAGCAGCATTATTTGTAATAGCAAGAACCTGGAAGCAAGCTACATGCCCTTCAACTGAAGAATGGATAAAGAAGATGTGGCACATCTACACAATGGAATTCTACTCTGCAGAAAAAAATAATGGTATCTTGAAATTCGCAGACAAGTGTATGGCACTTGAAGACACCATCCTGAATGAGGTAACCCAGTCACAAAAAAGAGGAACATGGTATGTACTTGCTCATATATGGATTTTAGAACTGGATCAAATGATCACCAGCCTATAATTCACACCACCAGAGGAACTAGGATACAAGGTGTATTCTAAGAGATTCATATAAAATCCCTCACAGAAGGAGGAAGGGACGAGTCCTCCAGAGCACAGGGGAAAGTGGGGGGGGGTATGAATGGATCTAGAAGTAGGAGAAAGAGAGGAGGAGATGAAAACACATGCGATTAGGAATATTGAGTCAGGGTAGGCATAGAAGACAGAAGAGAGGGAGAGAGAAAACATAAAAGAGGGAGCCATTATTGGTTTGAAGAGAAAACTGAACCCAAAGAAAAGTCTAGAGACCTACAAGCCTGCCGCCAACTAACAATTTGAGTAACCATGAGAAGGCTACCATAAATGCCCTTCCTAGATAGTGAGATCAACAACTAACTTATCCATGGAGCCCTCATCTTATACCTGTTGGAAACAGAAGCAAACAGCCATACCTAAACACTGAGTCGAACTAGAATCCAGATGCAGATGGAGAGGTCTCAGAAACACATAGAGACAGCTGACCTGAACAAGGAGGAGCTAACAACCCCCTCCCCCCCCCCAGACTGATAGCTGGGAATCCAGCATGGGACTGACTCAGGTTTTTTTGAATATGGGTCTTAGCCAGAAGGACTGAGCATTCTAAGGGATCTCAGACAGTGGAACCAGAATGTTTCCCTGGTGCACAAAAGGACCTTATGGACACATATCCCATGGAGGGATACTGCCTTAACCTAGAGACAGGAGAGAAGTCCTACTCTCTACTTCAAATGACCTGATAGATCTACATGACTCCACCTGGATGTCATTGCCCTACATGTGGAATTGAGGAGGGGGGTGGGATGTGAGGGTGGTCAGGGTGCATGTGAGGGGGCAGAGAGGGTAAAAGGGAGGGAAGGAGGGAGCACGGGAGGGAGAGGGAACTGGGATCAACATGTAAAATAATGAGTTAAATAAAAAATCATGTGTCAGTTCCTTAAATTATAAGTCATGTATGAAAACAATAATATATAAACCTGCTTATCATGCTTTCATGTATTTTGTATATCATCCAGGGAGAAGACCAATCTGACTACCTTGCCTAATTTACAACTCAAAGATGGCAAAAGGGACATGCTTTGAATTGTCCTCTTACTTCCTCCATTAGTCAGATGACATAGAAATTACCACTCTGTTCCTTCATAATAAGACACCCTAACTTTGGCCTTCATAAAATATGACACCTCTTTTCTACACTGTTTTGCTATTGACGGTCATGTTTTCCTTATTTACCAATGTGAAGTTCATAGATAGGGCTTAAAAACATATTGATAATGAACAGACATATGTTTTTCCTGAATTTAATCATGAAGGTCTAATAGATCTACAGAAATTTGTCTTACTAATATTTTCCTTTGTGTTTATATTTTTATGAATGAAGTAAATATGATTTCTTGAATAGAAGATAAAGTGGATTTGGAAATGAGATGAATTTTTTATTCTCTTGAAAATGAAATGGGCAGTTTACATATGATTTTCTTCTTGATACTTGATGTTGAATTTTCATTTGAAAAATTAACAATTCCCTTATTATAAAAGACATTTTGTGGATATGAAATAAACAATTCCAGGTTTTAGATGGACATTTCTCCAGAATACTAAAACATTTTAATATATGTTTTAAAAATTTTATAATATTTCATACTATACTTTGAGAAAATAATTAAAAGAAGGTTTTACATGAAATTTGCAGAATATTAGAATAAAAATACAGACAGATGAATAAAAATATTACAGGTGAAGATTGAGTAGCTTCAAGAAAAAGACTGTCTAGATCTCCTAAAAGTATGTTATCACAGATTGTTTTATGTCATGCACTTTTGATGGAAGTCTTCAGATGAGTCCTTGTCTAGCATGTAAGGGTACTGAAGGAGGAACCCAACTCTAAATGTCAAATTCATAAAGAAATCCCTCAATCATACATACAATTTTGAAGGTCTTTCTTTGCATTAGTTATTCACTGAGGCTGGATTGAATTTTAGATAATTTTGAAAACATGAGATCCTATGTTTAGACACACTGTGAATGCCAAAAGGAAGTATAAAACATCCATTAGTTTGAATTTTACCCTCTTGGACTTTTTCCATCTTTTAAAAAAATATTGTTAAGTGATTATAATGCTAAATGAAGATGATTATTAACATCATATTAAGAATTAAAAACCTATAATCTGTTTTTAATTGAGTAGTATTTGCTTATATTTTTATAGATAACCATATTATTAAAACAGATTCTCTTAATTATATTGACCTTTTATATAGACTCTGCTAATATATTTAATATATACTGGCAATTGTCATGTGCATTTTGAGTTCAGAGAGAAGCAGGTTTTAGAAGAGTTCCTCATGCCCCCACATACTTCAACATCTGCACTTCAGATCCATGCATACTTGTGTCTGAGTAATGACTGATACTCTTAACTCTGTGACAAGGAGGGAAGAGGACAAATGACAAAACAGCTCAGGAGTAAAATATTGTATGCGTAGTAAGAGCTAGAAGCAACCCATGTGTAATAAAAGTTACTATTGGTACAGGGAAGAAGTTGGAAGTTCAGTCATTGGAAGCTCATCTGTGGAGAGAAAATTTAATCAGAAAGTTCATTCTTCCCAAGTCAGTTTATGCTGGATGTTGTTATTGGCTGATTTGACAACATTACGTGTATGCTGGTATTTGTTCTTTTACTTGGAAGCTTCACCCAAAGGTACACTTTAATCTGCCAGAGGCATTACAGGAAGTTCAGCTGACTACATCACTGGGCTTCCCCAGTTAGTTTATATTTGGTGATTCTCTCTCTCTGTTTGTGTATCCATCTATCATCAATCTATCCATCCACCAAACTATTTTCCTGTATATCTATGTAACATTGTCATCTGTCTATACAGTCATATAATTATCTGCTACTTGTTCATTTGCTGACATTTTTGATTTGGCTTGTTATATACTGAAAGTGTGGGTGTTGTTTATTATTTTCTAGACAGCACTGAACAGTCTGCATTACTTTTTGAATAGCTATTGTTCATTATTTTCCAGACAGCACTGAACAGTCTGCATTATTCTTTGAATATGCCATGTCACCTTTTTTAAACACATCACAATAAACAGTTCCCAAACATTTTCAAGATTCCATTGTTGGAAAATGATTAGGTCAGAATTTTCACCTTTCGTGATCTTTAAAGTATGTAGTAAGTAAGTTCAGTTTCTATAGAAATATCATTAAAATCAATATATATATATTATCAATATATAAATCAATATATATATTATCAAGATATATATATATATCAAGGAAATACTCCAAGAGATTAGAAATAGGTAAAGTAACACAGGTAGACTTAAACATACAATGTCTTCTTTATCTGAGTTGATCATACTCAGCTAATTTCCAGGTCCATTTCACTCCATATTTCAGGAATTTCTATGACTTCTGAGTGATATGAGGTTTTCTCTTTTCTATTCAGTGCTAGAATCTTATAATATAAAAGCAATCTGCATCCTTGATGAATGCAAACCTATGTATCCCCATGTTTATGTTCATTGAAATAAGTGATTCACAAATAAGGTTTGTTTGATGTGTTGAATAGCAGTACATATCAATGTAGGTTTATCTATTTCAGTATTGGACCTATAACGTTGCAAACTCTCTTGCTTGTGTTTTGAGAACTTGGCATCATTATATTTCTGGTGCACTTTTCTTATGCCACCTTTCCATCACACAATTATTCCTCAAGTTGCTATTCTTGGACTTTCAATTTATTTGATCTTGTCTCCGAAGTTATCTTGTTAGTTATAATGAGAACTCAAAATGTCAATTGCTATTGTTAATGAACACAGTTTTTCTTCTAATATTTACATTCTAACTGCCTAGGCATTGTAAAAATATTACACAGAAAAGTGAAAACAAGCCATGTAGGTTAGCATATATATGTTACCTCCATAGTTGAAAAAGCGAGTAGGACAATAGGACAATAGGCTCATCACATGATTTATTTTTCTGGGTTCCAGAATATTCTACACCCTAGCCTGTACAGTTAATCTTAATTAAAAGTTTCCCTGAATGAAAACCCAACCAACCAAAACCAAATACTAATCATGTCTCCCATAGTTTTAATGTTCAATGTTCTATTAAAATGGATAGACCGTGATATTCTTCTTATCAAATTATACATCTACAGATTGTTTTGATATCTTACTCTTCTATCAGAGCAGTTGTTCTTTTTGACAAGAACACACTTTATACTTGCCTGGAGATTTTATTTAAGGTGGTAAGATACTATTAATCAAATAATCAGAAAAAAATTCTGAAAATCCAGCTGTGAGAACAGCTTAGAAGTAGAAGTAATTGGATCAGGAAACTGACCTCATCTGGTAAACTGGGGAAGGTTTATAAGAAGAAGGGATTTTGATGCAAGCTCTGAAGCTTGAGTGTGGCTTTAACTGGTTGAAGGGCTGGCAGAGACAGTTTCATGTGGAGAGCTGCAGGAGCCCGGTGGGTGAGGTGAGAGGAAAAAGAGAAAGTGAAGCAGAAAAAAGGACACAGATGCTTGTTGGGAGGGAGTCTAAGGGGGTGCGATGACAGAAGAGATCAAGGAGCATCGAGAAGCAGAGAACACTTTCAACGATAGAAGTTTTAAAGTTTCTCTGAGAAACCAGGGATTATCTGCAGATTTTAAATGAGTAGTATAGCCAATATGTCATTTAAAATTTTTAATTTATTTTATTATGTACTTGTTTATTTATTTTTATTTCATGTTTATTTATATTTGTCTGTATGTACATCTGTGTACCACATACATGCATGGTGCCCAATGAGACTAGAAGAGGGTGCCATATCTTTGGGAACTGGAGTTACAGATGGTTGTACACTGTCCTGTGGGTGTTCAGAATAGAAGCTGCACCCTCTGAAAAACTAGCCAGTGTCCTTAGTGCTCAGCCATTCTCCACCACAAAATATACCCTTTAGAATTTTCACATCTAATCCACAAACCTTACATTTATTACTTCTTAAATATCACTTGAGGTTTTGTCATTCTCTGTCATTTTCCATTCATTTTTGCTTGAGTTACTGTGATACTGCCTTATTTTCCTACCTCAATTCTGTATCAGACAGTTAATCCCATTATACCTTGATAACTTGAGAGAATGTCTAAATTCGAAATTGTAACATCTGAGTACCGTCTTATGATTTTTTTTAAAACTTATCTGTTCCTGGAGGTGTTTTGAGAAAAATAGATGTTATGGTAACTTCATGAAATCAGGATCACTTCTTGATCCTTCCCCTATGTAGTGCTTTTCCCTGAAAAGTCTGTAGAAAAGATGTTAATTACTTTTGTTTAACCAGGTCTTTGCCAAGGTTAATTGACTATCCTTTTTCTTCTTAAAACTTCTCAGTTTCTGTCAAGCCTACTGATCATTGGAAAATGAAATAATTACCTAAAATATGAAGTTCAATTTCCTGATATCACTCAGGATTCAATTTTAAGATATCCCCCCTCTCCTCCTTTTATGTCTCCACCCTTTGCACCTACTACCCCAGAATCTCTCTTGGACTACATTTCTGTAGACTGTTCACACTTACCTAACTTTCCTCATACTACTTTACAATGGTTCACTTTGACCATTGTTCAAAATTATTCTCTTCTGTTATTTATTTTATTTTTGGGATTGTACACCTGTGTGTGTGTGTGTGTGTGTGTGTGTGTGTTGTTTGTGTGTATACACTTGTGTATGCAGACACTATAGCCTCAGTGTGGAGTCTGTTCTGTCTTGCTACCATATGGTCCCCAGGAATTGAACTCATGTCATTAGACTTAGCATCAGGACTAGGGTGTGCAACCACAATTGCTGAGCCTGTATGTTTAGCCCAAACTGGTCTTCTCCACCTTGCTCTTTAATTAGTTACTACTTGAGACAAATGAATTTCTTTCAGTTTTTACTAAGACTTTGTCCCTTGCCTTCCTGTCTAACTCAAGTAGAAATTTTATCATTCTCTTGAGTGTGCCTTTACATAATGCACTATTACACTGTTATACTTTATTGTTCACAATTTTAATTGTAAATCTAAGGAATGAGGAGTATCCTCTTTTAGGACTAGAGAGATGTTTCTTTACTTTGTTTCTTCCTTTACCAGCATGGTGCTTGAGACCCAGTAAAGTGCAAAACAGTTGCTTTCTAAATAATTAAACAAGTGCAAGGAAGCAAACAGACCAAACACACCAGCAGATAAAAGAGAAGCAAGGCAAGCCTCTTTTTCTAGTAAGTTTGTAATTCAGTAAAAGGAGCAGACAAATGACTAAAGCAAGGGGGAGATTAAGGAACCCCCCCCCGAGGAACTTATGCAAGATAGATTTGAGTAGATAGATTGATGAAAAATTTCTCATGGAGGTTGTTCTAAATGAGCTTTTAACAGCCTGCCATATTTCTATAGGAGAAAGATGGTTATTCCATGTATATTTCAGAAGTGCAAGACTATACCCAATCATGAGACCAAATCTTTGTCAGGTTTCAAGGTTTGTGGGGCTTTTAACCACAGGCTCAGCATGATGTATTTTTCTGTGTACTGGGCAGCTTTAGATGGATTGAGAATGAGACTATCATGAATGCTAATGTCTTAAAATAACATCACCGACAGTAAGAAGGGAGTGTTAAGGTGCAGATGTTAATTAGGATACATTTAATATTATTCTGGTTGACAGAAGTTTTCTTTAAAAATTCAGATACTAAGTGTTTTGGGTTATGTGATCTTTATGGCAACAGCTTAATTATGTGTTGCAGAACAGCTACAGATGATCTGAAAATGAACAAACCTAGATAAATTATTTTATGGGGCTTTTCTTGCAGAGACTACACTGTGTATTAACTCTATATAACAAGGATACCATGTATTTAAAAAGCATTCCATCTAAGCTTTCCTGTGTTTCAATTAAATACAGAATCATGTACGTTCAAAGCAACATTATCAGAAGTCACTTGAGCATCTCATGGGCAGCCATATCAGTAATAGTCTCTCTCATGCATGGTCAACTCACAAAACTTGCAGAGTTTGTATACCATTTGTGGATAAGAGTTCTTTGAGCAATTTATGGACAGCTACAATATCCTAGAGTAGTCCTACTCTACCCTATTCAGTCTTGACCTCCTATGTATTATGAAGGAATGAAAGTCTTTGAAGGAAAATGGACTCCATGAATCTTGCAATCTTTTGTTCTCCCTCTACAAAAGAATGCTTGCGTCCCTAGTCTCCAGAGGGCAATCTGGGGGTTACCACAGCTGCTTTGATGTACTAAGGTGATATTCATATCCAATCCTGAGGAGACAGGTATAAGATAGAAGAAAGGTTTATTTACAAAATAGAGAACAAGTTTGATCATGTCTGGGGTCATTATTTCCTAGATAAAAGTAAATAAAAGTCCAAACCTGACTGATGGTGTAAAAACACAAATGGAGGGGAATACCTACAAAAAGGAATAGAAGTAGACTTTATAGTATTGATTCCTTACTGTGTGTTGGTAACAAAATCAGAATAAATAGTTAAAAATGATACCTAGCAACAAGACCTAGTCACTAAGAGTCTGTGAACAGACATAGGGCCTAGTAGCAAAAAAGGCTGTTTTGATGGTTAAGATGATTAACTGTTTAATATGGAAGCCAGGCAACAGGGGAAGGCTATAAGTATTATGAGCAGTCCATTAAACTACGAGTAACACTGAGAATTTTAAAAGCTTCTACTACTTGGGAATGAGTTCTAATAAATTTGTTCCAACTTTTCAATTTTGATATTATAAATAATGAAGAACAATGTGAGTTTTCATAATATTGTATTATGCTCAGTGTCATTTTATGAGAGTTCTACCAAGAATGCTTTGCTCTCTCACCCATCTAGCTAGGTTAAAAAGCAAAGTTCATTATAAAGAGTTATCTTAGAAAATAATAATCTATCTTGTGCTTTAAATCTCAATAATTGTTGCTTCATGAACATGACATTATTTTCATTTCAACTTTCAAAATATTTGAATTTTGATTTTTTTGCAGTATATTTGAAATAAGATTAATTCAATTTATTTCTTTATTTTGTTTTTTGAACAAGCTGGTTTGACCATGCAATTCAATTAGAAATACGTTTTTCAGATGGATAGGAAGAAGGCAGAGTGAGTCAGCAATGGATTAAGACAGGCTTCTTTACCATGTCTGCTTCCAGAGAAAAACAGAGATTGGAGACATGAATTATTCAAAGCCATACTGAGAGTAGTCAGCAACACTAAATAGGGTTCAATACACCTGGAATTTGGCTAGGGAAATCATTTTAACTTTTGTCTCTTAAATACATGTAAAACTCCCTTGTTAAAATAAGAGCCATACAATGGCTTTCTTTAACATTCCACCTCATTAGAGGGGAACTGTGAACATTGCTGCTATTGTTTGCTGTTGCATGGGAAGCATACCACAGTTAAAAGCTATGCTAGTTAGTTTTAACATCACACACCTGCACCTCAGCTACTCCTGGCTTTTTATATCTTCCCTTGCTCATCCTCTGTGGTACCAATCTGTACCATTATTGGCAGCTTTTCCCCAAAGATCTGTTTTGGCTTAGTTGAAAATGCAACTATGTCATTGATGTAGGATGCCTTGTATTATGACTCAAACTAAATGACTTCTTTAGGAAGACCTTTTATATTTAAACAGTCTGATGAAATGTTTCCATTGGGCAACTTTCAAAGAAAAACTACAAAACAATCATTCAAACTGCATTTGAAAATCTGCCTTTTAGACATGTATAATGACATTAAAAACTTTTATTAACTGACCATACTTTCTCTTTTTTTCTTTAGTTTATGGTATGGAATAAAAAGAATCAGAACTGTAAGCTGACTCAGTGGTTAAGACCACAGGTTGCTCATACAAAGGATCCAGGTTTAGTTCTTAGCACCTACACAGTGGTTCATAAATATATATAAATCTAGTTTTAGGGGTATCGAATGCTCTCTTCTGGTCTCCTAGGGCATGCACGCACACACACACACACACACACACACACACACACACACACACACACACCACACAGGGTGCATATTCAGATTTGTTTAAAAACAAACACATTAAATAAATAGATGAATGAAAATTTACCAAATTTAGAATGACAATTCTATTTGTCTTTAAAGAAATCTGGATATCTGAAATACAGCATTAATTACACCAAGGAAATTTTCAAAGTTGAAAAACTTATTGAAAATCAGATCTGTGTGTGGTGGTATTATGGTTAGTTTAAAATGTCAATTTGATGCAGTGTATAATGCCCTGGAAGGGGTGCAGATGAGGAAGGATCAAATCAGAGTGGCTCATAGACTTGTCTATGGGTGTTGTATGGGTTTCTTAATTAAAGTGAAGACCCAGCCTAAAAGAGCATAACCATTTCCAAAATTTGGGCCCTGAACTATTTAAGAGTAGAAAAAGTTAGAAGGAAGGACAGGTGCACTTTCTCTCTCTCTCTCTGCTTTCTAATGTGTGGTAAGTTGCTTTTTCAAGTTTCTTACTTGGCTTCCCTGGAATTATGAGCAGTAGACATCTCTTCCCACATCAATTTTCTGACATGGTATTTTATCACAGCAATAGAGGATCTAGGATGTTCTCTAGGGGAAGAGAAAGCCCTTGCTACAGTACAATGCATTTTGTCATAAAAATAAGTATTAATGCTTTCCAATTTCATTAGAATTTAGTGACATATTTGAGTTACCTGAAAATAGATATTTAAGATATAAGTTGAAAATGCCCAATGATAGGCTCTGTTGATTAAGATTTGCTAGGTATTAAAATAATTATGTTAACCTCAGCATCTAAAACTGTGGATTACAACTACCCATTGAGCTATTTGACTGTAGGATTTAGGAAAATTTTGATAACAATGAAAGGTTTCTTAATGCAGAGTACACAAAAACTAAATAAAATTTTTAATGAGCCCAAGGTGTTTCCTGCAGCATTTGCCTACACTGTACCATGTGCTGTACTTTGGCCTTGGTCCTGAGTGGGAACTTTTTGCTTACATTCCTATTTCCTGCTACATAACATCAATGGATGATGCTCACACACTGTAGCCCAGATTCAGGAGACCTGTGTATCACCCACAGCACTACTACACTGTACATTCAGAGTTCTGTAATTTTATAGAAACACGATGGTTTATTTGTAGAAATTTTGAAGGGTCGTAAGGTGACTATAAATACATTTATACATGGATTTTAAAGCATGTGTAACATGCTATGAACTCAAAGGTGTTAGTATACTTATTTATTGTTTTTTATGTTTGGATATTGATTTTCCATATTTGAGTTTGAAAGTAGAAGAGGATATGATTTAAATAATCATATTGATGTTCACGGTATTGCATAAAGTTATAATGATAAATTGTATATGATTAATTGTTGAATAAGTGTTGAGTTTTAATGGAGACATGTAAGGTACTAACTTCTACTGATATATTGTCTACTCTCATGAAAGGAATTGCACATAAAGTACCAGGAAACAATAAGTTTGCATAAAATTGGAAGTTGCTGCAACAGCCAGAACTATAGTTCAAGATTACAGACAGAGGGGATTTGAAGGAGGCACAGGGCTTCCATGAGGTAGAACATTACTAATGTTTACCTCCAGGTAAGAAAAGGAAGAAGAAAGAGGTAAGAAAAGGAAGAAGAAAGAGGCAAAATACTGTAGGCAAGAAGTGGAGAAGCTAGAGGACCAGTTAGGAGTTCCCACTGTCTGGAAACTAAATACTGAATTCAGGGCATCAAGAGAAACCAACATTGTGAGTAGCGAGGTCCTGAAAACAGGGTAGACATAGATGAGTGACCCCCTACCCTGTTTAGACAATTTTACTTTGTTAGCATTTGCTGATTTTAATGTAGTCAGGAAATAGGTAGTCAGGCCACCTCATAAATCAAGCATTCTCTCAGAACCTAGGTGGAGGTACAAGTTTGTGTGTCATAGAAAAGACTATAAAACCTATTCTTAGGGAACAGAGATCATTGACTTCATAGGATGGGAAGTGTTGAATGTGGTAAGCTTGTATTCAGTGGTAGTGGAGATTAGTTGAAAATGGGAGGGATAAGAAATAAGAATAAACAGGCCTGTGAGCCAGATATGTTCAATGTACATTATACACTTGTATGAAATACCTTTATGCAACAGTTTGTATACTTATTAAACAGAGGAGGTTGAATATATACAATGTGGTGTCTGTTATTGTTTGGAAATTTGAAGTAATGGCCTAAGTTGTTTAATATACAGAATGACGTGTTTTGAGATTTCAGTACCTACCTTTTTTGGTCACTTCTTGGATACAAATGGGATGGTAGGCAAGGCAGGCAAATGGTGTGGGGATTTTACCTACTACTTTACCAACATACTTTCTCCAGTCATCTGCTTTAGATCTGTCATTCATGTCCTATTTACATCATTTTTTCCTTACTTTACATATCGATCCTAGTTCCCTCTCCCTCCCCCTCTCTCTTGCATGCCCCCTGGACACCATCCCATTACATCCCTCCCTCCACAGGGAGGGTGATGGCTTCCAGGAGGGATCAACAAAATCTGTCAAGTCATTTGTAGTAGGGACTAGAACCTCTCTCTTGCCTTTAGGTTAAGGGATTATCCCTCCATGGGGAATGTGTTCCCAAAGTCCTTTCCTGTACTAGAGATACATCCTGGTTTCTGTCAGAGGTCCCTTAGACTGCCCAGGCCTTTTAACTGAGACCCATGTTCAGGAGGTCTGAGTTGGTCCAATGCTGATTTCCCAGCTATCAGTCTGGGTGTTCATTAGCTCCTCCTTGTTCATATCCAATTTATATCTTAGAATGCATTGCTGTTGTTTCCTTCTTGCTGACACAAACCAGCTCCTTTAAATCTAATAGCATTTTATGTATCCAAGATTATATATGTATACATATGCAATTGTTGCCCTGTAGACTACTTTATCTTTCCACCAAAGCTTTTTACCACCCATGGAGCTGTCTATTGCAAGGTATGTAGTTGTAATTGCCTGGTGCAGATGACACAGCTTCATAGCCAAGCCTCAAGTGATTGCATTGTGTTTGTCTCATGGGTCTTGCTATAAATACCACATATATCTTTTCCCCACTGAGTTAGTTTCACTAACTCCTGAGTCTGGCAGATTCTGTGATTAGGCTAAGAATTGTTTGAACTGCAGCCAGGACATGCTGTAAAGACCTTTCTTATTCCAAACCCTTCTTATGCCTAATAGCCTTTTGTGTCTCCTGGTGTGTGGGCCAAAGTAGTATTTCTAAGGGAGGGTAATGTTGCCTTTGCAAGCTAAATGTTCTCATGGCATTATGTGTCTGCCTATGAAATAGGGAATAAAGTGTTGCAATTTCAATTAATGTCCCACTTATAAATTAAACTTGGCATTTATGCATTTACTTATTTATATAGTCTATACTTCAAAAGGATTTGACATAGAACAGAGATACTTCCAGGCTTGAAAACAGATGGTACAAAACGCATCATATCTGTGATTTGTTGTGGCCATTCCATGCCCTTAAATATATATCATCATTTTGCGTTTTATACATGAAGAATTATAGCCAGAAAAATAAGACACTTTAATTGCTCACAATGGTAGAAGGATACAGCTAGCTGTGAAAATTAATGAGATGGGAAGAATACATTAAACAGTAGTGCAAAGAGATAGAAGTGAATGAGAGCACATTATGAGAGGTTTGGAAGTGTATCTTAGATCTGTATAAAGTGCTACATTTAAAAGAATGTCCATATACAGAGCACAATCTATTAGGTATACATGACCAGGGAAACAGAAAGAGAATTCCTTTTATAATATGGCATCTCTTCCCATTAATGAAAATATATCTTTCCACAATAAATAATTATGAATATTATAAAAAGTTTAATAAAAAGAGTTTTGCATGAACAAGTGAGCAGAGCAATAGAAGGAGTTGCAATGGGATCCTCACAACAAATCCCTGGCCAAGTTTGAATCCTATGTCCTAATTGCAGGTGATTTCATTATACCCAGATTAGCAAGAGTAAAAATGGCAAGGAGACACAATGATGGTCATTGTGGTAAAATCTCCTGAAAACTGTGTTGAAACACAAGTTTATTCACAGATGCATTTTAACCAGCCACAGTGGAAGGGACTCAGGACCTCGCTTGCTTTTCTGAGTTTATTTTATGAGTCTATTTTGTGACTTTTGCCACTTCCCTTACTAAGGAGAGGCACTTTCTTCTTAAGTAAGAAGAGTGCTGCGGGGGGGGGGGGGGGGAGAATTCCAACTGCCCAAACCAACTAAGTGGTAGGGAAAGAAGATCTGAACCATTTGACAATCAAGGAAACCTCCTGGTGGGTTTGTCAGGCTTGAACTTCATGCATCTACGGAGTACTAGCAAATTTATTTCATAAATTGACCAGAATATTGGCTACTAAAATTACACCCTGGAGACTCGAAATATTTAGGTAGTCATTTATTATATTATACTAGGTTATTTTCTTTTTTCTTTTGATAACCTTTTAATTTAAATTTGAAATATGCTTGTTTTACAAGTCAATCCCAGTTCCTGCACCCTCCCCTCCTCTCCTATCTCCCCCAATCCTGATCCCATCCCCCTTTCTGCTCCCCAGGGAGGGTGAGGCCTTCCATAGGGAGTCTTCAAAGTCTGTCATATCATGTGGACCAGGGCCCAGGCCTTTCTGCACATGCCTAGGCAGAGCATATCTGTCTATGTGGAATGGGCTCCCAAAGTCAGGATAAATACTGATCCATTACCAAAGGCCCCATAGACAGCCGAGTCTTCCTAACTAACATCCACCATCAGTGAGTGTGTCAGTCCTATGCTAGTTTTTCAGCTGTCAGACTGGAGTCCATGAGCTCCCCTTGTTCAAGTCCACACTATCTGTGGGTTTCTCCAGCCTGGTCTTGACCTCTTTGCTCATTACTCCTCCCTCTCTGCAACTGGATTCAAGGAGTTCAACTCAGTGTTTAGCTGTGGTGTCTGCTTCTGCTTCTATCAGTTACTAGATGAAGGCCCTAGGAAGGCATACAAGGTAGTCATCAATCCCATTATCAGGGAAAGGCATTTAAGGTAACCTCTCCCCTATTGCTTAGATTTTTAGTTGGAGTTCTGCTTGTAGATCTCTGGACATTTCCCTAGTGCCAGATTTCTCTTAACACCTAAAATGGCTCCCTCTATTATGGTATCTCTTTTTGTACTTTCCCTGACTAAATCTTCCTGTTCCCTCATGCCCACCTCTCCCCTCCTCTTCCTCTTCAACTTCCTCCCTTAAGCTCCTAATTTGTTTAGGAGATCTTGTCTCTTTCCCATTCTCCAGGGGACCATGTATGTCTCTCGTAGGGTCCTCCTTGTTTCCTAGCTTTTCTGGCATTGTGGATTGTAGGCTGGTAATCCTTTGCTCTATGTCTATACTCCATATATGAGTGAGTACATACTGTGTTTGTCTTTTTGTGACTGGATTACCTCACTCAGGATGGTTTCTTCTAGATTGTGAATTTCAAGGTCCCATTATTTTTTTCTGCTGAGAAGTACTCTATTGTGTAAATGTACAACGTTTTCTCTATCCATTCTTCAGTTTAGGGGAATCTAGGTTGTTTCCAGGTTCTAGGTATTACAAATAATGCTGCTATGAACATAGTTGAACACATGTCCTTGGTGCATAAATGTGCATCTTTTGGATATATGCCTAAGACTGGAGTTGCTTGATTATGTGGTAGAGTGATTCCTATTTTCCTAAGGAAGCTCCATACTGCTTTCCAAAGTGACTATACAAGTTTGCACTCCCACCAGCAGTGGAGGAGTGTTCCCCTTCCTCCACATCCTCTCCAGCATAAACTCTCTTTGGTGATTTTGACTTTAGCCATTTTGAAAGGTGTAAGATGGTATTTCAGAGTTGTTTTGATTTGCATTTCCCTGATGGCTAAGGATGTTGAGCACTTTCTTAAGTGCCTTTTGCCATTTTATTTTAATTTTTCTCTTCCTTCTTAATTACTTAATTTATGTTTCTTATGTTACATATCAATCCCAGCTCCCTCTCCCTTCCTCCCTCCTTCTCTCCCACCCTCTCATGCCTCCCAACCACCTTCCCATCCCATTCCCCCCTACTCCACAGGGAGTGTGATGCTTTCCAGGAGGGGTCAACAAAATCTGTCAAGTCATTTGGAGGAGGGACTGGGCCCTCCCTCTTGTCTCTAGGTTAAGGGAGTATACCTCCATGGGGAATGTCCTCTCAAAGTCCTTTTGTGTACCTGGGATATATCCTGGTTCCACTGTCAGAGGTCCCTTAGACTGCCCAGGCCTTTTAACTGAGACCCATGTTCAGGGGGTCTGAGTCAGTCAAATGCTGGTTACCCAGCTATAGGTCTGGGGATCCATTACCTCCTCCTTGTTCAGGTCAGCTGTCTCTGTGCGTTTCTGAAGCCTGATCTTGTCCCCATTTACTATTACTCCTCCCTCTCTGCATCTGGATTCCACTTCAGCTCAGTGTTTAGCTGTGAGTGTCTGCTTCTGTTTCCATCAGCCACTACATGAGGGCTCTATGTTGGCAGATAAGTTAGTAGCTTCTTGTGCTTCCTTTGGCATGTCTTTCTTTAAGTTGGGAAAGTTTTCTTCTATGATTTTGTTGAATACATTTTCTGCACCTTTAAATTGGATTTCTTCACCTTCTTCTATACCTATTATTCTTAGGTTTGGCTTTTTCATGGTATCCCATATTTCCTTGATATGTTGTGTTAGAGATTTTTTTGGGCTTAATACTTTCTTTGGTTGATGAATCTCTTTCTCCTATTGTATCTTCAATGCCTGAGATTCTCTCTTCTGTTTCTGATATTCTTTTGGTTACGCTTGCACCTGTAGTTCCTGATTATTTACCTAGATTTTCTTTTTCCAGCATTCCCTCAGCCTATACCTTTCCCTCCCTCTCTCTCTCTCTCTCTCTCTCTCTCTCTCTCTCTCCACATACACACACACACACACACACACACACACACACACACACACACACACATATATATATATATATATATATATATATATATATATATATATATGCTTTCAAACTTTGCAGTGTTTGAATTGTTTCTTGCAATTTTTGGTTTGTCTTTTCTTCTATTTCTTTAAATGATTTTCTTGTTTCCTCTTTTAGGGTATCTACTATCCTCATGCTGTTGTTTTTAGGGTAATTCCCTTCTGCTTCATTTGTGCTGTGATGTTCAGATCTTGCTGGTGTGTAGTCCCTAGACACTGCTGGATTCATATTGACCTTTCTAGACGCTGGTGGATTCATATTGATCTTTCTGTTGCTGACTGTGTTCTTATACTGTCATCTACCCATCCCTTCTTCCAGTACATAATGGTGTGTTCTCTCCTTCTCCTGATGGATACTTGACCAAGGTGCAAACATGTCCAGTACTCTGATGGCTCTCCTTTTCAAGTGGGTAGAGGTGAAACTAGGGTGCTGCCAGACTCTTGATGAGCTGGTCCAATGGGACAGCTTGACCTGTGCACTGTCCCCAGTCCTTAAGAGGCTTCTAGCAGTGTCCCAGTAGGCAGACTGGAAACAGACCCAAGCTTATCTCCTACCATGGTTGGAGGTGGAAGCAGGATGCTGGCAGACTCTGGATAGGCCATTCCTCGGGGGCAGGCTCCCCTGTATGCAGGCTGGGTTCACTTGAGCAGCAGGCCTCAGGAAGCTCTGAGCAGGGCCCCAGAAGTCAGCACTAGGTTATTTTCTTAGCTTCCCACTATGTCATCAAATATCTGATAGTCTCCTTTATCCCACTAGACTTCACAGGGCAGCACAGTAAGTACTGTTCAAAGTTCAAGGTGTGGTTTGGAGGTACTTTCTGGTTTGACCTGCTCTTCTCTCACAAGCTGGAGAGGCCTATTACATGCTCCAACTGCAATGTAAGATTACTAAACAATCTTATTGTCTGCTTAATATTATGTACAATATTTAAGGATCATACCTAATCATCACAATATGGTACTAAAATTTGTATAGAACCTCTTAATTGAATTTCCTTGGTTGACACAGAGACAAAAACCTTTAAAAGTCTTTATTTTCTGTTTCATGCTATAGACATTTAGTATGATGCAGGGGTAGGATGGAGTTATGGAGATGTTTATTGTTCAGTTAACGGGATGAAAAGAAATCAGATAGTGGTAGCATAGGGTAAATTTTGAGTGACTGTCAGTGGGGAACCAAGGAAGTCTTGAGTATACTTGAAAAAGTAGATGAAAGTCGTGAATAGATATGGATTGATGATGATATGATTATGGGTCATGCTAAAAACTGTCAAAACCTTTCTCTGCTCCAAGTGTGAATACTAACAGTGTGCACAACTACATTTGTTAATAGTAGAAAGGGCCTAGTCCCTACTTCAAATGACTTGACAGATTTTGTTGATTTCTCCTGGAAGGCATCACCCTCCCTGTAGAGTGTGTGTGGGTGTGGGTGAATGGGATGGGAGGAGTGTCAAGGGGCATGGGAGGGAGGGAGAGGGAACTGGGATCAATAAGTAAAATAAAAAAAAATTAATAAAATAAATAAATAAGACTTAAAAATAAATGATTAACAAGTATATGCAAAATACTAGCAACTGTAGTTTCTTCTTAGGTGCTTATGCTTTGATACTGTTCATATACAAAGACCTCCTACAAAGACTACCTAAGCCTTTCCCTCTGTGCCACACTTAATAAATGTGCTGAGATTTCATGTTGTTTCATATTTGGCATGCTTCATCAGAAAATCCCAGTCCCCCATTAGAACAAGCATAGCCCACCGGATCCCAGCTTTGCCAATCCTGTATCTCTGTGTGGGTGTGACCTCTATTCACCACCTTGCCATACTAGTAAGGACCAAGCTATGTTGGTTGTGTTAACACTCTTTTGAGCATCAGACTAGGGACAGGACTAGGGTAGCCTAGAGCAGGAGTCCAGGGCATTGGTAACAGAGAGCTGCTCTGAGATATTGGATATGATCAAATGATTGGGGGGATGTCCTTCTTTATGCTGTATATATATATATATATATATATATATATATATATATATATATGTTTCTTTTATTGGTTGATGAATAAATATTGATTGGCCAGTAGCCAGGAAGAAAGTATAGGCAAGGCTACTAGAATAGAAGAATGCTGGAAAGAGGAAAACAGAGAGAGTCACCAGAGAGACTCCATGTAGCCACCGAAGGAGTAAAATTTTGGAGCATTATGGTAAGCCACAGCCTTCTGGTAATACATAGTTTAATAGAAATGGGTTAATAATTAAGGGAGAGTTAGCCAACAAGAAGCCTGAGTGTAGTGAGATCTTCACTTTGTCTGACTCTGTGGCATTGACCATACCCATTGGGGGAGGAGACAAGGGTGGAAGTGACCCTGGGAACTAGGTCTGAGGAGGAGCCTGGGAGCACTCTCTTGCTGGCAGGACAGGGACAGGAGAGCATCTATTACTAAAATGAACTTTGTTCTCAAAGTCTTACGAGTGGAGTGCTCACTTTGAAATCAAAACAAGTTCAAAGGGAGAGAAAGAGAGAAATAAAGAAAAGCTAGGGGGAGAAGAATGGTGGTGGGACAAAAAGAGAATAGCAGAAAAGAAAGGAGTTAACTGGGAGTAAATGAAAATGTGAGAAAAAAGTAAAATAGAGATCATTTCAATACTTAAAGTTATGTATGTTAAGGGAAGTGAAAATGTGCAGACAAAGGACATGGGTGAATTACTAATTATAAGCTAGAATCTAATACAGTTGGTACCAATGCAGTAGCTAGAATAGGTTTCTGTATCTTAGCTTCTTTAATTGTAGCATCTATATTATCTGAGCTTATTTTTGTATTAAGGCCAAATATAAGTATTGTAATGAAATTATAACTTAGGTTCAAGATGAAATCTTTCCATAATTTTAAAATGTTCTGTGCTTTCTGTTTTATTGCTTGATGACTAACATATTCTGCAATTGTTCATTAGGATAAATGTAAATTTTCTAAGATAATGATTTTATTTTTGATTATGTTACTTATCATTAGTTTATTGGAGATAAAGGAATGGTTCAATTGTTAAAGTGTTTGTTATTACAATCATGGGTACATGAATTCATTGTCCAAACACCCATGTAAAAGCTTGGTGTCTTGGCATATATGTTCAAACACATTAGTAAGTAGGACAGACAGGTTGATCACAGAAGCTCATTTAGTTTATTCAAGGAGCACCACATTCAGAAAGATCCTTGGACAAAAGGTGGAGAATGACTTAAAGTTAACCGGTGGTCTCCACATACACACATATACATATATGAGTGGTTCATGTATTTAAATTTTCAGATTTAATGTGAGGAAATGAGAAGTATTTATATCAGCTGAATAAAAATGTGGAAAACAATGAGTTACAAACCACAGATAAACACTGAGCCAAACTCCTGGAATCCAGTTGCAGAGAGGGAGGAGTGATGAGCAAAGGGGTCAAGTCCAGGCTGAAGAAACCTACAGAAACTGCTGATCTGAATAAGGGGGAGCTCATGGAACCCAGTCTGATAGCTGGGGAACCAGCATAGGACTGACCCAGACCCCCTGAATTTGGATGTTAGTGAGGGCAGTCTATGGGATCTCTGGTAGTGTATCAGTATTTATCCTTGGTATACACATGGACTTTGGGCACCCATCCCACAGGGATACTCCTTCAGCCTAGACACTTAGGGGAGAGCCTAGGCCTTGTTCCAAATGATATGACAGACTTTAAAAATCCCCCATGGAAGGCCTCATCTTCGCTGGGGTTTGGGAGGACAGGAGAGGAAGGGGGATGAGGTAACCGTGATTGACATCTAAAACAAGCTTATTGCAAATTAAAAATAAAAAAAATAATCATCAAAGAAAAAAAAGCCCACTAGGAATATGACTGCCATCATCCTTTTTCAAACATGGAAATCAAAATGTCCTATGAACAGGATATTGTTTTCAAACATTGTTCCAGATTCACCTCAGTTTTGTAATACAGGAAACCTGATGATTACATTTAGTACATTTTGAATAGAGTGATGTTTCAGTTCATTTGAAAGTATTTTCATCTTTGTAATGGAAAAACCTGGCTGGGTGGAGAAAGGCGAATAATGTTGCAGGTGAAGTAGACAGAACACTTTGAGCCTTCCTGCTCAGAGTGTGTGATGCTAGTCTCTTTTGCTGCCTCTGCTTCCATTCAGAAAGCAGGAGCCCATTTTTTTACCGAGCCAAGACCACTGTAATACATCTAAGTGTAGATTCTGACAGTGCTTTTCCATTTGTCTCTCAGGGCAAAAGTGTTTCTTTGAATTGCCTAGTTAATTAGCTCTCTTCTGCCTTTCTGTATAATGCCCCATTTTTAGGGGATACAAACCAGTATTTTCACTGGATCAGAAGGAATCTGTCTTGAAAAAGTTGAGTCTAAAGAAAGAGTTGTAAAATTTATAAAAATAATACTGTGCCTGCCAGACAGTTTCCGTTGAAGACTGCTTCTCTTCACAGGCCTTGGCATGTGAAGTCATGTTTCCACATTCCCAGGAATCTAATGATAATTCCACATGGTTACTTTTTTCTCTGGGGGCTCTTAGCATTTGGATCAGATTGCAGTCTCTGTCTGAGTTCAAGTTCACTTTCAGAGATCATCCCCCATCTTCATGTTCATTTGTCTTGCTTGTTGAATGATATTTATAACTAACTCAGAAGTCTTTGGGAAAAATGATATCTCTTCATTTAACTTCCTCTAATTTTGAAAATCACTAATCTGAATAAGTGAAGCTAGAGGCAGAAGAATTGCAGACACAAAGCAAAGGAACCAAGGAGGACCATTAGACCTGAGTTAAATATGACTCGAACTTGCAACATAATGATCTGATTTTAGCCTTTCATTTTTTCAAGAACATTTCTATATTTGAAAATCCATGGAGGTATTTGACCAATGCTATTCTATTTATAATCAAAACCGAATTATTTCTGTAATATGTGACATAAGAATACCCACATAAATATGTAGACTTTATTTAAATTTGGTTCATATGTGTAAAGATGAATAATTTGGCCTAGCAAACTTCCCATATTGAAAAGCCACTAAAGAACTGGAATACAAATTAGTGAACTCTAGTATATTCAGTCCGTTTATCACTAATAGTCAGTGATTATATCTAATTGAATTTTATATATAAAACAGGTAGGTTAAGTAATAATCTATTTTTTGTGTTATTTTGATGATGATAATGGCAAAACAATAAAAGAGAGCTAAATTAACATTGTTTATAATTTAGAATATCTAAATTTAGATAAAATTAATGATAGTAATTAGAGTTTCCTAAAACAGTCTACAGTAGCATCTAAGATAAACTTCCACATAGTGTGTTGATCATCCCATTTATTTCTAGAAGGGGCTTGTTACATTGTCAGTGTGAAATAGCTCCCATAAGCCCATGTTTTGAACACTTGTTTCCCAGCTGTTGATACTATTTTGAGAAATTATGGTGCCTCAGGAGGGTGGGGCCTGACCCCTAAAAGTATCTCACTAAGACTGCACTTTGAAGGTGATAGCCTTACCCCTGCCTCTGGTAGTTGCCTCTGTTTCCTGTTCTGCTACCATATTCAACTGGCTAGTTTATGTCAACTTGACACAAGCTAGAGGCTTCACAAAGGAGAGAGTTTCACATGCCTCCATAAGACTTGTCTGTGAGGCATTTTCTTAATTAGTGATCAATGGGGAAAGACCCACCCCATTGTGGGTGGTGCCATTCCTGGGCTGGTGGTCCTGGGTTCTATAAGAAAGCAGGCTGAGCAAACCAGCAGAAGCAAGCCACTAAGCAGTACTCTGCCATGGCCTCTACATCAGCTCCTGCCTCCAGGTTCCTGCTCTGTGTTAGTGAGTTTGTGTTCTCATTGCTTTTGCTGGTGTTTGCTATTTGGAAGTGTGAGTGGAATAAACACGTTGTTCTCCTGCTTTACTCTCTAAAGGTAGTGACACCTGGGAGAATGGAGCTGATAAAAGAGACAATTAAAGTCTCATGTGATAGCCAACTTCATTCATAGAGTCTTAAAGTTAATACATTGAGGGTTAAGAAGAGCCTTATGAATAAAGTATACAGTCACGAGGGAAAAAATCTAGATGTGGCAGGCAAAGTGCCAATAGCCCAAACATATTTTTTCCACAGACACATATAAAAAAAATAACAGTAATTAGTTGTAATGAATAATCTGAACTAACCTCATGTCTATCACTATCTGGGGAGGGGTATGGGAGCATATTCTAAGAACAATTTCATGATTCTCAAGAAATTTAAGACACAAGACTTTTGTCTTGGTTTCTTTGAGTTTTCTCATAAGTACTCTGAATTCTCCTCAACATCTCTATTCCTGGACAGCTTTCCAAATTCCTTTGGTCACTCTGTTCCATCAGAGCAATAGTAACCCTAACTACGAAACATGGGAACAACACTGAACGACATCTTCAAACTACTGTGAACTCCTCAATGTCTTCTGACCGTGGTGGACTGGATCACTCAAATCAATAGTCATAACCAATCTCCCATCCATTAAGTTGTTTTAGCAGATACTTTGGTCACAATAGTGCATAAATGACTTTAGTATTTTAACTATGTATAACATAATTAATATTATTTTCTCTTCCAGTCTTTGGATATTTAAGTAAACAGCAGTTGCTCAATCACAAAGGGAATATTTTGCCTTCCTATCATAAGCAAATATATAACAAACACATATAACTTTGCAATGTTGGCAGTAGATTCCTTTTAATTGAAGATTGACTTTTCTGTGGAATCTATATTGTGCTGGAATAAACTATCCTATTTATGTATCACTTTCTTCCACATTTCTTTTAAAGAGAGATTTTTTGTTGCAAGTACATATAACTTGTTTTATCCAGTCTTTGAACAACAAATAAATACACAGAATGTTTATTTGTTAAAGTTGGTAAAATAAGATTGTCTGAAAATTTGCAATATGAATAAAAACAAATTACAATTTAACATATTTGTCAGACATATTGTTGGGGAACTTTTACAAACTAAATTTTTATTATTCTTTCTTTGCACGCAATTGTGGATGTCAAATGACCTTCTACCTACATTATAAGTATTGTTTTCAACATGGCAAATGCACTAAAAGGATGCATTTATACAGTTTACAGCTCAATTTTTTATATGAAGACAGAAAATGAGGGAATGACAAAATGATGACAGAAGCACATAGCTTTCCAATAATTTCTGTTTAGCCTAGATATCCGAGGGTGAACCTGCCTAACTGGTATTCTGATAGCTCCTTGGAGATGGCGGTACCTAATCAAATAAACAAGTTAATATTATCTTTTTTTTTTAACATACTGTAAATCTTACTGATTTACGAAAGCTAAAGGGCTACAAGAACTTAAAATGAACCGTAAAACCAAATAGCTAGCTGAACGCAATGAAACTTAATTGACTATTTTCTCTGTTGGAAATTTTATCTATTTTATAATGAAAGCTTTCCAAAATCCCTTTGTGCTGTGCTGAAACCATAGTTTTTAGGGCTCAGATGCACTCAACTGAAGCTACCAGACATAACTAGCAAATGGTGTGAAATTATAAACTAACTGGGAACCATGTTACCTTTACTAGGAATTGACCCAACTGCTCTCTTGTTTTGTGTGATACTGTGATTCTTCCATTTACCTTAGAGATGGTGGAAATACTTCTAAATACTTCTTGTTTGCTGAATTTTGTGAGAGCTTTTTTTTTTTTTTTTTTTTTTACTCTACCCCACACCTGTCTTAAAGGAGAATACCATATGAAGATTTGTCTCCATTTCAAAGCACTCTCTTTTGTACTAAAAAGTACTTTTAAATTCATCCACCTCGCTTTTCATCACATATCACATATCCTATAACAATGCCTCTGGATTATATACAAAGAATTGAGAAAAATAAAGCATACAAGGGAAATCTTCACTGGAATTTCTGAACTTACTACACAGATGGAGATGTCCTAGAGTGAAGACTTAGGATTAGGTCATTCATGAAGAGTAAGGATAGAAGTTTAAAACTATATCCTTAATTTAAAAATAGGAACTAAGGAAAGATTGTGAAAACTGTCCCCCATATACAATATAACTCATGTGTGAAAGACTGACTATGAAGAAGTTTGCAGTTCCATTCTGTCTTCAGACTGAAAATGCAAAATGGACTTGTTCCATAATAAGATGATGAGCATATATATCCAGAAAAACTATGGTTGATTCAAAGTCCTACCAATTCTTTCTGGAATAGTTTGTCAGGTATTATACAGTGTCTCTCAAATGAGCACATGTTCTCTACCATACTGTAAAATATATTTCATCCCATGCCTTTACATCTTTGTCTAAAATTTTTAGAGTTTCACATATTTTTATTTGCTTTCAGTATGCTTATGTAACAATTATTTGCGTTTGACTTTTACACAAATACTTAATAGTCTATACACAGTTTGAGTGAAGAAAATGGAAAATAGATTTCTTTAACTCTCTTTCATTTTGAAGCAGGCTTACAATTAGAATGATAGTTTTGTAAAGGTTCATATGCTAAAATTTAATATTTGATTTTTTCAGAATGTATCATTTTTTATTGTAAAAATTCTAAGGACAAAAATTAATTACTACAGGTCAGAAGTGTTTTCTTAAACAATATTAAGTTGTCTACATGGTGTTGACAATATAGAACTATTTCCATTTTTGAAGAGTAGCTGACTGACAGGAGATGTCATTCTGTAAATATGTCTCTCTTATTGATTAATGAATAAAGAACTGTTAGCAAATAGGTGGCAAGATAGGTGGAATTATGAGACAAGGAAGATTCTTGGGGAGGTAGTAAAGAGGAGTCAAAATGTAGGATGTGAGGAAAGAGGTCAGGACCCTTTCTCTGGTAAGAAAAGACCACATGGAAACACTTAGATTGGGTTAATATTTAAGACAGAGCTAGCCAATAAGAAATGAAAGTAAAAGACCAACAGCTTTATTACCACTAGAGTTTCTATGTGCTGTTTTGGGGCTGATGTGGCTGAGGGACCAGGATGGCAGGAAAGTGCACATAAAGGATAACCTTCACATGAAATCTTTTAGTCAGCTCCAAGTAAAAGAATTCATAATCTTGATTGAGTATATTCTGTTTTTAACAAAAAATCAAAACCAAGTTGATGATGTGATCATGTCTATAGTTTGTTATTTTAAAAGAAACTTTTTTGCATAATCATAGAAAGTTAGACTTGAAATCCATTCTATAATTTGTATTGCCAACTTCTTTCAGTTGAGCAAATTAAATTCCAAAGAAGTTACTGACAGTCATGGAATCTTTCTCAATCAGTCGTTTTGAGAGTGTCATAATAAACAGGGATGCCCACCCAGAGTCACTATACTATGGGTTCAGAATCAATTTGATGTGGCTATATTAATTGCCTGGCCTTTACAATGTAGATAGTATTTGGTAAATTATTTAGGCCTTGTCATTCTCCATTTCTTTATTTTAGAACATTAAGTTAAAATTACTTTGAATGACATGAGACAACAATCTTAAGGTGTTTTTATGAGCTGGAACTGTTACAAGTATGTTTTCTTGCCGGCCTGGTCCCGTAGCCACTCCAGTCCCAAACAACACACAGAGACACTGTATTAGATATAAAGCTGTTAGCCTGTTACTAGTATTTCTTATTGGCTAGCTCTGTTTTAAGTATTAACTCATTTTTATTGATCTAAGTATTTCTACGTAGTCTTATCTTACCAGAGAGAGGGTCCAGACCTCTGCTCTCTTGGTTTTACATCTTGACTCTCCTTTTCTATCTATCCCCCCAATCTTCATTGTCTCCGTATCCTGCCTATCGTGCTCTCCTATTGGACGCCAGTGTTTTATTCACTAACCAATAAGGGAAACATATTTACAGAATAACATCTCCCATCATGGAACATTTTAAACAATGGAATTATCACCAGGAATATTAAGAATATAGATCCATGGTAAAAGGAAAGTGCAGGAAGATGGTAGCTGCTACAAGCTGCTGTATTTGTGTTGGTAAACAGTCTCTTTGTGATCCATTGTCTATGGAAATTATAAAACTTTTGGGAAATCATGTCCTGCTTGATTTGTGGCCTCCGAGATTTATATATGTTCCTGGTTCTGGCCTCTCTTCCTGTATTTTTTCATATAAGAAGCCACTGTCTTTATGTTTTTGCCACCACAGAACATGTCTGTGACACTCTTTGCCAAAATACAATTTTCCACCTTTATGGTACTTCTGTCATATGTTCACTCACAGGAGTAAGACTAGTAAACACACACCTGTGTATTTATATCCAGATGTCAATAAATATTTTTGTGTATGTACATGCTCTTCAAAATGAAAGAAAACATTTACAATTATGCAGGGACCATAGGGTTAATAATGATATTTCCATATAACCTAGAACATGCGATTTTCTTGATAAAACACAGTGAGTCTACAGTGAGAGGGGTGTGCAGCAGAGCTCTTGGAAAGGGTTGTTAGCACAACTGATAAAGTCCTCAGCAGTAGAAACCTCAAAAATGCATTCTAGTGGATAACAAAGCTCCCAAAAGTGAGTCAATTCAGGCATCTGAAAGATACAAGTGAACAAAACCTCCAAAGTCTGGGAAACTGGTTCATTACTGTCAAGTTGTCTTGATAGTTTGCAGAAGGGTAACGAAAAGCTAAGGACCAGCAATTAAAGGCTAAAGGTTGGAGTCAGAGTGTCATTTTGTTAGCTTGGAAAGAGGCTTTTATTTCTTGTAGTAGAAGAAAAGATAGTGCTGAGCAGTATTCCGTAACTGCAGAGTTCCAGGGATATTTAAATGCTCTGTCTCAGAGGATCTATAGTGTTAACTTTAAGACTTGACCTTGAACCTGGGACCCTGAAATAAGATGGAATATGCATATTTTGACTCAAGTATCATATACCTGCATTCATATTTCAGACCCTAAGTATTTCAGAGTGTAGTCTTCCCTTGCAGAAGCATGTTTGTTGCTTGTAATGGGGCACTGAGGAATTTTCTCAGGACAACTGCTATTAGCAGCTCTGTTCCAAGATGCCAGGTAAGCAGTCAGATGATACAGAGGAACAGTACCCAAAGAGTGACAAAAATTACCCATGAGGCACTAAAGACAGGCTACCCGAGAGTAGAACTCCATCAAGGAAGTTAGGTCAAAGAAAGATATAAAACAATTTTCTTCTTTGATGTAGTTTCTAAAGATACAACATTCAATATCTCAGAAGAGACCCTCAAAGGGGGAGTAAGCTAATCAAAGTGATAGCCAGTGTTGTGTGGATTGAAAATAAGTAAATTGATGAAAGAATAAAAGGAATGTAGGAGGTAGACACATTAAAATTATTATGGCAAGTCAGGGCTGGTGAGTCAGTTAAGTTGGCATAGCACTTGCCTTAAAAGTTTCAATACTCAAATTTGAATTCCAAATACTGAAGAAACAGGACAGACTCCCCCTCCCCTCCCCCAGCACTCACTGCTTAGTCAGCCTAGCTTATTTGGTTTGTCCTAGGTCACTCGGAGTTCATGCATCAAAGAACATACAAATAAGCACCATCACCACCATAAGCACCATCAACACCATCACCAGCAGTATTACCACCAAAGCCACCACCATCTCCATCATCACCATAAGCACCATTACCGCCATAAACTCTATCACTATCAATACCATCACTACCATAAATACCATCACCACCATAAGCACCATCACCACCATCAAGAAAACAATGTTGTGCAGCTTGTGAAGAACTATACCTATCATCATATCCTTAGTCTTCCAAGTACTCTCACACATAAATGTCTACTCTGCCACACACATACATAAACATGCACCTGAATGCACACACACACATGCACACACAGATAATAAGTAACATTACCTGGGATGAGGAGGATGCATATGGTAGTGAAACACTGAGAAGAGTTTCAGCTCCACTAAAATGTTAACTGATCTGTAGATTATGATCAAGAACATGAGAGTCAGTTTATCTAGTGCTATATTCTTCTTTCTCTTGGAGATTACTAGTTCTGAAACAACAGTGCATTGGTATCACAGTCACAGAAGAAGCCATAAAACTGCCATTGTAATAATAAGTATAGCTATGGACAGAAGGCTTTCCTCCAATAAAATATAGAAGTATTTCATATGTATGGCACTTTGATGATCAAATAGATCTGTAGATAAACAATGTGTTATACATATTCCCAACAAAAAGATAGAGTTAGAAGGAAGGGAACCAAAATATGTTTCCTCAGATCATGAATTTATTTTCCTTAGGTTCTAGTCAGAATCTTTACATTTATAACGCATTTACATAATCACTTTCCTTGTACATATTTGTGGATTTGCTCTCTCTCTTTTTCTCTCTCTCTTTCTCTCTCTCTCTCTCTCTCTCTCTCTCTCTCTGTTTCCCCCTCTCTCAGTGTATATCTGTGTGTAGACAGGAACATAAAATCTTCATTTAATTCTTAGGAAGGAAAATGACAGGTGCTATAGAATTCTAAATGCTAGACTTTCTTCAGATTTAGAAAAGGAAAATACTAAGGCAAAACATCTTGAATATTGTCAGTAAATACTTTGTTTGTTCATATTGTTAATGATCTTATAGTCTTGGCAGAGAGGGAATAGCTAGTGGTTCAAAGTTACACTCAATTTTGTGGGCATGAGATCCAAATTTCTTTTCTTTACATTTCTTTTCTTTTTAAATCATCTGACATCCATGGCCTGCCTGATAGAATTCCACTCAGGAGGGTTCTAGCAGGAATACATCCAAGACCTGCCCAGCACATTACAGCACCAGGAAGGTGAGTCCCATTATGATGAGCAAATATGTGTTGAAGAAACGGAAGAGGAAGAGAAGCAGAATCATTCAAGTGAAGGTGATGAATAATACACTGATGTGAGAGGCCTGCTTCTCACCTGGGGCCATGATGATGTCCATTCCCAAGCTTCTTCCAAGGGCCATGTCTTGGTCCATGGTCCTAACACAGCAGGGTCTGTTTATCCATGACCCATATTGTCACCAATGGCCATGAGGATGCTCAGTGTCTGAGCTGCCACTTGTGGCCATGTAGGTGCTCAAGAGCTTGCTGCTGCTAGAGCCTTGCTGATCTGAGTGGCCTATGCTGCCACCTGGGGCCATAGTGCTGTCCAGGCCCAAGCTAATCTCCATGGCCATGTCTGGGTCCATAGCACTACAGCAGCCAGGGACTATGTAAATATCCATGGCTCATTTTGGCACCAAAGGCCACATGGAAGTCCAGGCTGTAGGCTGCAACCTATGGCTTTGTTGGTGTTTGGGGCCACAGTGACATCCAGACATGGGCTATTACCTAGGACCATGTTTGGGTCTGTGGCCCTACTGTAGCCAAGGTCTGTGTTGAAGTCTATGGCCCATGATGCCATCAGTGCCCATGCAAAGGCCTGGAGTCTTGGTCTCAACCTGTTGCTGTGGTGGAGTCTGGGAACTATCACGGTAAATAAGGATCAGGATAAACAAATAGGCCGAATAGATGTTTATTCAGGGAGAAATAACTTACAACCTAGACAGATGAACACCAGGAAATTTAACCCGATCCTCTCCTGTCCGAGTCACGCCAGAAAGAGCGCCTTTCCTGGCCCCCTCCGACCTCCTTCCATAGGTCACTTCCGCCCATGGCTCCACCCCCCAATGGGCGTGGTCAGTGCCACAGAAGGACTATCTCACTACAGGGAACCATACTCTAGCTGGGGCTATGCAGATGTAAGTGGCCTGTACTGTCACCTAGAGCCACGGTGTCCTTGGGCTTGGGTTGTTACTGAGGGCCATGCCTAGATTCATAACCCTATAGCAACCAGGGTTTGAAGTTCCTGTGGCCACCAGGGCTGTGTGGATGCCTGGGATTAAGTCAGCCACCAGAGTCCATGTTAGTGCAGAGCACCATGCTGCTTCAGATCTGAGTAGCCTACACTGTCCCCTGATGTCAAAGTGACATCTAGGGCAGAGCTATGGCTGAGGGCTAAGTATAGGTCCATGGCCCTACTGCAGCTAAGGTCTGTGTTGCTGTTTAAGGATCCTGCTGCCATTGAAAATCATTCAGATACTCAATGTCTGGAGCCATGTCAGTGTCTGAGAGCCACACTGCCATTGGGGCCATGCCAATCTGTGTGGCCTACACTGCAGCTGGGGGTTATGTTCTGGGCTCATGGTCCTATGTCAGCCAGGGTCTGTTTTGAAGTCTAAAGCCTGTGTTGTCACCAAAGTTCACAGGGAAGCTCAGGGTTGGGGCTGCAACATATGGCCTTGCTGGTATCCAGGGGCCATGTCATTATCAGAGATATCCTGATCTGATTTGCTGGTTCTAGCCAAAGCCAAGATATTGCCCAGGGCCGAGCTGCTGCTGACATCAGAGAGTCATACTGAGCTGGTCCTGCCTTTCGCTGGCCCTGGGGAAGCTGCCCCTCAAGCAAGAGAGCTGGTCTGGACCCTCACAGGAGAGCTTGCTTTTAGACTCTGGAGGGATGGCCCTACCCCTCATTATGTATGAGGCAGAACTGACTCTGATTGCATGCATGTAGGGGAACTGCCTCCACCCCCTTACCTGTAAAGGGGTGGCACCAGCGGCAAAAACTGACCAATCCAGTTACCATTCAGGCCAGGTCTTGAGTTGGCCTACCCTAACATCTACCCCATCTAGGACTTGCTGGAGCTCTTGAAGGAACTGGTCCTATGGAAAGGTACCCATAGGATCTTCATGACTCCGGATAGCTGCAGGATATCAGAGAGGAGTTTCAGTGAGGATCCAGTGATGATGGTGTACTAAAAGTCAGAGGCCTTGAACCAGATCAGTTTCTCATTGCAATCATCACTTGCTAGTAAAGCTGATTGGACAAAGGTGTGTGCTATGTGACACACTGAGGCTTCCAATACCATCAAGAATGAATAAAGTAGCAATGGAGAAGTGGGATAGATGAAGGAGCAAAGACAGTTTTTTGTTAGTTTTTTTTTTTTTTTTTTTTTTTTTTTTTAACACTTGCTTGCTTGTTTTGGTTGGATTTTTTTTTTTTAAATTTCTTTTAGTATGCTGTAGGGGTGGGGGGAGACATGGAGGTACTGTGAAATAAGCACAACTAGGGTATGTGAAATGAAATTCCAAAATAATCAATGAAGAAATTATGTTAAAGACAGGTAGAAAGAATCTTGAAAATAAAAGGGACTATCAATGGTGTCACATGATTTAATCCCAGCACTTGGGAGGCAGAGGAAGGAGGATCTTTTTGAGTTGCAAGTCAGCCTCCTGTACAGAATGAGTTACAAGAAAGCCAGAGTTACACACAGTGTAACCCTGTTTCGAAAAATAGAAAACAAAAACAAAATAAACAGAAACAACAACACCTCACCCCCAAAAAACATTTTCAACTTTAAATTTAAAATTTCATTATAATTTGACTTTTTTATTGGCCAAGATTATTATTTTCAGCATGCCAAAGTTGACACATCACTTTTTTGTGGGTCAGTGACAAGGGAAACCCCACATCTTTGCAAAGCTCTGTCATTGGTGTGGTCACGCTTTCATATTGTCTGATTATGGATTCCTGAGATAGAATAACAAAAAGTGGAATGTTCTCAAATGATAGTGGTTTGCTGTTAGACACCTAATATAAAGCTTGCTAATGTGTAATATTTAGTATGATTCAGGTTTCTTCTTAGAAGTTAAGTGTGATCTGGAACAGCAGATGAAAGGTAAAGATGATAGGCTGAACTTCAGAGCTGGTGTACTCTAAATGTTTCTACAAAATCCAGTAGAGATATTTAGTAAACTATTGAACATATACCCACTGGAACTCTAGTGATAGAAAAGAGATTGAGAAGGAAAAAGGATGTTTCTAATTTACAAGAGTGTAATATTCTTTACCATTTCCTAAAGAATTAGTTAAGAGACACACACAAAAAAAAGATTTTCAGATGAAGAAAAGAAAATCTAGGCAAGAATCAAAATTGAGTTATAAGAACCAGGAGGTAACACAGTTCTTGGTTCTATGGATGCAGAATATATATGAAGAGATGATGGGTGATATCATTCTGTAAATATGTTTTTCATACTGGTTAATGAATAAAGCACTGTTGGCCAATAGGAAAGCAAGAGAGGAGGGACTAGGAGACAAGGAGGAAAGAGGAAGGAGTAAGGAGGAGTCAAGATGGAGAGTCTGGAAAGAGCAGGAAGCCAGTGGGCTCTCTGGTCAGAGCACCTGGAAATATTAGATTAATAGAAATGGGTTAATACTTAAGACAGAGCTAGCCGATAAACTATTACCTGGCCAACAGCCTTATATCAAATACAGTGTGTTATTTGGGGCTGGCGCTGTGGCGGGACAAGACCAACAGCTGTGGGCAGAAAAACTTCACTCCTTACAAAGAGCTACTTAAATTCTTCTCATTTAGGCTAAATAAACATAAACTCCACTGATGCTGTCAATTATATCATTGTGAACATTCCTTAGGAGTGTCAGGATGGATGCTAGATCACTGTGACCCACTAAATGCTGGTGGAGATGTGAACTGTTCCATCTGTAGAGATGGAAGCAACAGAGATCACAAAAAAAAAAAAAAAGACCTTCATTTTAAAAGTTGGAACCTCACAATGGTAACAGCATAATATGAAGAAGCTAGCAGAGGCAGTGATTTCCAGCAAGGAAAAAAAAAAAAAAAAGATGGATGAAACACACTTTTGAGCTAAGAACTGAATAACATATTAAGAAGTAAATCTTTGAAAATGAGAGATCAGAGAAAAATATATAGGTGTAGATTTACAATAATGTATACCTGATAAAATATAGTTGGCAATGATCATTATAGAATATGAAGGAACCCTTGTTGCCCACAAAGTCTAAGAAGTCATGACTTTTATTTCAAGACAGATTTTAAATAGTTTCTCTTTCACAGAGATACAACATATGATTATGAATGCTTGCAACTAGGGTTCATTTGTTGATAATGAATTGAATATTAACATTAATAGATTAATGCTGCAAATATGTATGTTATATGTATGTATATAATATGAAAATGTTTGTGTACTATGTGATTATACAGAAATAGCCACATAAAATTGCCTCTCATATTCATACATAAACACTCATGTAAGGAGTAAGGTTTTTCTGCCTGTCACCTGGTCTTGTTCCACCCCCGTACCAGCCCCAAATAACACACCAAGACTCTGTATTTGATATAGTGCTGTTGGCCAGGTACTGGTTTCTTATCGGCTAGCTCTGTCTTAATTATTAACCCTTTCCTATGTATTTACACGTGGTCTCCTTACTGGGGAGTGGGGCAAGTGTCTGGTCTCCCCAGTCTCTCCATAACTATTTGCCTTCAACTCCTTCAAAGACTACAGAAGGATAGTATATAAACTCTAGAAATGACAAAGACAACTCACTGCCTGGTCACCTGAAATTATTTTGTAATCTTCCATCTTCAGCCCATAGGCCATAGTGTGTCTGGCAGACTCTTTAGCAAAGCAGGAAACGTTAAAGTGTCTTCTTGTATTGGCAGTTTGACAGTCATTTTTCTCTGTGTCTGAATTCCTTACACACCCATGTATTGCTTTCAACTATTTAATGGGTACATGAAAAATGTCTTTATATAATGTTTTTATGTATAATATTCTTTGGTAATATGTTTTTAGTAAGCAGTAGAGTTGAAAAAATCATGTTTTCGCATAACTATCTCAGAGTGATTTTAAGTCTGTTATATTCCTTTTTTATCCAGGTGTTTATTAAATCTTTTCCTTGCTGATAGCAGGGGTATGGTTAATGAATATTAACCAAGAAATATTTTGAAAAAGGAGAAGAGGAAACTCTAAAACACCACAGAATTTGAAATGACTCAGTGTGAAACTTTGCACATGAATATACTCATTATTCTTTTCAACCATCTTCTTTGCTTTTCTGAGGGAATTTTTGCCGCATTTAAGACAGTTTCCAGTCTAATCAATAGAGCCATAAAGTGTTGGCAAAATTATAATATTGCTTACCTAAACAGATTTCCCATATTTTGCTGTGATTTAAACAAATTGGATATTTTTTTTATTTTATCTATATTATCTTTCAAAAAGTGTAGTGGATCTCTTGATTTGGATATTTACCTAGGGGAGAATGCCTTTAGAATCTTACAATAACACAAACAATATAACTCCTGCCAATCGTGTGTTCATACAAAGAGAGTAACTCTGTTAATAAATGGAAAAATAGAAATTCATATATTGTTGGAGAGAATATCTGGGTCAATCTTGTTAATTAAAAGTATAAAGAGCTCAGAATGAAATTTGCACACGTAGCATGTTGTATAATCAAAATATTTAATGAAGATGCAAACTCAAATCCACATACATCAATGACATGAAAACACTAATGGAAAATATTTAATAAAGAAAGGTAATGGTTTTCTTTCCTCCTATGGGAATCAGTGTCATTTGTATTCTACATGTAGTCATGCTATTTGCTCTATAAGAAGATGCACTATGTAATGATCACTGTTTAAAAAATAAATTTCATCCTTTCAAAATAGTTCAGCAAAAACTCAGAAATTGATATGCCTAAAAGTGTGATGAAATATGAATCACATATATAATTTAAAAAGTGAGCCGTGTTCAGATGTTTTCAAATTATTCCTTGGTGACCAGATTTTTTTTTAACTTTGTTCCTTAGTCCTCAAAGACTGTATTGTTGCCTGTACCATAAACTTCAAGTACATAAGTTCACTCTCCTCATAGAACTACTATCTATTAAAAACTGTATTGCTTCTCAACCCTCAGTTGAATACAATCTTGTGTATTTCGTCATTAATCTTGGAGAAAATGTGTTTCTGTAAGTTTCAAATAATGACTTTTTAAGGTCAAACCATGAAACACAAACTACTTGGCAATTTTTCAGATTCTTAATAATTCATTTTATCAATACAAGCAAAGTAGTGGTTTATGCAAGGCCATTTAATGTTGTTTGTGGGTCAAGATATTAGCTAGGTATCTTAATTTTGAGTCTTTGAACTATCTTTTGTGTTCTTCATTTTGATCATGTTTCTTAGTTACTTTTCTATTACTGCGAAGATACACCATGACCAATTTAATTTATAGAAGAATCTTTTGGAAGTTTGTAATTTTAGAGTGTTAGAATATGGAGAGCTTACACGTTTATCTACAAGTAGTAGAAAGAGAGAAAATTGGAAGTGACATAGTCTTTTGTAATCTATGACACAGCTCCTCTAAGGCCATGCCTCCTAATATTACCCAAATTAATCCACCAACCGTGAACCCAGAATTCATATATCTGAGCCTGTACAGACCAGTCTCATCTAAAGTAGTACTGCATGAGTACAGATCGACTTGGCAATTGACAAAGACTAGTACCTAAAAGTTGCATGTATAAAGACATTTCACATAACCAGAAAATGGGACTAACAGTAGAAATTATGGGACAAGGCAAACTTGAATTTTGAGGCTGAAAAAAAAAAAAGACTGTGAGATTAGAAGAGTGATAGGAAAAGTATTTTATGCAGTTAAGTTGTTTTGAAGATAAAAAAGAATGAAAGTGAATATAAAGTGGCAATAAGCAGTCTCAACACAATTACTTATAGAGACTGTGGCACTTATAATTATTTAGGATTTACTTTAATTTAATTATCCACCTTTAAATTAAAATACATTCTGGACATTAGATCATTTTCATTTTCCTTTACTATAAGTAATAAACATAGTGGGTGATTTGATAAGTTGCACAGATTTGATAAAATCAGGATAAAGGATATACTGGAGAGCTTATCAAAGAGTAGAAACTCAAGAAGAGGAAGCTGTCATTATATTAAAGTTAAACAACTTTTCTAATACCTGTCTTCTAATAAGTACTGACCTAGATTCATAAATACAAATGCTACATGTTGTTTTTAACATGTTGATGCTAGATTTGGATCCTTAGATATGGTTATTCAAATGGGAATTTCCATAGGACTCAAGAAATTAGTGAGAGTTCATGAGGGCATATCTAAATTAAGAGAGGACAGAGCACAAGTGATATGTAGAAGGGAAGGTGAATAATAGAGCAGGGATAATTAAGTAGACTAAATGAAGATAAGCAGTAGTGATGGGAGATGTCATTCTGTAAATATGTTTCTCATACTGGTTAATGAATAAAGCACTGTTGGCCAATAGGAAAGCAAGATAGGTGGGACTAGGAGACAAGGAGGAAAGAGGAAGTAGTAAGGAGGAGTCAGCATGTAGAGAGAGAGGAGAACAGAGGTCCGGGCCCACTCTCTGGTAAGATCAGACCACGTGTAAATACTTAGATTAATAGAAATGGGTTAATAATTAAGACAGAGCTAGCTGATAAGAAACTAGTACCTGGCCAACAGCATTATATCAAATACAGAGTCTCTGTGTGTTATTTGGGGCTGACACCATTGTGGGTCCAGGCCGGCAGGAAAAGCCTTACTCTTTACACAGTAGTCTCACCCATATGGAAATTCTGTGAGCTATAATAATGATGGGACAATTAATGCAATAGTGGCAGATATTATGGGATTATCCAGTCATTTACTTTTTCTTCTGCTTGGATTTTTTTTTTTTTTTTTTTTTTTTTGTGTGTGTACTAGCTTTTCATTGTGAAGCAATACATTTACTCCTTTATCTGTAGTTTTTAAATTTTAGAAATTTTGATTAAGACTCACATTACTGTAGTAATCCCTATGATAGTTATTAAAATAAAAAATAAAACTGACATTACAGTGTGTCTGAAAAATTAAATTAAATAGTGTAATTTCTTGCTTTTTGTAGAGCAGACCAGTTACATTTTATTTTATGGAATTGCCTTTGTTTTTTTTTTTTTTGTTTTTTTTTTTTTGTTTTTTTTTTGTTCATGCACTTCAGTATGGGAATGTCTACATGTCTACTACCTTAAATAATATGGCATTCAAATCTCTATTTCTATCTTGGAGATCCTAGCAGTGAGGTATACAATAGTAGTACATGGCTCATAATAACTTTGTTAGTAAGCCTACAAATATTAATTACAATTTTACCAGATTATAATTCTAGAAATGTGTATATAGTAGAAGCTATATAAAAGCTGGGAGATATATTTATTAGTTATATCTATCTATAATTATATTGCTTTAATGTCATGTAATTAGTTATAAATATAAGAAGTGTTATATGGTATGAGGTCATTTCATAGAAGGAGTACATTTTCATAACTCTGAAATGGCAAGACACTGGACTGATTAATGTGAAATATACTGCTAGACAGCCACAAGCTGATGATGATGGGATTGCATATTATTATATACAACATATTGTATATTTATGAATGGAAGGTAAAATGATTTGAGAACTAAGGTATTTTTAATCACTTATTTAACTGTATCCAGGATATCATTATCAAAATACATTTAATACTCTAAAAGTTCATAAATTCCACTAAAATAAGACCTGTGTTTTATATTGGTGTTCATTGCTTACATGGGATTACTTTATTTATTTAATGGGAAACAGCCAAAATAACAACACAATTTTTGGCTTTTGATATATCTATTTTTCTATTTGTTGAACTTTTTAGGGGAATAAACTTATTTCTATATATTTTTACAATAACATATCTAGAATTGTTAATTGTTTTCAAGAATGTTTGCATTCTACAAATAATATATAGCACCATTGTCCACACATTGTGGCTAACTATAAGAGTATTTTGCATTTATAAACCCATTACATTGTATTGTCATTCTACAGATGAAAAATAGTTTTTCACTTAAATGTGTTAATGTCACACACTTTTTATTGTATTCATAATTTCCAATGTTATTTTATCAATATTTAAAAATGTGGTGGTTGTCATAAATCTTAATATATGTTAATATGCTAACATATATTAACTACTATAAATTAAAATCTCCTTTTAAAAATATGGTATCACAAGAATTCCACAATTCTCCTTTAATGTTACATGTAATGCTATTTTTCCAAAGTTTATGATTATACTAAAATAAACCTGAGTTGTATTGATGTATAAAAATGCAGTATTTTTCATCCTCAAGTTAACTTGGCTGTATTCTAAAAGGTACTTAGAAGTACTTGTAGTTAAAATAAAAAATATGGAAAAAATCTCTATGTCTCTATGAAATTGAAAGTATGTCTTTTAAACCGGTTGTGTAAATGCAAAATCAGTATGTATTTCTAACTGACTGTTTAAAAAATAGTAACTTATTGCTCTGAATGGTCAGACCATTTCTCCAATTTCCTCCATTATCTTATATACTTGCAGAACTAAAAACTAAGTGTGATTCCATGTATTCATAGTTGCTAGTCTATAAACAATGGGCAAGAAACAATTTCTGCCTGAGGAATGAATGGATCATCTACATATATGCTTGAAACTCTAATTCTACAATATCAAAGAGATATTAATTTAACAAAAAATACTTTTGCATGAGGTATTGAATAGTCTGTGTTCAAGATTAAAGTTAAATTTCAAAACTTAAACCATAAAAAACTGCATGGTTCTATCCAATCATGATTTTCTATGGCTCTGGCTAATTATTAAAAATAATATTTACATACATTTTCACTAATATACAGGTCAACGTCATTAGCTTCTTTACCTTGTGGGAGTACTTAGAAATTACGTTAGATTTATAGCACTAAGACAATTATTCCCTTAAGTAATTTACTGATTTCAATAAACTGTGATGTTTGCAATAGAGACTGCTGGTATTCTGTTTCACAGACTTTAAGATTTATTTTTAAGTTTTAATTATATGTATATTGAATGATATGTGCCAGTGATTACAGGTGTCCTCAAAGGTCTGAAGCAACAGATACCTCAGGAGCTAGAATTACAAGGAGTTATGAGACTCCTGAGCATGGGAGCCAAAAGCATTGTCCAGTTATAACCACCGAATCATCTTTCTCTAGTCCCTGTTTCTTAGTTGTGTATCTCACATTTAGCACTACATTCAAGCAAAAAAGACATGACTTAATGCAGGAATATGAAACTGATTCTTCATTAGTTTTTATTTCAATAATAAAATATTTTCATACATGATTCTATATGAATCCCAATTATTGGATAGAAGAAGCAATAAGATCACCACATACCTAAAATGTGACTTTAAAAGGAGCTGTGACTCAAAACTTCCACTGTTCCAGGCAGCAGTAGGCTGGCCTCAAGAGACGAAGAAGTCCTTTTTGAGATGTATAATTAACAAGAACTTGGAGAGGCACTCTTATTTTCCATGGAAATAAATCCCCCAAATTATAGTTGTCCAGTTATAGCTGAATTTACAGCCTCTGTAGGAACAACCCTCACTTTGCTGGGTTTCCTACAAACATTTGGACTCAATTTCAAAATGTCGGTTTTGTACTCCCATTTGAAAGAAGCAAAAACAGAAAGAAAGAGAGGAGGGAGGGAGGGAGGGAGGAAGGAAGTAAGAAAGAAAGAAAGAAAGAAAGAAAGGAAGAACCCTAAAATATTTATTTTTTTTTCTGTTTTGGGATTTATAACTAACAATTGCTTTATTGGCCAAATGCCCAGTTCTTGCTTATAGTGGGAGTGAGGCAAACGGGAAAGTACTGGCTTAATGTTAACTGTTTCAGCATCAAAAATTCAGAAGTAATTTAAGATTATTAAAGTTCATATAAGAAAACCAGAATAAGATTAAAGACCACAACAAAAGGTTTATTGTCTTTGAAACTTTTTTTCTCAAAAGAAGCAAGGTAATTTGGCTAGAATAAAGCAACAACACAAATTACAGAAGGTATACTGAAGGCCTGAGGTCAAACACATGTGTCATATACATAGGCTTTTGAAGTGCATGCTCATCAGTTAGAAGAAATGGCCAGCTAGTCCCAAGGATCTGACTGTATCCATCTGCAGAATCCTGGGATTACAAGTGTGTTGTTATTTAACAGGACTTTTTAATATGTATTCTGAGGATTTTAACGTAGACTACTTTCTCCCTAGGTCACTTAATTATTTAATACAATTTTAAGATCCATCTTAGAGATTGGAAATAACTGTATGCTGTCCATAAGTCTGATTATCATTCTTACAAAATCTTGATAGCTCCTGAATTTTGTGAAGTGAGTACAAAGCATTACTATAAATAATCTCTTTGAATAACATGTCTAAATTTACCTTTCTCAAAGTGGCATTGTCCTCTAAAAGGACATTTTTGTAGAGAGTCTATTCTATTACACAAAGAATTTGGAAAAGCAAATTGTGAATTGTGCAAAAAATGAAAATCAATCTTAGAACTATTAAAAACATAGACTATTTGGGAGCTAAAAATGAAACAGCACAACTTCATCACTTACATTATTCATGAGTCTTGGTTCCAAAGGAGTTCCATCTTTTCCTTAACTGAAATCCAAATTTAAAGTCCAGAAGCACTTGTTGAGTCAATAAAGTATACCAAAGAGCTACTTTAAAAGGATGGCTTCCAAAATGCCTAAAAAATTGGCCTGGCCCTCCATTGAAAATATAGATTCCCACAGAAAATTCTGTACATTAATAGAGGGAGCCATGATAGGTTTAAAGAGAAAACTGGCACTAGGGAAATGTCCTGATATCAACAAGGATGACCCCAACTAACAATCTAAGCAATAGTGGAGAAGTTACCTTAAATGTCTTTCCCCGATAATAAGATTGATGACCACCTTATATGCCATCCTGGAGAGTTCATCCAGTAGCTTATGGAAGCAGAAGCAGACATCCACAGCTAAGCACTGAGTTGAACTTCTAGAATCCAGGTGCAGAGACGGTGGAGTGATGAGCAAAGGAGTCAAGACCAGGATGGAGAAACTCACAGAAGTAGCTGACCTGATCAAGTGGGAGCACATGGAACCCAGTTGTAAAACCGGGGAGCCTGCTTTGGACCAAACCAAACCTTCTAAATTGACACTGAGTGTCAAAAAGGAGGCCTGGGAAATCTATGGGACCTCTGGTAGTGGAACCACTATGTATCCCTAGTGCATGCATGGACTTTGGGAGCCCAGTCCCCATGAAGGACTATTCTTCAGCCTAGATACATGGAGGGCATAGGCCCTCCCCCAAATAATATGACATGTTTTGCTGTCTCTGGTGAGTGGATGGGGAATGATATAGGAGGGTTGGTGGGGGCATGGGTGAAGGGGAAGGGGAGGGAACTGGGATGGATATGTAAAATAAGATTGTTTCCAAATTAAAAAAAGAAAGAAAGAAATGGTTAGATCCTACAAATCTCTAAATATTTACTTTGAAATATTCATAGTTTTGTCTGAAAGTTGACTGTGAAGACATGTCTTTGCCAAGGCACCTTCTTATTGATTTAATATACAAGCTAAAAGGCCATTAGCTAGGCAGGAGGTATAGGCAGGCCAGCCAGTTACAGAGAATTCTGGGAAGAAGAAAAACAGGTTATCAGGATATTCATAGTGAACAAGACATGCTAGAGGATAGGTAAAGCCATGGGCCACTTGGCAATGTGTAGATTAATAAAAATGAGTTAATTTAAGTTGTAAGAGCTAGTTAGTAATAAGCATAATATATTGGCCAGTCTTTCATAAGTAATAAGACTCTTTGTCATTGATTTGGGATCTGACAGCTGGGACAGAAAAATCTGCCTACAATGGGCAAATGCATGCTTATGAATGTGCTTAGTGATTAAGGAGAAGCAGGACCATAACATAAACAGAGATCTTACCCAGACCCTGTGCAGGCTAGCTCTCATGATGTTGACCACCAATGTAAATATTACTTAGTTCTTTATTAGTACTAACCCAGTGGTTCTCAACCTTCCTAATGCTTTAGCTTTTAGTACTGCTCCTCATGTTGTGGTGATCTCCGACTATAAAATTACTTTCATTGCTACTTCATAAACCATGTACTAATCTATGATAAGAATGACTCTCAATATTTTATGTGAAATGATAAAATGTAATGAAGAGTGGTAAAAATATGGCTTCCATGACAACATGGGGAATATGCCATATGTTGCAGCATGAGAACAATGAAACTTAAAAACTCTTTTTAGAAAGCAAATGTACATATTTTCTTATTTCTCAAACAACCATTTAAATTGAAAGTTAAATTGCCATTGTACGAAATATTCCATTAATATTTTTCAAATATTATAGCCTATTAATGATGGAATCATATCCAACTACAATAGAGTTGTTTCTTTTCTGTGTATTTTCTGTAGTTTAAAATGACAAAAGAATTCTTAAAAAAGGACAGAGAAGTAATTGTAGCCTATAATATGGCTAATTAGGTCTCAAACATCTTCATTTCAGCTTGCTAAAAATCATACGATCATACATTATACTTATAAGCTAATTTTAATGTGTAAGTCTTCCTTGTACCACCAAATGAAGAGTGAAGCAAACACACCTATAGCATAGGCCCCTCATACTTATTCTCTTGAAAAATTTCTACTGCTCTTTCACATTGTCTTAGGGAAGCAGAAACCAAAGAGTAAGTACATGCGATTGTTATCTACACATTTATTAAATAATGTGACCTAATAAAATATCAATTATGCCTCTATTCTATACAATATCCCATAGCAAAAGGCAAGGAAGATTTTATCACATTGAGAACTATTATGTCATAGATGCAAAAGGACATGAGCATGTATTCTACAAATTTCTTGATAGCAACACAGGCATCTGATATGGTATAAAACTTTAAGTCTTAACCTATGATACATAGATTAGTTGCAAAGACATTAAATACAATAAATTGAAAAGCTATCAAAATAATTTTTGTTATGAACATTAGCCATTGTCTTGTCATTCCCCAGGAATGAACATTAATGAAATACTGATTAACAATAATTTTGAGTCTTAAATTAGCAGCACATTATATACAAACTGATTTTAAAAGTGTAAGACATTTGAAAATTGACAAGCACAAATGAGCCAAGCTTGACCCTTGACAATATAAGACATGGGGTTTTTATCACTAAAATACAATCACTGGTACAAAGAATTGTTTTCAAATTTTTGTGGCACTGAGATATATTTGTCATATGTTAAGTTCCCTTTACTAATTGGTTTATTTATGGTGTAATCAATATGCTTAGTACTCAGAAACATTGCAGAAGAGAAGGCAGAAAGATTTTAAGAACTAAAGGACCAGGAAGCCTGCTTCTAAATAGCATCTTCTAGACATGATAGGGCTGATGTCACAAAATGTCAACAATATGGTTGTCTATGTAATCTCATAACTATTTCAACCATAGAGAAGAAATGACTTACTACTGATACAAACATTGGAGCTAAATTTTTGATCCCCAGAGGGAGGAGACATTTTTAAGAGTTTATGAGCACAGATAGAGTAGTCTACCATGACTAGTGATTTGAAAACAATTGTTTGTGTTGTTATCAGATGACATATGATATGGATCATATATCCAATAAACATTTGTTGGATTAGTACTTTTATTATCTAATATATAGAATGGATCAACATCTTGCTTTCCTTCAATCTCATTGCTATGAAACCTTGACTTTTCTTCTTAAAATTTTAAACCTATATTTTCTCAGATAAATTATGTGAAAATATTTACATTATTCCCATAATTTTCTCCATATGCCTGTTTTTAACATTGGCATCCATTTGACAATTCTGCTGCTAAATGATTCCTTTTCTAACATTCTTTATGTTCTCTAATACTATTCCTACAATTGAGAGTTTACTCTTTTCTGAGATGAAACTTGAAAAGTTTCAGGTCATCAAAGTTCAGTTTAATCACCATATTCCTAATACATAGGTATTTTACATTTTATTTAAATTACTATATTTCAAAGCAACAACAATAAAATGATTGCTTTAAATAGTAATTGAGAAGGTAAATGTCAATATATATTTTCTAGTAACAAACTAGTTTTCAATTTTTTAATAAACTTCTCATACAGTGTCAGAGATTTCAGATATATGATTCTTTATGTCTCTATCACTTTAGGGGTCAGGAAAAGGACATTGTGTCATACTTATATTGGAGTCAAAATCAATTTTTCTTACGTGACTTAATAAAAAATGAGAAAGACTGAACCCATTGTTCACATTCACTAAAAGTCTTTGTTGCAAAAAAAAATAATCTGGAGAATGAAAAAAAAAAAAAGTCACTTTTCATAACATTGAATGGAAATTGTTGCTTCATTAAAAAAAAAAGAGTTGAGAAATGAAAATGTTTATTTCACTCGTTTAGCCTTCTCTCTGTCCAGCTGCCTTTTAGCTGCTAAATAGCCCATTTCTCTTGAATCTGTTTTATTGTCTTTGATTCATCATGGCCTTGGAATGAACTACTGCAGCAAAACGGCTTGAAAGAAGAATATACATATACATTGGCAGCAGTCTTGGTTCTCCTTTTAGAATCATTGATTTTAAGTCAGGTTGGCTCTTGTCCAAATTTAAAAGAAAAAGAGCAACAGTTAAACAGCTGGTACCAATTATGCTGACTTCAGTGGGTGTACATGCTCAAGTATCAGAATAGCAAGCAGAACCTATGACATAATGGGCTAGTTATTTCATAACTGGACTGTGGTGCTTAGCTTGGCTTGCCAGTTGGCTTCTCTTTAGAATTATTGCACCCATACTTTGTAATCGAAAATTATTATTTTATTAATGTGTTTGTGTGCCACAAAAGAATCATCACTTAAGCATGTGTACATAATTGTATTTCTTAATGAAAAGAAAACCATGCTATAGAAAAAAACTATATAAACAGTGTCTATAAATACTTGTCTGATACATAATATGTTTAGACACTAGAAGAGAGTTATGAGACTTGAAAACTGAAATCACTGTTGTTAATAAAATAAAATTCATATCATTTAGAATTTTTACATGACAATTACTCACAGTGTAGTTTTTCTCATTTATTTATAGAATCATTGAAATGTTAAATTATCAATTCACTGAAAGTATAATGATTTTTATGATAGTATACTATTTATTCTTCATTTTATAATCTAGCCACAGTTTTTTTTAAAGGAGCCATCTACAGTTGTTTTCTGTTGAAGCAGGAAGAAAATGTTGGCACTATTGAATAGAATTTGGAAGAGAAGAAAACCCCAGTTGATAAGCATTCTCCGTAAGAAGCACATGTTTTAAAGTTGGCAAGGTTTTCTGGCTTTAAATATGTTTTCTCTGAAATAGAAACTATCTTAAGTTTACTTTAGGAAAAAATAAATCCATTGCTCTCCATCAGGATGAGCATCTCAGAAATCACAAAGAGGATTCTGTAACTAGGCAACCAGGGTCAGAGAACCAGTGAAGAGGACCTGCTGAACACACTCAGCAGGCAGGGTGAGGGTCTGATCTTGGAAGCACATTGTGAATACGGGATTTTGAAACACTCCTTTTAAAAACACATAATTCCATAATACCTTGCAGGTGTGAACTACGAAAACCCAGCTGCTCTAAACTCAAGTTTGAAAAGGAAAAACTATATCTTATTCAGAATATTTTCCAGTGTAAATGAATCCTGATTAGTCAAAGAAAACTGGGAAAAAAAAAAAAGAAGAAAATGAAACCCTTGGGCCTTTTATTACTTACGTCATTTCAGTTGAGTATTAACGAAACATTTGACTCTCCTAGACAAAGGTACAATCCATGCCTGCAAAGAAAAGGGGAAATTTGCCTACTCCTGTACCAAACCCAGTTAAAATAGATGAAAGGTTTATGAGTTCTCATCACACTCATGAGTTCGTTTCAAGTAATCAAGATTAATGTCTATCTATATCTATCTATCTATCTATCTATCTATCTATCTATCTATCTATCTATCTATCTATCCATTTTACATGCTGACTGCATTCCCCCTTCTTTCTCTCCTCCTAGTATTTCTAGTACTACCCTCACCCAGTCTCCCATATGCGTTGCCACCACTACCACCATCACCCCACCCATCCACTTCTCGATTCAGAAAAGGGCAGACCTCCCATGGATAATGACAAAACATGGCTTATAAAGTTGCATTAAGACTAAACACATTGCATTATATTAAGGTTGGGCAAGGCAACTCAATAAAAGGAATTAGGTTCTAAAAGCCAGCAAAAGAATCAGTGATACCCTGCTCCCACTGTTAGGATTCTCACAAGAACCCCAGGCTGCACAACTGTAATATATAAGCAGAGGACCTAGGTCAGTTCCATGCAGGCTCTCTGATTAGCAGTTCAGTGTCTATGAAATCTATGAGGCCAGGCTACTTGTATCTACAGGTTTTCTTTTGATGTCCATGAGCCTTCTGGGTCATACAATCCTTCCTTCCTCTATTCAGCAGGATTCTGTGAGCATGGCCTACTGCTTGACTGTGGGTCTGCATTTTTTTCCATTAGTTCCTGGATGTAGCCTCTCTGATGACTATTGAGCTAGGCAACAATCTATAAGTATAGCAGAGTATGGTTAAATATCATTACATTTTCCCATCCACTCCTATTTGGTTCTATACTAGGTTTCTGGGACAACCCAGGTAGGACTCTGGGTCCTGGGAATTTAAGCAGTGGCCAGGTGTGCTCACTCTTGTGGCGAGGGTCTCACTCTAGGCCAGTCTTTGGTTGGCTACACACACAATCTCTTCACTACCTTTACTCTGTCACAGCACATTCCATAGGCAGAACAGCCTGTAGGTTGAAGGTTATGCAGCTGGCTTGGTGCCCTAATGCCTCCACTGAAAGTCTTGCCTGGTCACAGGACATGGACAGTCTATGTAAACACAGGCTATACATCAACAATTGCTAGGAGTCTTAGCTGGGACCATCTTTGTAGAGTCCAGGGAGATTCTCTTGCATTAGGTTTCTGTTTTTCCCAAGAGAACATGAACTCTGCCTTGTATTTTTATTCATGTTTTTATTTGACTGTGTATGCTTTTTTTCACTTTGTTAAAGATTATATTATCTGTCTTTTCCTTATTTGTTTGATTTTGAGGTTTTCTGTTTCGTATAGTTTTATATTTTTGTCTTTATTTATTTATTTATTTATTTTATATAACCAAGTTCATTTAAATGAAAACAAACATTTATAGACAATATTTGGGCATTTGGGCGTCATTCTTTCCAAACTACTTCCTGCTGGTAAGTGGCATTGTCATGGGGGATGCTAAGAAGATGGAGAAATCCTGGCTGTAGACTGTAAGGCTGCTTTGTCCTGCTGTTTTGAATGTAGGATCACCTGGTACTCTGTTTCAGGCAGCCTGGCTTGATCAAACCACATGAGTCTGGAAGGAATCCACAGCTATTCATTTTCTGTGGAAACAAAAATAGAAATCCTTTTCCCCAGTAACTTGTCCTTGAACTTAAATTTTGGAGTCAAAGCATTTTTTTTTTATTTTATTATTTTACATGTCAATCTCAGTTCCTTCTCCTCCTTCCCTCCCCCCTCCCTCCCTTCCTTTTACCCTCTCTGCCCTCTCACATGCACCCTAAACACCCTCCTCTCCCATCCTACCATCCCAATTCCATATGTATGGGAATGCCATCCAGGTGGGGTCATGTAGATCTGACAGGTCATGTGAAGTAGGGACTAGGGCTTCTCTCCTATCTCTACTTTAAGGCAGTTATCCCTCCATGGGGGTGGGGTGTTCGCAAAGTCCTTTTGTGCACCAGGGATACATCCTGGATCCACTATCTGAGGTCCCTTAGACTGCTTAGTCCTTCTGGCTGAGACCCATATTCAGGGGGGGCCTGAGTCAGTCCCATGTTGGCTTCCCAGCTATCAGTCTGGTGGCCTGTTAGCTCCTCCTTGTTCAGGTAAGCTGTCTTTATGTGTTTCTGCCACGTGGTCTTGTCCTCTCCCATTGCATCTGAGTTCTAGGTCAAGTGAGTGTTTATGTATGGGTGTTTGATCCTGTTTCGAACAGGTATTAGATGAGGGCTCCACGCATAAGGTAGTTGTTGATCTCAATATCTTGGAATGGTATTTATGATAGCGTTTCCATGGATGCTCAGATTATTAGTTGGCAACAGTCTTGTAGTTCTCTATACCTTTCTTTGCGTTCAATTTTCTCTTCAAGCCAATATTGGCTCCCTCTTTTGTGTTCTCTCTCTCTCTCTCTCTCTCTCTCTCTCTCTCTCTCTCTCTCTCTCTCTGTCCCTCTCTCTCTCCTGTCTTCTATTCCTAAATGAACTTAATCTTCCTAGTCACATGTGTTTTACTCTCCTCCTCCTCGCTTTCTCCTACTCCTGTCTCCATTCACTGCCCCCCCCACCACTTCCCCTGTGCTCTGAGTGACTTGACCCTTCCTGCTTCTGTGAGGGTCTTTATATGAATCTCTTAGAATACATCTTGTATCATAGTTCCTCTGATGGTGTGAATTATAGGGTGGCGATCATTTGCTCTATTCTAAAATCCATATATGAGTGAGTACATACTATGTTCCTCTTTTTGTCACTGGGTTACCTCATTCAGGATGTGCCACATCCTCATTATCCATTCGTCAATTCAGGGACATCTGGGGTGCTTCCAGGTACTTGCTATTACAAATAGAGCTGCTATGAACATAGTTGAACAGATGTCTTTGTTGCATGGATGTGGATCACTTGGGTATATGTCTAAGTGGGGGATTGCTGGGTCCTGTGGTAAACTAATTCCCATTTCCTGAGGAACCGCCATACTGATCTCCAAAATGGCTGTATGAGTTTGCACTCCCACCAGCAGAGGAGGGGTGTTCCCTTTCTCTACATCTTCTCCAGCTTTAGTCGTCATTGGTGTTTCTAATTTTAGCCATTGTGGCAGGAGAAAGATGGTATCTCAAAGATGTTTTGAATTGAATTTCCCTGATAGCTAAGGATGTTGAGCACATTCTTAATTGTCTTTCAGCCTTTTTGATTTCCTCCATTGAGAATTCTTTCTTCAGTTCTGTACCCCATTTTTTAAGAGGATTATTTGGTGTTTCGTTGGCTACTTTCTGGCGTTTTTTGTATATTTTGGAGATCAGCCTTTGGTCAGATATAGGATTGGTGAAAATCTTTTCCCAGTCTGTGGCCTGCCATTTGGTCTTGTCCACTGTGTCCTTTGCCTTACAGAAGCTTCTAAGTTTGAAGAGGTCCCATTTATTAATTGTTGCTCTCAGTGTCTGTGCCCCTGGAGTTAGAGTCAGGAAACAGTCTCCTATACCAATTTATTCAAGGGTACCTCCTACTTTCTCTTCTAAGAGGTTCAATGTGGCTGGATTGATGTTGAGGTCTTTGATCCATTTGCATTTGAGTTTTGTGTATGGCGACAGACATGGGTCTACCTGCAGTCTTCTACACAGCCTCATGCAATTATGCCAGACCCATTTGTTGAAGATAATGTCCTTGCCCCATTGCATAATTTTGGCTGTTTTGTTGTAAATCAGGTGTTCATAGGTGTGTGGGTTAATATCAGGATTTTCAATTAGATTCCATTGGCCTACCTGTCTATTTTTGTGCCAATACCAGGCTGTTTTCAGAACTATAGCTCTGTAGTAGAGCTTAACATCAGGAATGGTGATATCTCCTGAAGTTCTTTTATTGTATAGGGTTGTTTTGGCTATCCTGGGCCTTTTTTTTCCATATAATGTTGATTATTATCCTTTCAAGGTCAATGAAGAATTGTGGTGGGATTTTAATGGGGATTGCATTGAATATGTACATTGTTTTTGGCAAGATTGCCATTTTTACTATGTTTATCCTACCTATCCAAGAGCATGTGTATGTTGTTATGTTCCCCTTTTCATTTCTGATTTTGTTAGTTTGAAAGTTCTCCCTTTGCTTTTTTGTTAATTTAGATTAAGGTTTGTCTATCTTGTTGATTTTCTCAAAAAAAAAAAAAAAAAAAAAAAAAACTCTTTGTTGCATTATGTTTTGTATTGTTTTCCTGTTTCTATTTTGTTGATTTCAGCCCTCAAGTTGATTATTTCCTGGCATCTACTCCAAAGGGGTGAGTTCACTTCCCTCTGTTCTAAGGTTTTCAGATGTGCTATTAATTCTCTTCTGTGACTATTCTCTGTTTTCTTCATATGGGCCCTTAGTTCAATGAACTTCCCTCTTAACACTGCTTTCAAGGTGTCCCATAAGTTTGGGTATGTTGTGTCCTCATTCTTGTTGAGTATTAGAAAGTCCTTAATTTCTTTCTTTATTTCTTCTTTGACCAGGTGTTGTCAATTGCACTTAGCTCAGTTTCCATGAGTTTGCAGGTTTTCTGCTATTTGTGTTGTTGTTGAATTCCAATTTTAAAGCATGGTGGTCCAATAAGATACAGGGGACTATTCCTATTCTCTTGTATCTGTTGAGTTTTGTTATGTCACCTAGTATGTGGTCAATTTTAGAGAAGGTTCCATGTGGAGCAGAGAAGAAGTTATATTCTTTTGTCTTTGGATGGAATGTCCTATAGATGTCTGTTAACCCCAGTTGAGTCATGACTTCTGTTAGTTCTTTTGTTTCTTTGTTGTGTTTCTGATTTGTGTCCTGTCTAGTGTTGAGAGTGGTGTATTGAAGTCTCCCACTCTAAGTGTGTGAGGCTTTATATGAGGTTTGAGTTTTAGTAGTTTTTCTTTTATGAATGTGGGTGACTTTGTATTAGTGGAATAGATGTTCAGAACTGAGACTTTGTGTTGATGGATTTCTCTTGCAATGAACATGAAATGACCGTCTTCATCTCTTTTGATTAATTTTGGTTTGAAATCTAACTTGTTAGATATTAGGATAGCTATTCCTGCTTGCTTGTTATTTCCATTTGATTGGAAAATCTTTTCCCAACCCTTTACCCTGAGGTAATGTCTATCTTTGAAGCTTAGATATGTTTCTTGTATGCAGCAGAAGGATGGATTCTGTCTTCGTATCCATTCTGTTAGCCTATGTCTTTTTATAGGTGAGTTAAGACCATTAATGTTGAGGGTGAGTAAGGACCATTGATTGTTGATGCTTGTTTGTTTTTGGCAGTGGTATCGTGAATATATTAGTTCTACTTTATCCTTGGTTTCTGGTGTAGTTGGATTATCTGTTGGCTACCTTTTTCTGGGCGTAGTTACCTTCCTTGGGTTGGAGTTTTCCTTCCCATACTTTCTGTAAGGCTGGATTTGTAGATTCTTATTGGGAAAATCTGGTTTTGTCATTAAACATCTTGTTTACTCCATTTATAATGATTGAGAGTTTTGCTGTGTATAGTAGCCTGGGCTGGCATCTGTGATCTCTTAATACTTGTAGAACATCTATCCAGGACCTTCTGGCCTTGAGGGTTTCCATGGAGAAGTCAGGTATAGTTTTGATAGGTCTGCCTTTTTATGTTAACTGTCCTTTTTCCTTCGCAGCTCTTAATATTCTTTCTTTATTCTGTATGCTAGGTGTTTCGATTAGTATATGTCGAGGGGTCTTTTTTCTTTTGTACAGCCTATTTGGTGTTCTGTATGCTTCTTGTACTTTCATGGACATGTCCTCCTTCAGATTGGGAAAGTTTTCCTCGATGATTTTGTTGAATATGTTTTTGGCACCTTTGAGCTGGGCTTCCTCATCTTCCTCTATGCCTATTATTATTAGGTTTGGCCTTTACATGGTGTCCCACATTTCCTGGATGTTTTGTGTTAATGATTTTTTGGATTATGATTTTCTTTGGTCGATGAATGTATTTCTTCTATTTTATCTTCTGTGCCTGAGAGTCTCTCTTTCATCTCTTGAATTTTGTTGGTTATGTTTCCATCTGTAGTACCCAATTTTCCCCCAATTTTTCTATTTTCAGCATTCCTTCGGTTTGTGTTGCCTTCACTTTCTCAATTTCAGTTTTCAAGTATTGAACAGTTTCCTTCACCTGCTTAATTGTTTTTTCTTGGCTTTCTCTACTTTAATTTCCACTTTTTTGGTTGCTTTTTCCTCCATTTCTTTAAGGGATTTTCTCACATCTTCTTTGAGGACCTCTATCATTTTTATGATGGTAATTTTTAAATCGTTCCGTTCTGCTTCCTCTGCTTTGTTGTTGTGATCCATTCTAGTTGTTATAGATTCCCTAGATTCTGGTGGTGTCATGCTTGTCTTTCTGTTGTTAGGCATTTTCTTGTATTGCCTTCTTGCCATAGCTTCTTCCAGTAGGTGTTAGTGGCTCCTCTTTCTATGGTACTTCCCCGGTGGGCTTATGTGTGTCAGAGGTTCAATATCTGTATCTCTGTGTGGTCCAAGCTCTCTAGGAGTCTCTCTGCAGACAGGGACCCAGGGATGGGGTCAGGGATGAGGATCCAGTAGAAGATGCCTTCAGAAACTTTGAGTGGTACAGCAGATATAGGCAGGTCTGTGGGAGGAGCCTGGGACTCCAGCAGAGGACTGGAGATGGGGTCAGCGACCAAGCAGGTAGAAATTAGGTCCCACATGGATAGGCAGGTCTCCTTTGTTCAGAGTTGCTCTGAGAAGTCCCCAAAGTAGTGAGGACTATTGGTTCCACCCTCTGTCCCAGTGCTCAACCAGAGTGGCTGGACAGTGAGCAGGGTAGGGATGTATCAGAGCTCCAAGGGTGCTCTTGATGGGGACAGGACACAGGATCAGCGGGATCAGGGGCCAACTCAGGTAGTTGGGGGGGGGGGCTCGTTGAGTCTTTATGGCACCATCAGCAGCACAGAAAAGCAATTTTGAAGAAACCTGTGAAATTTATAATAGTGTTTTATTTCTATGTCTTCCAGAATTCTAGACTTTTGACAAGACTAGTAAATATTCAACATGTTTTCTCCTTTAACTTTTTAAAGCTCAAGCCATGAAAAATAAGATTATCCCTATCATTCATAGGAAAAATAACTGTTTACTCTGGTATAGTATATGATTTGGTTCTTTATACACTTTTACACCAGATGAAATCTTTTGTAATACAGTGCATAGAATATAGAGAACCACTGTTAACTTCATATCCACACTGTCTTGAATGTCTTTGCTTATGAATAGAAGTGATCTATGTTTCAGTGTAGAGTATCTTTTTTTTATAGCTAATCCTATGCCATATGTAAGTAAATACTAAATAGAAGTGAAAATAAGACTGTCAAGAAACAAAAGAATGGCAGTCATGTAAAGATGGGAAGGGAATAGGAAAAATAGATAGAAGAGTGTAGGCAGAAGTCTTCATCCCACCAGCAGTTCCCAAATAAACAAACACTCTGAAGCTTATATTAATTATAAATGCTCTGCCAGTAGCTCAGACTTATTACTAACTAGCTTTTTCAACTTATATTAACCCATTTTTATTAATCTGTATATTACCTGGTGACTGTGGTTTTACTTGTTGTCTAGCATGTCTTGCTTCCTTTGAGTCTCCTGGAGACTCCTGACACTGCCTTTCTCTTTCCCAACATTCTCATTTTGGTTCTCCTGCCTAACCTTATTCTGTTCAGTTATTGGCCAGCCAACTCATTTATTAATCCAGTCACAGTGTACAAAGGGATTATTCAATAACAGAAGAGGAGATTAAGAAACTTCCCTATCATTTGGATATTTTCTTCTTCATAGTCCTTGAAACCAACAAGAACATTATATGTATATGGAGATACATATAATGAAGGCATTGTAGGAAATGATTAACATTCCCAGAACTTGTTTTAATGAAGTAAAAGTAAATGCCAACCAACAGAAAACTTAAGTTAACTCCCTGTAATCTATTACTTTTCTTTCTTTTTTGGGGATCTTCCCAGACTTGTGGTATCACACTCTGGCTTTGTAGACTTTGGCTAGATAAATTATATGCCTTTTATTGGGATGATTAATTATTCTGTGAATTTAACTGCCCATAGGGAAAATTGTTCTCCAATTGATTTTTCCCATTTAAATTAAATTTTCAATTCAAATTTCTTTAAATTATCTTTCTTGACTGATCTGAATGGTAAGTAATTTTATCAACTTTTTGTAGGTAATTACAGTTCAAAAAATAGAATGGTTTTCTTCTTTTGGGCTAATTCTTTAATATGGTCTTGAGTCTTAAACAACTCTTCTCTTGTTGTCTTGTTGTTCAAGCACTAAACCAGGTAAAAGCTATTATTTCTGGATTTTAGTCTCAGTACCTATAGTCAAAACACTAGATTGTGTGTGTGAGTGTGTATGTGTGTGTGTGTGTGTATGTGAGAGAGAGAGAGAGAGATTGAGTGTGTATATTTATTTATTTATTATTTCTACAATTTTTGTAATTGAAAATAAAATCTTCTCTCAAACAATACATCCTGACCAGAGGGGACAGGGGAAGCTGCAAGTATTATTCTGTTTTAGTGCTAGGGATTACCCTAAGGATTGGGTCCATAGGTAGTCTCGCTGGTCTTCTGGCAGGTATGGTCTGTGTATTAATGCATTTCTTAGTAATATAGTTCAGCATAGGATTCAACATTTATTTTTTCAACTATATGATTTGAATGTGATAATTTTGGAATACTACCAAAATGTCTTTGTTTCTACTATTTTGTTTACTCAGATGGTATTTTAAACATAACCCTATTTTAATTTTATTTGAATTAAAATATCAAAGCTACAACTATAATGTAGACAAGGCTATATTATGACTAAGAAGTTCACAAGACAAAAAAATTAGTGAAGAATACCATGTTTTGTGGTGTCTTTTGTCCTCCTACTGGAAGAAGTCTTTCTATTCCTGTCATATTCTGTGACAGGGCTTTCCAAACATGGACCTTGCTCCAGTCAGATGAAGTGAGATTATACTGAAAGCTGCTGATCTCTTTTCAGAAAAAGTTTGGTGCAATCCTTGAAAGATACAGCTTAGAGTAATAGAATTGTTTAGCAGAAATGAATCTGCAGCTAGCTGGGAATAATTCATTCTAGCCAGAGAGACTTAAGATGCTAAACTTGCAGTTTTGCCATGTTGAAAATAGGACACAGAAGAAGGGAAATATATTGAAAGTGTGTTTTTAAAAAATGGAATCTCAAATGCCTGGGGATTGTACCATTTCATTTTTTTTCCTATAAAACACTTAGGAATCAGGTTTTACTGAGCCTTGCCCTGAAGTGTGCTTGTGTGTCACTTCACAGTAATACCTCTGTGTTCAAACAGGATGAAAAAGAAACAGCCGTTGTGGAAAACTTATCATTGTTCTCCAAGAATAAAGTTAAAAATTGATGTTCAGTTGATCACACTAAGTCGATTATGTACTTATCTTCAACAACAGTTCACTTTAGGATACCAACTTATAAATTCCTTTATATTTAACTAACTGTATTCAAATGAAATTTCTGCAGACAAAATTGCAGGGGCTCCATTGCAACATTTATATATCATAGAATTGGTCATTTAAACCCTTCTCTGCAAAAGCCAGCAGAATCAGTGGGATAAACAAAGAAATGGAAATTTATAGCTAGTCTTTTATAAAAATTCAGTACCCATTTGGTATATATATATGAATATGCCAAAAAAATTATAACAAAGTTTTATTTTGTGTGTGTGTGTGTGCAAGTAAAATACAGTGAAAGTGTTGGGTTAAAAATCCTTAATTTATAATCTCCATTTAAGAGTGTTACCCTGTCTTCACACTAAATTATGGTAATTTTACAATATTGCCTTTTTACTGTTCATTAGAAAAATGTTAATTAAACAAAATTCAGTGAATGAATAGCACTTAAGAGATTTTGAAAGGATGCTTTGACCTAAAGATACCCAAAGACACAAAACTGAGTATAAGGCCTAGAAATGGTCATCCTCCCTTAGTGTTGGCAAGGACAACAATGTCATCTGTGATTTTGTGACTTGTGATGCATTGATTTTTCAGGTTACAAACAAAGAAATGCTTTCAATCTTTTTTTGAAAAAAAATTTATATCTTTTAATAACCTACCACATATAACTTACAACATTTTAGTTAACATTTTTCCATCTTGCCATTTCTAAATATAGGCTGTCTGATCTACAGAACTGATACATATCTATGCCTAAAATGTTTAATATATTTGTATTTCCAAGACCATGTAAAAAACAGATTGTGAAATGGTCTTTGGAGGAAACATGTCTAGTAGATCATCCACAATGATTGAATTTTAAGACTTTTCTCAAACTATGACATTACTAAAATAAAGCTCCTTAATCTATGAAAGACAGTAATAACACCTTGACAAAAAATTACTTTGCCTATGTAAAAAACCTTGGCAAAAAATTTCTTCCTTGCTAAATATCTTATTTTGGTGATCGAATTTAGCACTTTGTTTGCTAATTTATTTTTTTTATATAACCAAGTCCATTTAATTGAAACCAAACATTTATAGACAATATTTGGGAATTCTGGCTTTGTTCTTTCCAAACTACTTCCTGCTGGTAAGGGGTGCTGTCATGGGGATTCGAAGAAGATTCAGAAATCCTGGCTGTAGTCTGTCAGGCTGCTTTGTCCAGCTGTTTTGAATGTAGCATCACCTGGTACTCTGTTTCACGTGGTCTGCTTGATCAAACCACATTAGTCTGGAAGGAATCCACATCTTTTCATTATCTGTGGAAACAAAAGTAGAAATGCTTTTCCCCAGTAACTTGTCCTTGAACTTAAATTTTGGAGTCAAAGCATTTTTTTCAATTTAATTTATTATTTTACATGTCGATCCCAGTTCCCTCTCCCTCCCTCTCTCCCTCCCTCCCTCCCTCCCTCTCTCCCTCCCAACCTCCCTCACTCTCTCCCTTCCTCCCTCCTTCCTTCCCTCCCTTTTACCCTCTATGCCCTCCCACATGCACTCTAACCACCCTCACATCCCCCCACCCCAATTCTATATGTAGGGGAATGTCATCCAGTAGGGGTCATGTAGGTCTGACAGGTCATGTGAAGTAGGGACTAGGGCTACTCTCCTATCTCTAGATTAAGGCAATTATCCCTCCATGGGGGATATGTTCACAAAGTCCTTGTGCTCCAGGGATACATCCTGGCTCCACTGTCTGAGGTCCCTTAGACTGCTCAGTTCTTCTGTCTGAGACCCATATTCAGGGGTGGCGTGAGTCAGTCCCATGCTGGCTTCCCAGCTATCAGTCTGGTGGCATATTAGCTCCTCCTTGTTCAGGTAAGCTGTCTCTGTGTGTTTCTGCCACCTGGTCTAGTCCTCTCCCTCTGCATCTGAGTTCTACTTCAACTCAGTATTTATGTATGGGTGTTTGCTTCTATTTCCAACAGGCATTAGTTGAGTGCTCTTTGGATAAGTTAGTTGATGATCTCACTCTCCGGGAAGGGCATTTATGATAGCCTTTCCATGGAAGCTCAAATTGTTAGTTGGCAACAGTCTTGTAGTTCTCTAGACCTTTTTTGTGTTCAATTTTATCTTCAAACCAATATTGGCTCCCTATTTTATGTTCTCTCTCTCTCTCTCTCTCTCTCTCTCTCTCTCTCTCTCTCTGTCTCTCTCGCTGTCTCTCTCTCTCTCTGTCTTTCTCTCTCTCTCTCTTTTCTGTCTTCTATTCCAAACCAGGCTAAATCTTCCTTGTCGCACATGTTTTCCTTCCCTCCCCCTCATTTTCTCCTACTTCTGTCTCCATTCGCTGTCCCCCACCCCCACTTCCTCTGAGCTCTGGGGGACTTGTCCCTGCCCAGTTCTGTGAGGGACTTTATATGACTCTCTTAGAATACACCTTGTATCCTAGTTCCTCTGGTGGTGTGAATTATAGGCTGGTGATACTTTGATCTAGGTCTAAAATCCATATATGAGCGAGTACATACTGTGTTCCTCTTTTTGTGACTGGGTTACCTCATTCAGGATGGTGTCTTCAAGTGCCATCCACTTGCCTGCGAATTTCAAGATACCATTATTTTTTTCTGCAGAGTAGTATTCCATTGTGTAGATGTGCCACATATTCATTAACCATTCTTCAATTGAGGGGCATCTAGGTTGCTTCCAGGTTCTTGCTATTACAAATAGTGCTGCTATGAACATAGTTGAACAGATGTCTTTGTTGCATGGATGTGAATCCTTTGGGTATATGCCTAAGAGGGGGATTGCCAGTTCCTGTAGTAAACTAATTCCCCATTTCCTGAGAAACCGCCATACTGATCTCCAAAATGGCTGTAGTTTGCACTCCCACCAGCAGTGGAGGAGTGTTCCCATTTCTCCACAACCTCTCCAATATGAGTCATCATTGGTGTTTCTAATTTTAGCCATTGTGGCAGGAGTAAGATGGAATCTCAAAGTTGTTTTGATTTGCATTTCCCTGATAGCTAAGGATGTGGAGCATTTTCTTAAGTGTCTTTCAGCCTTTTTGATTTCCTCCATTGAGAATTCTTTCTTCAGTTCTGTACCCCATTTTTTAATAGGGTTATTTGTTGTTGTGTTGACTAGTTTCTTGAGTTCTTTGTATATTTTGGAGATTGTATATTTGTCAGATATAGGATTGGTGAAAATCTTTTCCCAGTCTGTGGCCTGCCATTTGGTCTTGTCTACTGTGTCCTTTGCCTTACAGAAGCTTCTAAGTTTGAAGAGGTCCCATTTATTAATTGTTTCTTTCAGTGTCTGTGCCCCTGGAGTTATGTTCAGGAAGCAGTCTCCTATACTAATTTCTTCAAGGGTATCTCCTACTTTCTCTTCTAAGAGGTTCAGTGTGGCTGGATTGATGTTGAGGTCTTTGATCCATTTGGACTTGAGTTTTGTGCATGGTGACAGACATGGGTCTATCTGCAGTCTTCTACACACCCTCATTCATTGTGCCAGCACCATTTGTTGAAGATGCTGTCTTTGCCCCATTGTATAATTTTAGCTGTTTTGTTGAAAATCATGTGTTTATAGGTGCGTGGATTAATATCAGGATTTTCAATTAGATTCCCTTGGTCTACCTGTCTATTTTTATGCCAATACCAGGCTGTTTTCAGAACTATAGCTCTGTAGTATAGCTTAAAGTCAGGAATGGTAATGCCTCCTGAAGTTCTTTTATTGTATAGGGTTGTTTTGGCTATCCTGGGTCTTTTGTTTTTCCATATATACTTGTGCATTATCCTTTCAAGGTCGGTGAAGAGTTGTGGTGGGATTTTAATGGGGATTGCATTGAATATGTACATTGCTTTTGGCAAGATTTCCATTTTTACTTTGTTTATCCTACCTATCAAAAAGCATGGGAGATCTTTCCATTTTCTGGTGTCTTCTTTAATTTCTTTCTTTAGAGCCACAAAGTTCTTATTATATAGGTCTTTTACTTGTTTGGTAAGTGTTACATCAAGATACTTTATGTTGCTTATGGCTATTGTAAAGGGTGATGTTTCTCTGTTGTTTTTCTCTGTCTCTTTGTCATCTGAAAAACGTAGGGCTACTGATTTTTTTGAGTTTATCTTGTATCCTGTTAGTTTGCTGAAGGTGTTTATCAGCTGTAGGAGTTCCCTGGTAGAGTTTACTGGGTCGCTTATGTAAACTGTCATATCATCTGCAAATAGAGACAGTTTGACTTCTTCCTTTCCAATTTGGATCCTCTTGACCTCCTTTTGTTGTCTTATACTTTTATCTATAACTTCTAGTTCAATATTGAAGAGATATGGAGAGAGAATGCAGCCTTGTCTTATTCCAGATTTTAGAGAAATCGGCTCAAGTTTCTCTGCATTCAGTTTCATGTCATTAGTTGGTTTGCTGTATATTGCTCTTATTATGTTTAGGTATGTTCCTGTTATCCTTTATCTCTCCAAGATCTTCATCACGAAAGGGTGTTGAATTTTTTCGAAGGCTTTTTTTGCATCTAGGGAGATAATCATATGTTTTTTTTGTGTGTGTGTGTTTGTTTATATGGTGGATCATGTTGATAGATTTTTGTATGTTAATCCATTTCTGCATTCCAGGGATGAAGCCTACTTGGTCATGTTGGATGATTTCTCTGATGTATTCTTGAATTCATTTTGCCAGTATTTTATTGAGTATTTTTGCATCGATGTTCATCAGGGATATTGGTGTGTAGTTTTCTGTCTTAGTTTTGTCTTTGTGAGGCTTGGGTACCAATGTTATTTTGGCCTCATTAAAAGAGTTTGGCAATGAACCTTCTGTTTCTATCTTGTGGAACAGTTTGAGGAGTAGTGGTATTATTTATTCCTTGAATGTCTGGTAGAATTCTGCATTGAATCAAGCTGGCCCTGGACTTTTTGTTTGAAAGGCTTTCCATGACTGCTTCTATTTCATTGTGGGTTATAGGTCTATTTAAGTGGTCTGTTCTTGATTTAATTTTGGTAATTGATAATTATCCAGAAATTTGTCCATTTCCTTTGAATTTTCAATTTTTGTGGAATAGAGATTTTCAAAGTATGACCTGAAAATTTTCTGGATTTCCTCTGTATCCGTTGTTATTTTCACCTTTTCATTTCTGATTTTGTTGGTTTGAATGTTCTCTCTTTTCTTTTTCGTTAATTTGTATAAAGGTTTGTCTATCTTGTTGACTTTCTCAAAAAAACAACTCTTTGTTGCATTGATGTTTTGTATTGTTTTCCTGGTTTCTATTTTGTTGATTTCAGCCCTCAAGTTGATTATTTCCTGGTGTCTACTCCTATGGGGTGAGTTCGCTTCTTTCTGTTCTAAGGCTTTCTGTTGATCTGTTAATTCTCTTATGTGACTATCCTCTGTTTTCTTCATATGGGCACTTAGTGCAATGATCTTCCCTCGTAACACTGCTTTCAAGGTGTCCCATAAGTTTGGGTATGTTGTATCCTCATTCTTGTTGAATATTAGAAACTCCTTAATTTCTTTCTTTATTTCTTCTTTGACCTAGGTGTTGTGCAATTGCACTTAGCTCAGTTTCCATGAGTTTGCAGGTTTTCTGCTATTTGTGTTGTTGTTGAATTCCAATTTTAAAGCATGGTGGTCCAATAAGATACAGGGGACTATTCCTATTCTCTTGTATCTGTTGAGTTTTGTTATGTCACCTAGTATGTGGTCAATTTTAGAGAAGGTTCCATGTGGAGCAGAGAAGAAGGTATATTATTTTGTGTTTGGATGGAATGTTCTATAGATGTCTGTTAACCCCAGTTGAGTCATAACTTCTGTTAGTTCTTTTGTTTCTTTTTTGTTTTTCTGATTTGTGGTCCTGTCTAGTGTTGAGAGTGGTGTATTGAAGTCTCCCACTCTAAGTGTGTGAGGCTTTATATGAGGTTTGAGTTTTAGTAGTTTTTCTTTTATGAATGTGGGTGATTTTGTATTAGTGGCATAGATTTTCAGAACTGAGAATTTGTGTTGATGGATTTCTCCTGCAATGAATATGAAATGACTGTCTTCATCTTTTTTGACTAATTTTGGTTTGAAGTCTAACTTGTTAGATATTAGGATAGCTATTCCTGCTTGCTTGTTATTTCCATTTGATTGGAAAATCTTTTCCCAACCCTTTACCCTGAGGTAATGTCTATCTTTGAAGCTTAGATGTGTTTCTTGTATGCAGCAGAAGGATGGATTCTGTCTTCGTATCCATTCTGTTATCCTGGTCTTTTTATAGGTAAGTTAAGACCATTAATGTTGAGGGTGAGTAAGGACCATTGATTGTTGATGCTTGTTTGTATTAGGTTTGTTTTTGGCAGTGGTATTGTGAATATATTAGTTCTACTTTACCCGTGGTTTCTGGTTTCCTCCATTTCTTTAAAGGATTTTCTTACATCTTCTTTGAGGGCCTCTATCATTTTTATGATGGTAATTTTAAGTTGTTCCTTTCTGCTTCCTCTGCTTTGTTGTTGTGTTCCATTCTAGTTGGTGTAGATTCCCTCGATTCTGATGGTGTCATGCTTGTCTTTCTGTTGTTAGGTGTTTTCTTGTATTGCCTTTTCCCCATAGCTTCTTCCAGTAGGTGGTAATGGGGTCTCCCCCTCTCTCTATGGTACTCTCTATGTGGGTCTGAGATACAATATACGTAGCTCTGTGTGGTCCAAGCTCTCTAGGAGGTTTCTCCGCAGACAGGGTCCCAGGGATTGGGTCAAGGATGAGGATCCAGTAGAAGATGCCAGCAGGTACTCACAGTGGTCCATAGAGATAGGCGGATCTCTGGGAGGGGCCCGGGACTCCAGCAGAGGACTGGAGGTGAGATCAGAGACCAAGCAGGTGGAAATTACGGGTGGTCCCGTGTGGATAGTCAGGTCTCCTTTGTTCAGAGTTGCTCCAAGAAGTCCCCGAAGTAGGATGGACTGTTGGTTCCACCCTCTGTCCCAGTGATCAACCAGAGTGGCAGGACCATGGTTAGGGTAGGGCACTGGGTGGGGGGGGCAGGCTCGCGGTGGGGATGGTAGGGGTTGTATCAGAGCTGCAAGGATGATCTCAATGGGGACATTAGACAGGAGCAGCAGGATCAGGGGCCAACCCAGGGAGTTTGGGCGGGGGTGGGGGTGAGAGGTTGTAGGGGACAGGCAGCCCTGATTGGGCCCAGACTCTCCTCTGACCAATAGCTGGCGGAAGAGGACAAGGGCTGAGCTGAATCTTGGGAAGGTTTTGCAGGATAATCTGATCTCAGTAGAAACTGGAACTCTCCAGCTGAGGCCTCTTTCTTTAGCAGAGGCTCGGATTTGGGGGTCAAGGATCTTGCCCGCAGGAACTCAGAGTGGCTAATTAATTTTTTAAAAACAAAAAATTTAATTTATTTATTGTTATTAATTGGGTAAAATCAAACTGTCTTGGAAATGCCTACCACAGACGTGGCCTTACAAGAGATATTCTAGAAATGATCCTATAGTGGTTTAATGAACTTTAATTTTATTTCTGTGCCCAGATAATGTATAACAGGTCTTCCTTATTCTAGGGCATGTTCTCAGTATCAGCACTTCTCCCTTGGAGTATACAGATGATTATGCCTTCCACCTCTTGATCGTACAGCAGGATATCGTTTCCACCATTTTGGATTGGTTATTTAACTACATTCTTTTACTCATTATATCTACCATATTTAGTGTAAAGACATGGTAGCCTTATTCATGGAGAATAAACCGTGTTTTTTACCCACATTTTTACCATCAACTGCAAATTTCTAGGCAATCATGGGATAATGCAGTGGATTTTAAAATTTTCCAGTTTAAGAAGGACATAATGAGGAAAATGGAAATGACTTTTTTTTTGTTAAATAAAAATAGAGACGTTTCATAGGAAAATCTTTAACCTCAGTCATACTCTCATCCCTATGTCACTGGTGGGATCTGAGGTGCATAAGAGAAATGGCTTCAAGTTGAACGAGAGGAGATTTGGTCTATGGTTTAGATTTCATCAAGGATCATTAGTACTCAGAATGAAGAGATAGAAGAAAGGGAATCTCTACACAGTGAATTAACATGTGCTTTAAAATTTTAGGGAAGAAAAAAAAAAGATCATTGGTTCACTCCCGTGAAATGAGAAAGATTATCCACAATTTTGACTAAGAAAATACCTGAACGAAAATAGTTCAGGACAAGTAATGGTTCAAATTTGCCCATGTAAAAAGATGAACCTATAACAACAATGGGCAGCTACAGAAGTTCTGAAACTAAGCACAACTGAATGGCTGGCACCAAGACCTCCCAATAACACATGACAATTTTCCAGGGACAAATGCTTTATTCAGTTATTGTTTCCTTATGTCTACACTGATATACTAGCCCTTGGATCTTTATGTAAAGAAATGTTTATTTCTGCCATAGGCAGTTTATTTTATTTTATTTCATATAAGGATTTCCAGTCCCATTCTTTTTATGCAAAAGTTATGAGTTTTTATGTTTTAATTTTTCATATTATATTTTCTTACCCATTCAACTACTGATGGACATCTAGGCTGATTGCTTATCTTGACTATTGTGAATAGTTAAAATAGTAAGTTATAATACATAGTGCAGTTGTCTCTGTGGTATGATGACTATGTAACCTTCGAGTCCATAGCTGCGAGTGCTGAAATAAGGTAAAATAGTATTCTAGTTTTTCTTCAGATAGAGTGTCACCAAGTTTAGGTTGGCTCAAACTCACTCTGTAATCAAGGATGTTCTTATACTACTGATCTTAATGATCTGTTTGCCTCCTCATTCCAACTTCTGGGATTGCAGGTATTTGCTACAATGTTTAGTTTATGTGATTCTAGAGATTAAACAAAACCCTTTCCTCAAAAACATTACCTGATGAAAGATGTCGTTTTGTAAATATGTTTTTCATATTGGTTAATAAAGCACTGTTAGCTAATAGGAAAGCAAGATAGGTGAGACTAGGAGACAAGGAAATTCGAGGATGTAGTAGGGAGGAGTCAACATGTAGAGACTTGAGAGAACAGAGGTCTGGGCCCTGTCTCTGGAAGATAAGACCATGTAAAAATACTTAAATGAATAGAAATGGGTTAATATTTAAGACAGAGCTAGCCAATAAAAAGTGCTAATAACAGGCCAACAAAATTATATCTAATACAGTGCCTCTATGAGTTATTTGTGGCTGTCATGGCGGTGGGACCAGACGGGCAGAAAAAAGCATACTCATAACAATTGCCAACTTAGCCATATCCCATCCTATATTTGATTTTTTGAGATACATTTTTTTTCAAGACAGGATTTCTCTTTTTGCTTTGGAACCTGTCATGGAAATCACTCTGTAACCAGGCTGGCCTTGAAGTCACAGAGATCCACCTGCCTCTGCTACCCAAATGGTGTAATTAAAGTGGTGTGCCACCAATGTTCAGTGCTTGAGAAACATTCTTATTGATAGCTGTGCTAGTTAATTTTGTGTGTGGGTATGTGTCTGTGTGTGTTTGTGCATGTGTCACCTTGGAGGAAGGTATCTCAATTCAGAATATACTTTATCAAATTCATGACTGATATTTGAGGGTTCAGCCCACTGTGAGGGGTACCATCCCTGGGCAGGTGATCCTGGGTTGTATAAGAAAGCAGGCTGAACAAGTTAAAGAAGTAAACAGGACTCCTCTATAATCTCTACTTCTGTTCCTGATACCCAAGCCCCTCTTTTGCTTGAGTTCTTGTCTTAGTTTCCTTCAATGATGGGTTGTGATCATAGCATGTAAGCTAAATAACCCTTTGGTTAATGATTTTGTGTTGTGTTGTGGGTATTATGGAACAAGTTTCTAGCTATGGGCTTCAAAAACCATTGAGTGCTTAGAGATTAAGCAATTTTGGTGGAAAATTGAAGTTGAGAATTCTGAGAGTAAGTCAGTAGAAAGAATTCCTCTATTTTCTTCAGTTCATGCATCTAAGTTGCTGCCTTGATTTCCCTCAGTTATGGGATATAAGGTATGGAATGAAAGGAATCCTTTTATACCCCAAGTTCTTTTTTGTCATGCTGTTTTATCACAGAAATAGGAAATAATCTAAGACAATGTTCCCAAGTTTTTTTTCTAATTTACATTGTCATCTGTAGTATACTAGATGCCTTTTTCCCCATATCGTTCCCAACTTCTGATATATAATTTCATTTCTGTGTGTGTGTGTGTGTGTGTGTGTGTGTGTGTGTGTGTGTGTGTGTTGTAATGTAGTTTAGTGGCAGCATGCTTTCTATCAACTCCAGCCAACTCACATTTCTCTCTCTTTGTTTCATTTGCATTTTAAGGCTTATTTTATGTGTATGGTTTTTTTTTAACTACTTGTATGTGACTTAAACATGTGTGTACGTTGTGTCCATGTGAACAAAAAGATAGTGTTGGATTCTCTCGGACTGGAGTAACAGTTAATTTGTGAGCCATCATCTGGCTGCTGGGAATCGAACATGGGTCTCTTGGAAGAATAGTTAATGATCTTAACTGCTGAGATATCTCTCCATCCTCCTGATGTTTGATTTCTTGATGACAGCCATACTGTAAGCCAGGTATTATATCCTCTAATTGTCCCTGTTGTGGTTGAGAACATGTAAAGTTTTTTCTTTTGTCTATTTTTTTATTACTTAATATTTTTTTCTCATTTTACTTTTTGATCCCAGTTCCCTCTCCCTTCCATTCTCCCATACTCCCCACAGACCCTCCTTTCCATCCCCCATATTCTCCCAAGGTAGGGTGAGAGCTTCTTGATGGATCTTCAAAGTCTGTCATTTGGAGAAGGGCCTAGTCCCTCCCCCATGTCTCTAGGCTAAGGGATTATCTCTACATGTGGATTGGACTCCAGAAGTCCTTTCTTGAACTAGGGATATATGCTGATTACATTGTCAGAGGTACCATAGGCTTCACAGTCTTCCTAAGAAAGACCCAGATTCAGGAGGCTGGGTTGTTCTTATGCTGGTTTCCCAGTTATCAGACCAGGGTCCATGAGCTTCCCCTTGTTCTGGTCAGCTGTTTCTGTGAGTTTCTTCAACCTGCTCTTGACTCTTTCTCTTATCACTTCTCCCTCTCTGCAACTGGATTCTAGGAGCTTGACTCAGTGTTTAGCTGTGGGTATCTGCTTCTGCTTCCATCAGCTACCGGATGAGGGCTCTAGAATGACATATAAATCTTATTACTGGGGAAGGACATTTAAGGTACCCTCTCTACTATTGCTTAGATTGTTAGTTGAGTCATCCTTGTAGGTCTCTTGACATTTCCCTAACATTTCTCTTTAAACCTATAATGGCTCCCTCTATTATGGTATCTCTATTCCTGTTCTCTATTCTTCCCCTGACTCAATCTTCTTAAGCCCTCATGTTCTCCTCTTCCCTCCTCTTCTTGCCATCTTACTTCCCTCCCCCTGCTCCCAATTTGCTCAGGAGATTTTGTCCTTTTCCCCTTCTGTGAGGGACAATTTATGTCTCTTTTAGTGTCCTCCTTGTTTCCTACTTTCTCTGGTGGTATGTATTGTAGGCTGGTGATCCTCTGCTCTATGTCTAAAATCCATATATGAGTGAGTACATACCATGTTTATCATTTTATTACTGGGTTACCTCATTCAGGATGATTTCTTCTAGTTACATCCATTTGCCTGTGAATTTCAAGATTCCATTGATTTTTTTCCCCATTGAATAGTACTCCATTGTATAAATGTACCACATTTTCTTTATCCATTCTTGAGTTGAGAGGCATCCAGGTTGCCTGCAGGTTGTGGTTATTACAAATAATTGTGGTATGAACATAGCTGCATGAATGTGCCTAAGAATAGAATCATTGGGTCATATGGTAGACTGATTACCATTTTCCTGAGGAGCAGTCATTGATTTCCAAGGTGGCTATATGAGTTTGTACTCTCACCACCATTGGAGGAGTATTCCCCTTTCTCCAATCCTCTCCAGCATAAATTGTCATTGGTGGTTTTGATTTTAGACATTCTGACAGGAGTAATATGGTATCTCACAGTTGTTTTGATTTTCCTTTCCCTAATGGGAAAGAATGTTGAACACTACTTTCTTAAGTGTTTTTCAGCCATTTTGGATTCTTCTATTGAGAATTCTTGAGCTAGAGTTTATACACAGAAAGAACATGTGTTTGCCTTCTAGAATTTGGACATATATATTACCAGGGATACTATCACCCATGGTATGGAAATATATTCAGTGTTAAATTTCAACACCAAGTGTGTATGCTGTGCTTATGTTATATATGTTAAGAACATTTAACCTTAGAAGCACAAGTGTAATAAAAGTCTGAGTGAACAGCAGTGTTAACTGTTAAAGTAAGTGAATAAACAAAAGTATATTATATGAATTGTGTGTGTGTGTGTGTGTGCGTGTGTGTGTGTGTGTGTGTGTGTGTGTGTGGTTGTGATATGTTGTGTCAGTATGTGGTATATCCACATATGTGAGATGGGGATGTGCTCACTTCCGTGTCTTATTTCAAGGTGTGTGTGTGTGTATGTGTGTTTATGGTTCTCTCATTGTGTCTGATGTTCTCCATTTGAGCTAGCTGAGCAGTGGCTCCCTGTGATCCCTTTGATTCTGTTGATCTCCTGCCACATTGGTTAAGAGATGAGCACCATTATGTCTGGGCATCTCAGAATGGATCTTTAGGCTTATGTTGTAGACAATTCATGCACTGAGCCATCTCTGCAGCCTCTGAAAAACGTAAAGTATAGCATTTAAATCCTGTATTCAGAAATGACCAGACCAAAAACTGTTAGGCTATATGCCTCAGTTTTTAAAAGCATTGTACCGAGTAGGGTAGGGATAATTCACATAAGAGCTGTACAACTATCTTGTTACTGTTTTCAACAAATGATAATGTATTCCTGCTAATTCCCATCTACGCCATATATACAGATGTTTGTGCACAGTGAAAGAAACCTTGAATTGTTAAATTGTTCCGGTATAACTAGGCCTGATAGACACTCAGGGGTTTACAATGGAATGCCATGACCAACAAATCCAGATGCTATTTGAGCTAAAGTAAATCCCACAGAAACATTGAACTTTATACTTTCACCCTTGAGACAGCTTAAATTCAAAAGCTATTTGCAGAGTTATGTGAGGGTTAGTCAAGAAATGTACCGTGTAAAATTGTGTTTCAAATAACATAATGGTTTAAAGTCATTTATTCCAATTTTTATAAGGCTTTATTTCTTTGTTGTATCTTGGTTCACCTATTAAAAGAATATTACCCTTTAAACAATATAAACATTGCTTTTTTTTTAAAGGACACTCTACATTCAGTTAACCTCCACCATCAAGTTCTAATGACATCATTAGAGAAAGGAGGTATTATGCAGAGAAGTAGCAGGTTTTCTTCTACTTGGTGTGCCTAAAATGATGTAATTATCTGACGTGTTGCTGCAAATCCAGGATTTACCATGTGCAGTCCATAGACGATGAGGTAATTGTTAGAAGGGAAGAAAAAAAGATTTCCCTTTTACTGGAAAATGCATATATATATATATATATATATATATATATATATAATTGAATTATACTTTAGAAGAAATACAATTGTATGTATAATAGCCTCTAAAAGCATGACATTATAAAGAAATATATGTTAGACAATAGTGCTTGCTGTTTGTCTTATATTTAATGAACACAATGTGGCCAAGATCATAGTCACTATGTTTTGGAATTTTGTAAGTTTTGTGGATATATTACCTGAGTGACTCTCATGTAGATATTGTTTTTCATGGTCTTTCATATAAGATTGAACTAATTTCATGACATACTACCTGATTTAAAAGCATTTACCTCTTCCAAGTTGCCCTGAAGCACAAGTTCAAGGATATTAAAAATGTGTTCCATCAGGAAATTGGAGAGAGGGCAAAGCTTGCCAGTTGATAGCCTTGAAGATGTCAGGGAGCTGTGTCATTTTTTTCTTCATTTTCAGTTAACTTCATAGTATTTGAATGTGCATAAACATTCTACCTATTTCTCTCTCTCTTTCTCTCTCTCTCTCTCTCTCTCACACACACTTCCTGAGTAGTCTTTACATTAACTCATCAGGTCCCAAGATCATATCATGCCCATGTAGCTCTGTCCCCATGTGACTGTGGTCAGCAACTAACAACATTAGATGTCATTCTCAAATAAACTGGGCATCATCTTTCCATTCCTATTGCTTTAGTGTCTGTCCAGTTAAATCACCTCAAGAGAATTTTGTCAACATTAGCAGCCTATGTGAATGAGATTGGGATCACAATATAAATAAAGCTCATCCTGATAAAATTTATAGTTTAATAAAAGAGACATATTAAAATAGAAGTATACAACATGTATCTTTTGCAGAATATGTTACAGCAGTTTGATTATAATGTCTTGATCTAACGTAAATTTGTTCAGTCCCATTATTAAGGAAGTTCTTTTATGACTGACTATATTTCAAAATGGCTACATCCATTTGATGGGGAATGGTCTCCTGTATATATTTATCTTACTGGTGATGAATGAAACACTGTGGCCAGTAAGGCAGCAAGATAGGCAGGTGTAGGAAATGAGGAGGATTGTGGGAGGTAGGCAGAGAGCAGTCACTATGTAGGACACCAGAGGAGTAACAGGTCCGGTAGGATAAGACAATATGGAAATACTTAGATTAATAGAAATCGGTTACTAATTAAGATAGAGCTAGCCAATATGAAGCCATAGTCATTAACCAACAGTATTATATAAGTCTCTGAGTGTTCATTTGGGGCTAATGTGTTTGTGGGACCAGGCTGGCAGGAAAGAATTATCATATTATTGTCTGTCTTAAATGTTTGCTTTGCAATTGAGAAGTACTCTTATTTTTCTTTTGATTACACTTGATTTTAATCCTAGCAGAAATTAACCTCTAATTCTCCATTTTTACTTTTTGACTTAAATATCATATTTTTTTTCATTTATTTTACATACCAACAAGTTTTCCCTCCCTCTTCACTTCCTGTCTTCTCCCCTTTCCCATCTACCCAGTTCCCCATCTATTCCTCCTCCATCTCTGTTCAGAAAGGACAGACCTCTCATGGCTTTGCACAAAGCATGGCCCATCAAGATGATGCTGAATCAAGCTCCTCTCCTTATGCCAGAGGCAGGGCCAGGTAATAAAGCATTAGAACAGGTTTCCAAAGGCCAGTTTAGTACCAAGGAGATGTCCTGCTTTCACTATTATTAGAAACCTTACTAAGAGAACAAACTACAAGATTGTCACAAACATGTAGAGGGCTAAGATGGGTCCCATTAAGACTCCCTGACTGTTGATCCTGCATCCATGAGCTTCGAGGAATTCAGATTAGTTGTCTCTGTGGGTTCCCCAATCATGAGTCTCCCTAGCTGATCAATTGTTCCTCCCTTGTTTTCTGTTAGACACTGAAGCTCAGCACAGCGCTTGTCTGTGGATCTCTGCCTCTGCTCCCTTCAGTTACTGGATTGAGTATCTCTGATGGCAATTAGGAAAGATACCAATCTGTTTACAGTAGATGGCCAGGTCAGGTACCCTCTCCACCATTGCTGAGCATCTTAGTTGGAGTCAACCTTGTAGGTTTCTGGGGGTTTTCCTGGCACCAGGTTTCTCCCTAATCCAAAAAATGCCCTCTCCAATCAAGATGCCATTTTAAAAGGAACTAGAACTCCTGACTGATACATCCTTGATTTCATATACCAGTGAAAACCCGGAATCCACGGGATACCTCTACCTCAGCTATTATTGCCCGTGTGCTCACATGACTCCCACCTCTAATTTTTCAACCTCCTCAACTCACACTGAATGAGATATAGGTGAATTGACCCTCATAGACCATAGCCAGAATGAAGATGGGTACTGAAGTCATTGCTTGGTATTAAAATTGTAAGTGAATAATTTGGTAGTCGTGACAGTGTGGCACCCACACACATATACCAGAGTGACTTTGTGAATATATGACCAGAAGAAAAATGAATTTGAAAGTTTTTAAAGCAAAAGGATAATAAGCAATATCACATAAAAATCTGCTCAATTATTACTTGATTACTTATGTAGTTTGATACATAGTCTCTGTATACTCCCTATGCAAGCCTCAAAATTTTGACCTTCTTTATTCAATCTTCCCAGTGATGGAGATAAAGTTGTGATGTAATATTTCTAGAAATAACAGACTATTGAAAGAAGCTTGACAATAATACTTGTCAGTTATAAAATTAAAACATGTTAGGAAAATAGATAATAAAGGGGAGGTCATTATGTGTTAAGAGAAACTTAAGAATCTTTGTCATTAGTATTAGCATAAAAAACACCATGGTAGCTAGTGTGGAGATATTCACTTAATGAATTAAACCACTAACTCTTTTCCGGAGAAGTGTTGAAGGGTCTGTTTGCTTCTTCACACTTCCTGAAATAAACTTAAGGAAAAAAAAACTTCAGTTAAAAAGAAACTGATAAATAAAAGAAAATATTAGGACATCCTAAGTTTAAAAATGTTTAGACAGAAGAAAGTTGCTAAATTAATTATTTTCCTGAGAAAAAATAAAAACACGAATGGTGTACATGGCACTGAAAAACCAGAGCAAATAGACATTGAGAATACATTGGCTTCCTTCCTTTCCTTCTGGCAGCTGTCAATCTCTGCATGGTTGCTTCCTAGCTTTTCCAGCTCTGGACCTTGTATATTATACTGTGCAGAACAAGGAGGATTTGGGGTTTGTGGGAGGGAAATGGCAGGATCCACCAGTTATTAGTCTGCCCAAATTAATAGGTGAAATTGACGAGTAAAGATTAATTAAACTGGTAAGTGTGCAACAGTTTTCAAAATATGATGAGAATACATGAACTTGATGACGTGTTTTCTTAAAATAAGAGGCAAAAATGTGTGTCTCATGCCTCCTGTGGTCAAGACTGAAGATTTATGTTTTGGCGAATTATTTCTTCTTTTTTTTTAAATTTTATTTAATTTTATATAACAGTCCAATTAAATGAAAACACACATTTATACACAATATTTGGGAATTTGGGCGTTGTTCTTTCCAAACTACTTCCTGCTGGTAAGGGGCGCTGTATTGGGGGATTTGAAGAAGATTCAGATATCCTGGCTGTAGTCTGCAGGGCTGTTTGTCCAGCTGTTTTGAATGTAGGATCAGCTTCTACTCTGTTTCAGGCGGTCTGGCGTGACCAAACCACACTAGTCTGGAAGGAATCCATATCTTTTCATTTTCTGTGGAAACAAAAATAGATATCCTTTTCCCCAGTAACTTGTCCTTCAACTTAAATTTTGGAGTCAAAGCATTTTTTATTTTAATATATTATTTTACATGTTGATTCCAGTTCCCTCTCCCTCCCTTCCTCCCTCCCTCCTTCCCTCCCTCCCCCCCAGCCCTCTCTCCCTCCTTCCCTCCCTTTTTACCCTCTCTGCCCTCTCACATGCACCCTAAACACCCTCCCCTCCCATCCCCCCACCCAAATTCCATATGCAGGGGAATGCCATCCAGTTGGGGTCATGTAGATCTGACAGGTCCTGTGAAGTAGGGACTAGGGCTTCTCTCCTGTCTCTAGGTTAAGGCAGTTATCCCTCCATGGGGGATATATTTGCAAAGTTCTTTTGTGCACCAGGGATACATCCTGGCTCCACTGTCTGAGGTCTCTTAGACTGCTCAGTCCCTCTGGCTGAGACCCATAATCAGGGGGGCCTGAGTCAGTCCCATGCTGGCTTCCCAGCTATCAGTCTAGTGGCCCTTAACTCCTCCTTGTTCAGGTAAGCTGTCTCTATGTGTTTCTGCTGCCTAGTATATTCCTCTCCATCTGCATCTGGGTTCTAGTTCAACTCAGTGTCTATGTATGGGTGTTTGATCCTGTTTCCAACAGGCATTAGTTGAGGGCTCCATGGAGAAGTTAGTTGTTGATCTCACTCTCCGAGAAGGGCATTTATGATAGCCTTTCCATGGAAGCTCAACTTGTTAGTTGGGAGCAGACTTATTGTTCTCTTGACCTTTCTTTGTGTTCAGTTTTATCTTCAAACCAATATTGGCTCCCTCTTTTATGTTCTCTTTCTCTGTCTCTGTCTCTCTCTCTCTCTTTCCTATCTTCTATTTCTAACCAGGCTCAATCTTCCTGGTCGCACATGTTTTCCTTCCCTCCCCCACATTTTCTCCTACTTCTCTCTCCATTTGCTGCCTCCCCCACTTCTCCTGAGCTCTGGGAGACTTGTCCCTGCCCAGTTCTGTGAGGGACTTATATGACTCTTAGAATACACCTTGTATCCTAGTTCCTCTGGTGGTGTGAATTATAGGCTGGTGATACTTTGATCTAGGTCTAAAATCCATATATGAGCGAGTACATACTGTGTTCTTCTTTTTTTGACTGGCTTACCTCATTCAGGATGGTTTCTTCAAGTGCCATCCACTTGCCTGCGAATTTCAAGATACCATTATTTTTTTCTGCAGAGTAGTATTCCATTGTGTAGATGTGTCACATCTTCATTAACCATTCTTCAATTGAGGGGCATCTAGGTTGCTTCCAGGTTCTTGCTATTACAAATAGTGCTGCTATGAACATAGTTGAACAGATGTCTTTGTTGCATGGATGTGAATCCTTTGGGTATATGCCTAAGAGGGGGATTGCCAGTTCCTGTAGTAAACTAATTCCCCATTTCCTGAGAAACCGCCATACTGATCTCCAAAATGGCTGTAGTTTGCACTCCCACCAGCAGTGGAGGAGTGTTCCCATTTCTCCACATCCTTTCCAACATAAGTCATCACTGGTGTTTCTAATTTTAGCCCTTCTGGCAGGGGTAAGATGGTATCTCAAAGTTGTTTTGATTTGCATTTCCCTGATAGCTAAGGATGTGGAGCATTTTCTTAAGTGTCTTTCAGCCTTTTTGATTTCCTCCATTGAGAATTCTTTCTTCAGTTCTGTACCCCATTTTTAATAGGGTTATTTGTTGTTGTGTTGACTAGTTTCTTGAGTTCTTTGTATATTTTGGAGATCAGCCCTTTGTCGGATATAGGATTAGTGAAAATCTTTTCCCAGTCTGTGGGTTGCCATTTGGTCTTGTCGACTGTGTCCTTTGCCTTACAGAAGCCTCTAAGTTTGAAGAGGTCCCATTTATTAATTGTTTCTTTCAGTGTCTGTGCCCTGGAGTTATGTTCAAGAAGCGGTCTCCTATACCAATTTCTTCAAGGGTACCTGCTACTTTCTCTTCTAAGAGGTTCAGTGTGGCTGGATTGATGTTGAGGTCTTTGATCCATTTGGACTTGAGTTTTGTGCATGGTGACAGACATGGGTCTATCTGCAGTCTTCTACACACCCTCATTCATTGTGCCAGCACCATTTGTTGAAGATGCTGTCTTTGCCCCATTGTATAATTTTAGCTGTTTTGTTGAAAATCATGTGTTTATAGGTGCGTGGATTAATATCAGGATTTTCAATTAGATTCCCTTGGTCTACCTGTCTATTTTTATGCCAATACCAGGCTGTTTTCAGAACTATAGCTCTGTAGTATAGCTTAAAGTCAGGAATGGTGATGCCTCCTGAAGTTCTTTTATTGTATAGGGTTGTTTTGGCTATCCTGGGTCTTTTGTTTTTCCATATAAACTTGTGCATTATCCTTTCAAGGTCGGTGAAGAGTTGTAGTGGGATTTTAATGGGGATTGCATTGAATATTTACATTGCTTTTGGCAAGATTTCCATTTTTACTTTGTTTATCCTACCTATCCAAGAGCATGGGAGATCTTTCCATTTTCTGGTGTCTTCTTTAATTTCTTTCTTTAGAGTAACAAAGTTCTTATTATATAGGTCTTTTACTTGTTTGGTAAGTGTTACACCAAGATACTTTATGTTGCTTGTGGCTATTGTAAAGGGTGATGTTTCTCTGATTTTTTTCTCTGTCACTTTGTCGTCTGAAAAAAGGAGGGCTACTGATTTTTTTGAGTTTATCTTGTATCCTGCTAGTTTGCTGAAGGTGTTTGTCAGCTGTAGGAGTTCCCTGGTAGAGTTTATTGTGTCGCTTATGTAAACTATCATATCATCTGCAAATAGAGACAGTTTGACTTCTTCCTTTCCAATTTGGATCCCCTTGATCTCTTTTTGTTGTCTTATAGCATTAGCTAGAACTTCTAGTATGATATTGAAGAGATATGGAGAGGGAAGACAGCCTTGTCTTGTTCCTGATTTTAGAGGAATTGGCTTAAGTTTCTCTCCATTCAGTTTGATGTTGCCAGTTGATTTGCTGTATATTGCTCTTATTATGTTTAGGTATGTTCCTGTTATCCCTGACCTCTCCAAGACCTTTATCATGAAAGGGTATTGAATTTTGTCGAAGGCTTTTTCCACATCTAGGGAGATAAGCATATGGTTTTTCTTTTTCTGTTTGTTTATATGGTCGATCACATTGATAGATTTTCATATGTTAAACCATCCCTGCATTCCAGGGATGAAGCCTACTTGGTCATGGTGGATGATTTCTCTCATGTATTCTTGAATTCGGTTTGCCAGTATTTTATTGAGTATTTTTGCATCACACACTGGGAGACTTCAATACACCACTCTCAACACTAGACAGGACCACAAATCAGAAACTCAACAAGGAAACAAAAGAATTAACAGAAGTTATGTTTCAACTGGGGTTAACAGACATCTATAGAACATTCCATCCAAAGACAAAAGAATATACCTTCTTCTCTGCTCCACATGGAACCTTCTCTAAAATCGACCACATACTAGGAGACATAACAAACCTCAACAGATACAAGAGAATAGGAATAGTCCCCTGTATCTTATTGGACCACCATGCTTTAAAATTGGAATTCAACAACAACACAAATAGCGGAAAACCTGCAATCTCATGGAAACTTAACAATGTGCAATTACACCACCCCTGGGTCAAAGAAGAAATAAAGAAAGAAATTAAAGACTTTCTAATATTCAACGAGAATGAGGATACAACATACCCGAACTTATGGGACACCTTGAAAGCAGTGCTATAAGGGAAGTTCATTGCACTAATTTCCCATATGAAGAAAACAGAGGATAGTCACATAAGAGAATTAACAGCCCAACTGAAAACCTTAGAACAGAGAGAAGCGAATTCACCCCGCAGGAGTAGATGCCAGGAAATAATCAACTTGAGGGCTGAAATCAACAAAATAGAAACCAGGAAAACAATACAAAAAATCAATGCAACAAAGAGTTGGTTTTTTGAGAAAATCAACAAGATAGACAAACCTTTATCCAAATTAACGAAAAAGCAGAGACAGAAAATGCAAATTAACAAAATCAGAAACGAAATGGGGAACATAACAACAGACACAGAGGAAATCCAGACAATTTTTAGGTCATACTTCGAAAATCTGTATTCCACAAAAATTGAAAATTCAAAGGAAATGGACAAGTTTCTGGGTAACTATCACTTACCAAAATTAAATCAAGAACAGACAAACAACTTAAATAGACCTATAAACCACAATGAAATAGAAGCAGTCATCGAAAGACTTCCAATCAAAAAAAGTCCAGGGCCAGATGGATTCAGCGCAGAATTCTACCAGACATTCAAGGAAGAACTAATACCACTACTCCTCAAACTGTTCCACAAGATTGAAACAGAAGGTTCATTGCCAAACTCTTTTTATGAGGCCACAATAACTTTGGTACCCAATCCTCACAAAGACACAACTAAGAAAGAAAACTACAGACCAATATCCCTATTTCTTCTTTTTAATTAAAATATATCCTCATGATTTCAACTGGGTCCAATGCCATATCAAATATTGATAAAGAAGAAAAAGTAATAAAGACATATATACCCATGATCAAGTCATTCTGAATCAACTCCCATTTTATTCTGCTATTATATGAGACCAAGCATTGGAAGATTTCTTTGGCCTAGAAGGTTTTATGATCAATTTTGTAAATTAAATCTTTTTTGATATTTTAGTATGATTACATCATATCTCCTTTTATCCCTCTACACCTTTCCATATAATATTCCTTGCTCTGTCTGAAATTTATGGCCTGTTTTTTACTAATTTTTATTATACACACTACATATAGTGTGCTTAGTCTGTATAGTATTACTTGAATGTATTTCCAAGGCTGATCATTTGGCATTGGATAACTTATTATCCAATTTGCTCTTCCTTGGGGAAGCCTACTTAATTTTCCCACTCTCAACATTACTTACTTTTCTGTTTTTGTTTGTTTATTTGTTTTTGGTGTGTGTGTGTGTGTGTGTGTGTGTGTGTACGTGTGTGTGTGTGTGTGTGTGTGTGAAGCTGAAGCCTAACAGGCTTTATTCTGTATACTTTTAGATGTCCATTTTTGCATCTGTTTTCACTTCTCATTTTGGTACCCATATCAGTGAGTCTTTGTGTGTATAGCTTCTGATGTTGCTAGGAGACATGATGGCACAGGAAACTCTCTGATCATCTAGATGTTTTAATTTCCTCCCTTCTCCCCCATAATCTGTGAGACTTAGGTACCAGAGCATTTTATATATGTAGCTATTGGGAACTGAGGTTCAAACTCTATATTTTGAGGAGAGGTGAGGAGCATACTTATTTGTGGGTATAAGAACAAGTATTTAAAGACACTGTATCTGTTCTAGTGAATGTCCCATACAAGCCTGAGATGAAAGCACATGCTACTCCCATATGAAGTAATGTAAGGAGTAGGGTGTTTCCGCCCGCTGCCTGGTCTTGTCCTGCTGCTATGCCAGCTCCAATTAGCACATAGAGACTCTGTATTAGATATAATTCTGTTGGCACTGTACTAGTTTCTTATTGGCTAGCTTTGTCTTAAGTATTAACCCATTTCTGCTGATCTATGTATTTCTCTTACCGGGGAGCTGGCCGGCATTCTGCTTTCTCCAGACTCTCCATCATTTCTCCCCTTCCTCCTTCCTCTTTCCTCCTTGTCTCCTAGTTCCGCCTATCTAGCTTTCCTATTGGCCAACAGTGCTTTATTCATTAACCAGTATGAGAAACATATTCAGAATGATATCTCCCATCAAAGTAACCTAGAAATATCAGTGTATCCAGGTGTTTGATGACATTGCTGAACACTAGTATTCTTAGTGATATTGTGGTTGTTGTATCTATTTCTGACATAAGCATATTGAAGGTTTCAACTCTACTATCAGTCATATATTTCTCCATGTAAAACTGTCTTGAGTTGTTTGTCACTGTGTTTGTAAATATATAAACAAGAAGACTTCTTCAGAATTGACCATTTATTTTATGTGTGTGTGTGTGTCCCTTTGTTTCTCTGTCTCTCTCTTCTTTTCTATTTCTCTCTCTGTGTGTGTGTGTATGTGTGTGTATGTTTGTGTGTTTGTGTGTGTAATATGTGAGCACATAAGCCTGTAGCATCAAATACAGGCACCAAACTCTAGCCTTCTTCACCTTATTCTTTGTATCAGAATTTCTTACTGTATCTAGGGCAAGCTTTCTTTCTGTTTATGTTGAATAGCCAACAAGCTCCAATTTTCCTTCTCTGTCAGAGTGCCAGAGTTACAGGAACACACCTGGTTTTCATGTGGACAATGAGGTTTTGAACTCAGGGCCTCAGGTTTACATAGCAAGCATTCATACTCATGCAGCAGTCTCCATAGTCCCAGGAATTTACTACTTTATTATTATTATTGTTATTATTATTATTATTATTATTATTAATTGCCCTTCTTTATTCTAGACAACTTTTTATTGACTTGAATGTTTCTTTACCTAAATTTTTTAGAGTGATTCTACTGTTTTGTGTTAGTGTTGATATTCAGCTGCACTTGCTACCTTAATCTGTATTTGTCTTTATAATTAAAGAATGTTTCTTGAAGGAAAATTAAGTTGAGTCTTGTGCTTTGATATATTCTAAAAATAATTCAAATTTAATTTTTGCTTGCATATAAATGATTTTTCAAATTGATTGATGGGATTAGTTTTTGTCACTGCTTTCCCACTTGACTTTCTTTTTTGTTCCTTGTCTTCTATACATTTTATTTCACTGTTTTTATTGAACATTTTATGTCATTCTTTTTCCAATCAATAGCAGCATTACACCTAGGTGTATGTTTATGTACGCGCATGCTTACTCTCAAAGCACATGAAAAGAAATGGCTACTCCTATTCTTGCTATATTCTGCACAATTTTTGATAATTATCATCTATGGGAGAAACAACTATCATTTTTATATTAGCTTTTTTAGAAATTACAAATATTTCCTACTCAAGTGTTTCTATTTCTCTTCTAATTTAAGTTGTTTTGTTACTTATTTATGCAAAACTTTCTTTGCAGAAACGTTAGCAATGACTGAAGATGTAATAATTTTTTTGTTTAGTTTTTGTTTGTTTGCTTGTTTGTTTGGTATTTGGAGCCACTTAGTGTATGAATCCACCTAACACACTACCACAACCTCCTAAGGTGGACTTACCCCCACCTCCATTTTATAAAAACCATCATTATCATTGCTAAGCTTTCCAGGGCAGCTTCTCTCTGCAGCCATCTTCCTTTTCCTTATAGTAGATAACTGAATTCTCTGCTCCATCCTGCATTCTTACCATATATTCTACATGTGTAATATTTCAAAAAGGCATATAGGATTTGAAATAATTCTACATTCTAAGTCATAGTGGAGAAAGTTCTGAAAAAATGTGGGAATTAAAGACAAGAATTATCATATCTCATTCCTCTTTTTCCAGTTTGAGTGGAGAATGAGAAGGGGCATTTATGTGTCTCCATCTTATGTATCATTTTCCAGTGTGAAAATAAGTTTATATATGAGATGAGGCTATGTTGATAAAAAGGAGAAAAGTTTACATGTTCACACCTTTTTAAAAACATTGTGATCACTATCTTTATGCTATCATGATGTACTATTTTAAATATCACCAGCTAAATTGATTCGTCTCTTTGGTTATATAATTGCTTTACAAAGATTTGAAATCTTTACAATGCATTCATTTATTTATAGTTTAAATGTAAAAATGTTTAAATGAATATTGAGTCAAAATATACAAAAGGACAGTAATTTGCATAAATATATGTTTACCTGCACACGTATAAACTTTTGTGTGTTTTGTGTATTTGTAAAGCATGACTGAAATTTCACAGCATATCCATATGAAAATACATTACTCAAAAGATAAATATGAATAGTGTGCTACATTGTTTCAATCAGTGGTTCTCAACCTTCCTAAAGCTGTGACCCTTTTATATAGTTCCTCATGTTGTAGTGACTCCAACCATAAAATTATTTTTATTTTATTTCATAATTGTAGTTTTGTAACTGTTATAAATTACAATGTAATATTTTTGGAGAAAGGGGTCAGAGCCCACAGGTCCATCTCCTCCAAGAGAACAGACAAGTCATTCAGAGACAGTGGAAAGAGCTTGTTGTGTTTGTAGCTTCTCTTCCATAGCATACGCAGAGCTATGCCAACAGGAGTGGTTCCATCTCTGTGTGGGCCCTTGTACCTTCTGATACAAGTTTCAACAATGAGGATAATGAAAATTCTGCTTGTTCTTTTCTTGTCCCTCCACACACTTCTCCAAACACATGTCCCCAAACACAGGGATTTTGGCATTTAGTCCCTGGGAAGGAATTCGACAATTGTGTAGAGATGTGGGCCATATGAAAAGGTCTGGAAGCACACTTAGAATCTCTGTTCAGGTAATCATTGCCCCAGAAGCCTTCGCTTTAGTCTTCAGTGACAGGTCTGAAGGCCTGTGTACACATGACCGAGCTTCATGCATTCACAGTCCATGATGACATCTCAGTTCTTTTGTTAAAACCTGAAAACACAGCTTCTTTGCTACTCTCAGCTGCCATATGGCTCTGTGAAAACTGTCTTAAAAGGAAGAAGAAAGGGGAAAAAAGTAAAAAGAAATGCCAGGAATGAAACAACCCACAGATGAAATTGATTTATTTTAGTCATTAGTGATGGAGACCAAACCTTTCAGAAACATGAGACCTTTCACTGAGCAGGCAAATGAGCTGCTCGTATGTCAGAGCAGCTCTGTATACATTAGAAAAATAACACGTGGTGGGAAATAGAGGCCTCATTGTTTTACTTAACTACTGTATCCATCTTGAATTAGATGGAATGTTCAAGCAAAGGCAAAATGACTGCCCAGTGTGCCAGTGCACTCAGCTCAGTGAGACAAAACATACAGAAGCTTGAAAAACTGCTTCAAAACTCAGACTTCTAGAAGCAGGTTTGTTTTTAAAGGTTTTTGCTAGTAATTGTAGACTGGAAAGCACATTATTTGAGTTCTCCTCCTTTGAGCTTCTTAACTTAGGTTGTTTCAGCACTCTGTTAAATTGCCTTAAAAGCTACTCAAACCCTGGGTTTCAGATTGACATTTTGTCATCTGTAAAATGTGACAGGAACCTCAGGGGAAAGAAAATGAGGAAACACATTTGAAAAGGTAATATGAAGAAATTTTTAAATTGACACATGAAATTTTAAGAAAGAATATTTGAGTTCTAGAAGATTATTCTATGATGATAGTTTAAATTTGGATATTTAAAATAACAAATGCAATTGTTATAGTTAGGACACAGGTACAGAAAGCAAATCAATTTTGTTGATTCAGTAATAATTAAAATTTTAATTTCCTAGATTGTGTTTAGTTGTATTTTCTTAAAGCATATATATTCTAGGAATTTCTAATTCTTATGTAAAGAGTTATTATCACCTTACTATCTATTCTTGGATTAGAAAGTTTATTTTAAACATAAGCTGAAATATATCAATTAGCTGTGCAGACATGACAGGCTATTTTATAATTAGGGGACTCTGTTGACTTCTTAGAGTACTCAGAAAGTTGGCTGCAAGTGTCAGGACCACATGACATTGCATGCAGTTGAAGGTTGGTTTTATGTATCACTGAGAGATGGTCAGACCTTGGGAATTCATTTAAAAGCCTCTGATTATATTTTTAAAGTTTTATGTTTCAGTCTTCTAACATTTCTTGAAGAAATGTGTTTCTGTATCTAAAATAGAATTCCTGTTCCAAAGCCTGGCAGGAGACTGAATTCTTCCTGAGATTGGGCATTGCTGTTTCCTTTCACTGAGTGGTCCCATTCCAGCTATTTTGCAGAAACTCACTATAATTTTGGAAAACACGTATCATTATAGATTTGAGTTATTCAATTGAAAGTGTACAGTCATGGTGGAGACGTATATATAGCTCCTTATGTGTTCTGTGAGCAAAAGGTAGTTGGTAATCCTTTGTCAAATAGGGGAGTTTTGAACAATGCTTTGGGGCAGATTTTAATTTTCAGAGAAATAAATCATCCTCCAAACTATGCTTATTATAATTTTAATTTCTCATGTTAATAAATATATTCAGAATGACAAGGGGCCTGTGGAGGGTCTGTGAGCTTTCTGAATGATGAGTTTGAAGGTGGTGTGCCCAAATTCTGAACCCCCAAATTACCAAGAGACACATTCTGACATGAAAGCAAAGAATCATTTATTACTAGGAAGTTAACTACATTAACTTAGGCCCCATGTTCAACATGGGTAGAGCAAGGAGAGTGTTTAGGATTCTGCAAGTCTCAGGATTGGTGCACTTCTAGCCTTGGGCCTCCTGTCCTGTATTGCTGGTTGCTATTGCCTATAGGCCCTCCCAGGGTGGTTGCTATGCTCTGCAAGACATTGTTACACAACTTCTACCTTAAAGCACCATAAAGCACATCCAGAGCCTGCCAGCTAACTTCTTATTTGTTCCTTGCCATGTGAAAGGTATCTGACCTAGGGCAGCTCCTAAAAGGTCAGAAGGCCATAAACTAAGCACATATGCTGAGTCACGGGCCTTTATCTTTCTAGGTCTTTTCTGCAGCCTTTCATGGCTACTAAAATAGGGGGTTGGGTGAGGGTCTGGCCCCTTCAGTGTCAAGATTTATGGACATTAGTTTCCCTTTATCAAGAACTGTTATGTTTTCCAGAATAAAAGTTAGGGTAGTTTGACTTCTAAAAAGATATCAAACAAAATGTAAATGTACTATTGAACCTATAGATACCCTTAAACTATTTTCCAGATTCTATTTTTCTTCAGGTTTGCAAAAAGAACAATATTAACAATAAATGTCTAAATGGACTTCTAGGAAGTCTGGGCTTCTAAAGCAAACTCACTGAAATGAGTTTTAGAAGACAGTGAAATCACTAATGATTATGTATTGACTAATCAATCTATGTACAATATAGACACTAAGCCTTCAATGTTTCCTGTGTGGTGTGTGTGTGTGTGTGTGTGTGTGTGTGTGTGTGTGTGTATGTGTGTGTGTGTGTGTTAGAGGAACGAATATTTTAAGACTGAATGTAATATAATAAAAGAAAGAAAGCTATGCTTTGACATCATGGACACTTAAAAAGTTATCATTAACAACAGATCCTAAAGCAGTACAACTGTAGAGACGCGCAGCAAGATAGAATAGTGTCAGTTATTAAACACTTCTCTTCAGTTATTCAACCTGTTTGCTCTTTAGTAGGAAGTTCCCATAGTGTATGTTCTAAAGTGACTGAAATTGATTTAGGTTGATTTATAAGTCTGTATAGCAAATCATGTGCGCTTTCTATGGTGTTGTCTGTTTCTCTTGCTGATAGCTCAGAAATTGGGGTGGTGGTTACATTTACTTTCAGGTAAGCATGCAAAATTTATGTGTTTCATCACATCATCTTCATGCAAGTGTGCCATTATGCTTTCCTATTTGAACAAAAAACCTGAAGTTGAAGAAACTCTACCTTAAAAATCATCAATGAATAGAAACATGATGAAAAACATTTATTAGTTCCCATTCCATGACCTAAGTACTACTTAAAGCACTGACTAGAAAATGTGTCATAGTGATTGTTCTAGTGCAGTGAGGAGACACTATGACCAGAGCAACTCTTATAAAAGAGACTCTTATAAGGGAAAACTCATAGAAGAAAGTGTAATTGACGGCTTGCTTACTCGATCAGAGGGTAGTCCATTACCATCATGAGGGGAATCATGGAAAAAGCATAACACTGAGCAGTAGCTGAGAGCTACCTCCAAATCCACAGTCAGACAAGCAGAAAAGAGCTTGTAAGAACACAACTATACCAACAAGGATATAGCTCCTATTCTTTTCCCAGCAGTCTAAAAACTGAGAACCAAGCATGAAAATATATGAACCTATGGGGTTTATTCTCATTTAAAGTTCATAATAATGTAATATATTGTAAAATGATTTTACTAGATAATTATTCTGAATGTTTGGAAATTTTAAAAGATTTTGGCTTGTATAAAAGCACTCCCTTAACTATCCTATTGAAGTGGTTAGTAATTCTTGTGTCCAGTTCTTCAGATCTTAGTGTTTTCTTCTTTTTTCTTTTTTTCATTTATGTAGACTCATATACGCCAGACCTTCCCATGTCTGTACACTTGCTGCCTCTAAACTGAAATGTCTACATAATATCAAGTTTTTTCTCATCTATTGTACATTTTACAATTACATATGTGATAGCAAGAACTGTAGTTGTTTAAGGTACCAATTGACAATGCTGGTAATAAGGGTTCAATTCTAAGAATCAGGGAATAGAACCCACATGGAGGAAGGAGAGAACCACTAATAAAGTTGTCTTCTCATGCCCATGTGTGCTGTCACAGGTATCCCTATAAAAATGTGAATAGCACACACATCTCTCTGCTGCACTTGTACCAATGATCTTGTATCCCACAAGTAAATTTCAAATTTCAATAATGTAAGGCACCAATCATATGGCTGCTTGGTGGGCAGCTAAACTTCACAAATTTTGAAGTGGAAGATTAATCTCAAGGTTACTTGTTAGTGATGACAATATTTTACTGGTGAATTTCTATGATTTATATGTATATTATATGTTTTAAATATTGTCTATAAAACAAAGAGTTTTGAAAACACAAATTAAATTTTGATTACTATCATATCATATCCATGTTAGATAGAGTTAGATAAAACATGTCACTACTCCAGTAATAGTTGCTTCAATGTATTTAGGAAAAAAATGTTGAAAAAAAACCGAAAAGCAGAGAAAAAGACATTTTTTTTTTCTTAAAGTCAGACTTATTTTTATTAATACCTCATGGCATTTGGGTCTGCGGTTTGGAATTGTGAAATTTAAGAATGGATTATACTATTTGAAGCAAAATTATGGGGGTCTGGGAGAAACCTATTTGTTTCAAACAATAAACGGTTATTCCAAACAGATCTTTGTCTTGAAGTATGCAACTGTGATTCCCAGCTTTTTATAGTCTTAGACTTTTTAGATGGTTAAAAGTCTGTGATTAGCTAAGTCCTCCCACATCAAAAGAATTTAGATTCTTCTTCAGCAAACTCTGGAGAGCATATGGCCTATCACAGATGTGCGCATGAGTAATGCTCTCTGGTCCCAGAGTTTAAACAATGTCACGTGGCTCACAGGAGAGCATATGGCCTAGCACAGATGTGTGCATGTGTAATGCTCTCTGGTCCCAGAGTTTAAACAATGTTATGTGGCTCACAGGAGAGCATATGGTCTCTCACAGATGTGCGCATGTGTAATGCTCCCTTCGAGTTCACACAATATCACATGGCTCACATCTAACTAGTTGTTTCTCAACTGCTTGGTCATCACTCACTCTGTGGAAAATATTCCTTGACAATCCTAGTAAAGGCCACAAAAGTTTTATGCCGTATGAAGTCTTGAGTCTTCATTTATTTTCTCCCTGTTTTTCAACTTTAATTTGAGGGTGTGATGAAGACAAGGGTCTTTCAATACCTGTGAGTTCAAACTAACCAAATCCTACTTTGTTTCTGACAATAGCATGAGTTGAAAAAAAAATCGAATTTTACTTCAAAAAATGTTCTTAAACTTTCACATTTATTTACTTAGTTATGATTCTATCTCAATATAACTAAAACTGTATGTTACTGGAAGGCATTTATTGGAAGAGTAGGGATGAATAGGCACAAAATTCAGTGTTTGAAATTCTTAAAAGACTAATTCACTATACATAAAAATAAAAGACACTATTAATGAACAAAGTATACAGTATATAGAAAATAATGGGGAAGTATAAAGGATGAACTATAGTAGACACAGAACATTTATATATGAGATCATGTTATGACTTACATTATGCATGTTTAGCCTACAATAATTTGTTAAATATTAATATTTCCAATAATACTACAGAGCATCCTCTATCTTAAATAATAACTTTAGAGTTGAGGAATTTAGGGCTTAGAAATATTAACTTGTATACATTCTAATCGTGAGTAAATTTGACATGTGGGGCTCTATGATAAAGAAAAATTCTGTAAAGCAAGACACCATAGCCATCAAGTTCCCATCCCTAAGGCAGCGAGCACATACCTGTAACGAGTACGGTTTTTCTGCCTGCCGCCGCCCGGTCTTGTCCCGCCGCCACGCCAGCCCCAAATAACGCACAGAGACTCTGTATTTGATACAATGTTGTTGGCCTGGTTACTTGTTTCTTATCGGCTAGCTCTGCCTTAATTATTAACCCATTTCTGCTGATCTATGTATCTTCACATGGCCTTCTCTTACCCGGGAGGCGGCTGGCGTCCAGCTCTCTCCAGACTCTCCATCTTGACTCCTTCTTCCTACTTCCTATTTCCTCCTTGTCTCCTAGTCCCTCCTATCTTCCTTTCCTATTGGCCAACAGTGCTTTATTATTAACCAGTACGAGAAACATATACAGAATGACATCTCCCATCATCTCCTCTTTTCTGTTTAAATAAAAAGAAGGGGTTTAACCTTAACATAGCAAAATATATAACACAACAGTTATCCAATAAGAATCACAATTAACAATATTTAGTCCATTAACATTTAGCAAGATTAAAGGAAACTATTCTATCATCTATCCTATATTTGTGAATCTAAAGTCCTATATGTTTCTTATCTTTAAACCTAACTAAGGAAAACTATAACCATAACTATTTGTCTTCAACTCCATCAAAGACCACAGAAGGATAGTATATAAACTCTAGAAATGACAGAAACAACTCACTGCCTGGTCACCCGAAGTTCTTTTATAATCTTCCATCTTCCCATCACATACCTCTGCAGCTGTAAAAGGAGCCTCCCACTCAGCATCATTCTATTTTTCACAAGGATTAAACCTCACAAATGAATAGAGCACCACTCCATCTGTGATGACTGAGGCCAAATATGTTGTTGTTGTGACTTATGCTCTTAATCACAGGCTGCCAGTTTATATTTCAGCATTAAAACTGAGCTACCTGATGTTCCACGGGCTAAGGAGCATCACCCTGATGAGCAGTCTAACAAATGGAATGCTAAGAATTCTTCTATTGAAATCTTCCTCTTCTTTAAAGAGTCATAAATCTAAAAGAATGAAGACACTTCTTATATATAAAGGAGTCAGGTGATCAACATTTTTCTGTATACAAAGCTGAAGGCTGAATTGTGTGTGGTGAATCGGTCAAGTTTTTGAACATATTACTTTTTGAAGTCATAAAGATGAAGTCAGAACAAAAATCCTGGGATTTTTCACTACAGCCCTTTACTCAGTACTTCCTTATACTGAACATTCAGCAAGAAACATTAAGAACAGACATGTTGTCATGAATCCTGAAGCAGGTGACCCCAGAAATAAAGCCATGTGACCAATCCTCTTTGAGGCTGCTGAAGGATGCTGGGATTACTGCTTTGCTTGTTTCCTGACATGAAAATCTGGGAGTATATTGTACTTTGTGTGTTTATCTGTGTGAGTTAGATAGCTCTAATCCATAGCCCTCAGTATGGAATATCGGGAGGGGCAAGTGTGTGGCTGGTTTTAAAGGATGTCCTTTTCCTATTTAGACAGTTGTATTTACTGTTAACATATATGACATTATTTTCCTTCTTCCCCTTCTCCTTCTCCTTCTTCTTCTTGCTCTTGTAGACCAGGCTGGTCTCAAATTCATAGACTACCTCTTCCTCCCTAGTGCTGGGATTAAAGGTGTTCTCACTACCTCTGGCCATGATATATTTTTTTCTGACCTAATTACATACTAGATATTATGTGAAAACTTTTTATTCATTTGAAAAATACACAGAATTTTTATTTCATCACTAACATGTATGCATTATCAAAAACAATTATGTAAAAATAAATTGATTTTTAACTCTTATTCTGTACTTATTAATTAAGACAACCCATGGAAGTTTATAGTCTACTGTTTTCTGTGAATAAAAATTCACGTCAAAAGGTTTTTTAACATTATGTAACTTTTTTTCTACAATATATTTTGATATTAGTTTCTTTCTCCTTCAACTCCTCTGCAATCAAACAAAACAAAACAAAACAAAACAAAAATAAACACGAAATCAAATCTCTGAATAGGTATTTTGAATGCTGGTACTTGTACAATAAACTGTCATATTTTCCTGCATTTAAAATCTCCTTATTTAGAATAGTCAAATCTGTTTAATTTTGATCAAAAGGTTAAGATTATATTATCTTTATGATGGTGATTTCCATCAATATATTTTAATGAATTATCTTTGTATATATGTTGAGTTTAAATTCTTTGCTTAAATCTTCTATTTGTACTTATTTTTTGAGGTAGTAAGATATGACACTTAAAAATTGTAATGATATTCTATATTTAGAAGTCTTACATGTAGCAAATTTATTTTCTGTTTGCAATTGTTATGTAGCGATTTAAATAGAAAAATAGAAGCAGACACCATGTATGTTATCAGATAATTTCTCATATCAGTTTTTAAAAGGAGTCAGACAAACCTGAAATTTATGACTTAGTTGGAAAACAAATATGGGAAAATACATGTATTATTTATTGAAAATGAAATATTTTCATACAGTGTATCTGATCATGGTTTATGCCCTCATCTGCCAGATTCTCTTTATCTTGCCACTACATTTCCAGCTCCACGCCTTCATGCTTTCTTTCCTAAGAAAATGAACAGGCAAATAAAAAAGACTAAGGAATTATGTGGTGATATATCATTTAAGTTAGCTGTAGAAACTATGCAGTTGTGTCATACACATTTACTCCCAGAACTCAGGATAGATCTCTGTGAGTTCAAGGTCACTCAGGCCTGCACAAGAGTGAATCATTCTAAAATAGAATTAGAGCTCACACCTTTAATCTTGTATAAAAGACAAGAGCCTAGTGTCTTGGGCTGCATTCTGAGATTTATTCTCCAGCCACACTAGGAGAAGCAACAGTCTAAGGCTCAGTAGCCCCTTCAGTCTGAGGTAGAGATAAAAGCTAATAAGTTGGCTACTTTGCTTTTCTGATTTTCAGACTGAACCTTAATACCAGTCTCTGGATCTTTATTATTTGTGTTACAGAATTATACCTTTTTAAAAACAAAATTTTAAAAAGTGAAAGAAAGGGAGAAAGGGCACAGGAAATGCATACACACCAAAACAAACAAACAAACAAACAAATCCATAAAAGTACAAAATCAGAAACTATAACACAGAAGGAAAAAGTCAGCAAGACAAAATCACAAACAAACAAAAATGGTATATGAGACAAAAATCTAGAGAATTCATTGATTACCATTGAGTTATTTTATATTGGCCATATAATCCTGGGTGTGGGATTTTTCCTTAAGTGTGGTTTATATACTAAGTGAGACTCCTTTGGAGAAAACTAATTTGTTCTTTGCAAGTGGTTGCCACTTGCAATTTTGACTAGGGTTGGAAAACTGTCTATAAGCCCCTCTCAGCCTTGGCACCATGTTTGGCTTGGATCTATGTAGATCTTGTGCTTGCTGCTACAGACTATTTGAGTTCATGTGTAACAGTTCTGCTGTGTCTAGAGAAGTCATTCTCAATCTTCCTAATGCTGTGACCCTTTCATACAGTTCCTCGTGTGCTGACCCCAACCATAAAATTGTTTCATTGCTACTTCATTACAGTAATTTTGCTACTTTTATGAACGGTAATGTGAATATCTTGTATGAAGGAAATCAGATATACAACCCTTGAGTAAGGTTCATTTGAATTCCAAAGTGGTTGTAACCCACAAGAATTGCTGTTCCAGCTGTTCTTTCTTTGTGTCTTCCACCCACTTTGGCTCTTAAAATTTTTATTCTCCTTTTATCCATGAGCTCTGAGGGGTGGTTTTGATGAAGACATCATACTTAGGAATGAATGGTCCAAAGTCTCTCACTCTCTACACATTGTTCAGTTGTGGGTCTCTGAGTTTCTACATACTTCAGGAAGTACTTTCTCTTATGATGATTGAGCCAAACAGACAATTTTATATGGATATATCAAAATGACATTAGGATTCATATTATTCCTATACTATTTTGTTTTACCCTAGGTCCATCATCTACTTAGTTTCATGTCTTGGCCATACAAGCAGTTTCAGGTATGTACTCTATCTCATGGAGATGGAGTGGACCTTAAATCCAATCAGAGAGTGGTTGGTTACACTCACAACTTTTCTTCTATTATTGCTCCAGCAAATTTTGAAGGCAGATCTCCATTGTAGATCATAAGATTTGTAGCAAGGTTGGTGTTTACCTTTCTCATTTGGCTATGCTGAGAATATCTTCCAGTGGGGGCAAAGGCTATAGCTGGGCACTAGCTCAACTTCTCTGTATTCAATAGAATGTGTAAGTTTTGTCTTCAGAAATTTCTCCTTACCATCAGTTTCTGGAGAGTAACCTTGGCAATAGCTTAAACTGTTAGGGGGTTCCCATGGGTTCCCTTTGGACAATAACTGAATTAGAAGTAACCCATTACTAGCACTGAAGTTTTATTTGGGGCATTGTCCCACCCATTATTCGGTGACCACATTTAGATTTCTTTTATACATCTATATGATTTAAGATGCTTCTATTGTTATAGGCTTCCTTATATGGCCTTAAGTTTTAGCTGTCCTGCTCTGTTTCCCTCCCTTAATTCCATCATCTCCCATCCGCATTTAATCCTTTCATTCCAGGTTCTCCATTGTCTTTCTGTAGCTATATATTCTGAGCAATAAACATATATTTGAATCAAATTATATTTATTTGTGGTTGTGTGTGCTGAGTTGGTTGGTATCTGTGCTGATGATGCTGAGTGGTTGTATGTTATCTAACATATCCACCTAGTAAAGCAGTTAGCCATCAGTAACCACCCTAGCCAGTCCTCAAGTCAAAGACATGTGACTGACTTAGACTTAGGTCACTTCTCTGCTTTTCAGTTACTTCCTTCTTTATAACATTGTGTAATTTCTGGAGAATGACTAAATTTTTATTAGTTTCCCTCAGTTATTAAAGTTGGCTGAGCATTAGAAATTTCTTCACAATGGCTCTAGACTACATGCACCATATTAAATTATAAAGTAATGGAGGATATTAAATTCCTAAAAGTAGCAAACATTGATTTTCTTTAAAAGAAGTTTTCTCAGAACTAAAATTTAACAATAGTAATCTTCCATTGATTTGGCACAAAGCAACAATTTATGAAATCCTGTACAGTATTAAAAACGTATATCTTTTATTTAAGTGCTACTTCTGTAAAATTTTCATTACATAAGAATTAATTTATGAGAAAGAACTTGTTAAAACTGTATCAGTTGACACAATTGTTTTTGATACTATAATTTTATGGTTTCTAATTTTCTTATATATTTTGCTTAAGGTAATATTAAGGGTTCTGTTCTCCCACAATACAGTGTCTTTGGTAAATCACTTCACATTTAAAGCAGAAAATCAGTCTATCTCCATTTTTCCCCATACATATAAAGATGCTACCCAAAATATGAGACTCCTGTACCATGGAGATATTGAGATAGTAGTATCACAGCACAACATTTCTGTTTTGTTGTTGTTGCTGTTTGTTTTTGGTTTTTGGTTTCCTTGAAGTTTTATCAGAGGTATGTCAGAATCACTCTCAGGAAAGAGAACATGATCTTTTCATTTTAGTAAGTGACTATTAAAATATTTACAAGGTAAATGAGACTTTTTGCAGCTATATAACTAAAAATATAAAATAGCATTAACAGATTTTGTTTTACTTTCATTAACAAAGAAAAAGATAGTTTACTTCTTTCTGATTATGGATGTGGTTGCTATAATCTGATTTTGGAAAAAGACTCAAAAGTATTTAAAATGATAAATAAATATTTAGAAAACTTAATATCACAGATAGAAACATTACTTTTTTTATAAGCAATTTTATATAATTGTCCTTTGAAACCATTGTAGACTGATAACAAGGACTAAGACACCCTTCCTCTGCCTACACCATCTCCTTCAGACCCCTCACATTCTGCAGCTGCTCAGAGTATTGGCTCCAGCCTCCTTCTATTACCTCCTCAGACTTTGAGTAATAGCTATTGAAAACTTTCAAAGGAATTATTATATAACACCAACTAGGAAGACTTTGGCTCTTGCTTCATCATTGTACGTATATTTTGTGCTTCAGGTGCTAATTTATCCCTATGATATAAGACAATTGATAGATTCCTCACACCCTGAATTTTTTCAAATACTAAATATGATTTCTCTGGAAGGTAGAAGAAAAATTGCACTCAGAAGGATATTTTGTCATTACAAATAATGAAACTTGAAAAGAAAAATGTTGACATCATACATCATCTTCTTTCTGTCATTCTTTCCTTAGAAGTATCTGCTTATGCACATTTTTTGGTAGATCTACTTTATATATGCTTATAAATATGCATGCACAATTATATATTCATGTTTATTAATATACACATATATATTTATACACGCATGTTTTGTTTCCTGAAACTCTTACTTAGTGATTAAGTAGTCTTACATGACCTTCTGAACCTAAAGGGAAAGATGTTACAATTAGAATAAAATAAGAATGCTTAATTAAGTCCCTAGAGATATAGAAATTCAAGTAAAGGTCTCCTATATCTACAAAGCAAACTTTTCTATCCTGTTACTAAAATATGTAATTTTTATGTAATTTCATCATAGAGAATATGTACTTCTATATTTTTTTGTAAGTTGATGCTTCACAAAAATCATTAAATACATGAATGAAGCACAACTGAAACTGGGTACCCATGCCCTGTCTTCTGTTGCTTCAGTGATACTGCTATTAGGGAACTACAGGACCTCAGAGATGCATAATGGTATAGTAGTAAATATTGTGGATTTGGGTAAATATTATGGAAATGGGACTCACATTGTCATTGTCGAGGCACACTCATGTGATGGAAAGAGCTTCATCTCACCTACAAGCACTTTGCTCCTCTTGACTGTTCCTGCCTTATTGGGTTTCAACTTACACAACTGGGCATTCCAGGCTCTGCTATAATAACACAAGGAACATGAGAAATAAAATAAAATTACCTTAGCTTCTGCTTCAAATATTTGTGTTGTTATTCCATAACCAAAACTAATCCACTGCAGTGTTGAGTCAGTAGGGACAGTTGTGACATTATTTTCAAAATTAAGGCCATCAATGCAGCCAGTTTATTTCACTGGTTTATAGTTAGTTCTAACTCTTCACAATGTATTTCCCCACTAGTGTTTCCATTGTCATGGTCACACCAATGACCTGAGCAGGGTGACATTTCTGATTTGAAGAAAATTATTAGTTAATGCTAAGTCTATTATCTGGGTACATGACATCACAGGCTTTTAATTTTCTTAGGAGGCAGGTCCCTCTTATAATTTACCTGAGAGTCATACAGATTTCTGAAGAGTACTGACAGGACCTAAAAATCTTATGACAAGGACATTGAATTTAAATAAAAATTCAAATTATATTTATGTATATGTATATAACTTATTTTGATAAATCTCAGCTTCCTTTTCCTCCTTTCTATTGCCTCCCATATTCACCAACTCTATTACTTCCAATTTCATCTGTTCTTCTAAAAAGAAATCACATTATATCCTCTTCGTTCTCCTAGAATGTTCATGGGTATCAGACTATCAAGTGGAACACTCACAGGCTCTCAGGAGCTGCATCCTTGAAGAAAACTATCTAGAGAATATTTTTTATTCAATTAAACCTAAAACATGTAAACCATCTACATGTCAGTAATACAAATGTATTTTTCAGATGTTTGATATTAATGTACTTAGAATAAGGCATAACTCAATCTTTCCAATTAAAAATGTCTTTTTTCCATGTGAGATTCTTTAGAAGTAATATAGCTCTAAAAAGTAGAGCCATATTAAGGCACAAGACTTCTCATTTATAAACAAATATTAATCTTAATATTTCTGCCTATAGTCCCTCACCTTGTTTAGATATAATTTTTATTGGTGATTTTCTTCAAACCATGAGTTTCAACCTTGAGACTGGTTATAATATCAATATCTTGAGAAGGGTTATTGTCATATATTTATGCCTACAAGAGAATACATATGGAAACTATACTTCTCCAAAGGAGAGGAGTGTTGTTGGGAAGAATCAACGGATGCGCCAGTGTTTCAGATATTTATTTAATACAAGAAGGTTGACACTTCATTCAAGAATATACTTTGGATTTATTGCCCAAGTCTAATTCTCAATGGAGCCAATTTCTCCCATAAGCTTATTGTTATGATATAAAGTAGTAGTTTGGCAGAGGTACTTTCCTAGTCCCATTCATCTAATGCTCAATACAGCCTTTGCTGTTACTGATTGGACCTAGCAGCTGATTCTTCTCATTCCTGCATGTTTTTATTTTTAGAACAGCTTCTTACTTGGTAAATCTGTCAGTCTGTGAATACATTGCTAGAATGAGACTACACCTCTTTGTCTCAGTCCTTTCAATTTGTCCCCAACTGGCTATTGCTGTTCTAGCATGCATACTCTATTCCTTAGCATGGGTGTAGAGTTAAAATAGTTTTAAAATAAGCTTAATTATAGAAAAGATATAGAGTCCTAGTGAAATGCTTTTTCTCCTTGACTTCCAATTTGCTTAAAGCTATGTTTATTTTAGACTATAGCTACTTAATCAAAAAGCTTTCTTTTATAGTTTAATTTATTTCAGTGCAAGTTTTTATTTCTTGAAAATAAAAATGTCTGTATAATTAACCCTTTATCCTGTAAGAGGAGAGCATGATTACAGTACTCTACTGCCACAAATTACACAGTTAAGTTTCCCCCACTAGTGGAAATCACAGGTTCAGCACATTTGAAGGGTAATAGATAAGCTTCATCCAGGGAAAATCACCTTCTTAATTATGGGGTCTCCCCAGCCAGCTCAGTATAACTGCTTTTTAGAAAAATGCAGTTATCAGTCTCCATGTTCAGTGAACTAAATTCTTAAACACCTGAGAAACATCATTTCATTAGAGCACATGACTTGTTATAGATGTTTGCATATCTACAAGTAGCATATACAACATGTAAAAACAAACACACACACAAAAATAAAACAACAACAACAAAACAAGCACTGAACTCTGTACTTGGGTAGGATTTGTTGTTCAAAACACATCTTTGAGAATTTCTTCTCTGTTTTGACCATATTCACTCTCTTCTCCAACTTTTCCCAGTTCAACTCCCCCTTCTGTACCCACCCAAATTATGTCTTCTTTTTAAACGTATCAAAGCAGGTTGGTGCCACCCATTTGCTTATAGATTTATGAAATTCACAGGGCTGATTCTAGAAGAGGGGGATAGAGGGTAGGGAAATTTTAAAACCCAAAGAAGTAACTCATCATAATTAATATACATAAACTCACAGAACTGGACATGAGAGCAGTTACAAGCCCTATGATACCTTAAGCCACACCAGCAAGGAGAGAGGAGATGGGCAATAAGTCCTATCCCTTGTAGAAGACTTACAGGTAACTGAAAGCTGTAAAGAAAGAACAGTTGTCAGGAGTATTGTTTATGCACAAGTATAAACTTTATTTTGTTTCCTGGTAGAATTTATTTTGGTAGCATGCTAAAGGCAGACATTTTGCAGTAATCAGCAAGTTATTATATTATTTTATTTAAATTTATTTGTGTGAAAGACAGAGGGGAAGAAGAGTGAGAGAGAAAACATTTACACACAAGGTCATAGGGTAAGTTGTTTGGGGACTCAGTTTTCATTTCTATCATGTGCATTCAAGGGGTGGAATTCAGGGAGAGAGGCTGAGGACAAGGATCCTTATCTTCTCAGCCACCAGAATACTGATAGTAAAACATACTGAAATATATAAAAGGAACAAACACAGGAGAGGGGGCAGAATCATAACTCAAGGGGAGTAAAAGTGGAAAGGAGCAAGGCACTGCTGCCTCTTGCCACCACATGAAAATGAAATCTGTGAGGGCCCATCAGCCATTACCCATTTAAACTGTTATTTGCCATTAAACCTAAAATACAGTGTGTGTGTGTGTGTGTGTGTGTGTGTATTTGAGAGAAATCCTGGAGGCATTAGGGAATGAAGCAAAGGGTTGGAGGGAGAAAAGTAAAGGATGAAGATAATGTAATTTATATTTTAATTTCACTAAGCAAAAACTAAAAGGCAGGGAGAATGTTTGGGGAAATAAGTATTCATAGAAGCTTGCATAAAGCATAAAAAGTTATACAGATGAAATCTGAAAGTCTAGCTAAATAATAACAGGTTTTGAATGCCAACAATGGTCCTTTCTCCCTGGAAATAGAAATATTAAATTTTTAAATCTTTCTCACTTTTAAGTCAAGCTGAGTATTTTAAATAAAACCTCTTGCTATTTTGAGGCTGCTTAAAAAACCATTTGCATTTGATCAGCATGAGCTTGCTCTCCTCTCAAATGCCAAAGGCAGAACACAGTCTAAGATAGTTGCAAACCTGAAAAGGCTGAAATGATCCAAAGGACCTTGCAGGAAGATGGTCTTTTCTCAGTGGTCTACAACTACTTTTCAGAGAAAGTAGCTACTTATCAGTGAATGTGAATGACCAGCTAAATGCCAGTGTGTTGTTAAATCCACACAGATATACTGGGTGGTTTGCATTCTAAAATCCTCTGACAGACAAATACATTAAATATTCATCTTTTCATCTTGAGAATAGCTGTTATTTTCCAGACTAATATTGCTTAAAATATCTCTTGACTTATTCAGTATAATAGTATACATTTTAATGTATTCACTTAATCATTATGCCAATAAATTAATCTCAACAAATCACAAAGAAGAGTTTTCTATACCCTTTGTCAGAGTTAGTACTTGATAAGGTTATGCCCCTGAGACCACCAAAGTAGACATGCTGGCAAATGTTCTCACTCATTCACCTCATCAACATGAAATAATTCTTAGATAATATTATGTTTGTTACTCCATTACCCTCAACTTCTCCCATTAGAATCTTGTAAGTAAATTTTAGCGATGCCAGGGTAGTCATTTTCCTGTTGTTTTATGATTCTCAGCTTGCCTATTTATTTATACACCCACCAATTTATTCCATAAATTGTTGAGCCTCGGTTGTGGGCCAGGCATTTTGCCAGACACTCAGGGTGGGCAAAGCCAAGTAATTCCATTTCAGCTGCAAGTGCCTATAGACAAGGACAGAGAAGAAGCATGGGGACATCTATAACACATTTTTTTTTTAAGCTTAAGGGAGTTTACTACCTTCTGTAATCTCTTTTTTTTATAACCAAGTCCATTTAAATGAAAACAAACATTTATAGACAATATTTGGGAATTTGTGCGTCATTCTTTCCAAACTACTTCCTGCTGGTAAGGTGTGCCGTCATGGTGGATTCTAAGTATAGCACAAGATTATAAGAGTACAGAGACAAATGAATCACTGTAACCATGTGACAGTCCATAAGGTAGGAAAAAGAAGATACCCATTATGCTTTCCTTTGAGATATTGACCAGATGGGTTAGATGTTACAAATAAATATATACTGAGTACATCTGAGATCACAGGTATTCTAACAAATAGTTAGTGAGGGAAGCCATAAACTTCACATAAAACTCAATAGACAAAATGTAACAATGAATAGATAGGTTTGAAAACCATCATGGGAAGAATCACACTTCAGGGCAGAAAGCAAGGAATTATTAATATTGACCTAAATCATAAGGAGATTATTGCATAAATTGAAAATGTGATGTTGATATTGGGATCAGAGAGAATGAACTTTAGAAATAGCTTAACAAGGGATATAGAGGTTATATTAGAATTGTTCCACTAGTGATGTAAAGGAGGATATAGATGACAGAAATATGGTGAAAGAAATTAATATATCCTGGAATTTGGATGTAAATCAGAATATCAAACCTGGAATAAAAAAAGTCAATGGTATGGCATTGATATTATAAATTTAGGTAGATGGAAGTTGTAAAACAATATAAACAAAATCTACATCAAAACATATCAAAATATAAAAACTATAAGTAAAAACTAAATAATTTTGATTTTTTTTTGTAAAATATAAGATATTAGAATGAAAGATGCAATCTGCAACAGCGGTTCCCTGTCCTGATGATGCCAGCTCTCAGAAGCAGAAACAATGAACTTAAATAAGCAAAACACAAAAATGACTGAATTTGTAAGGAATTGTCAAGCTCTAGCCTTGGGTGTCTACCTTGCACCATTGGTTCTCAAAGTCATCTTTTAATATTTTTGATTTACATGCTACTCTATATGAATCAAATAAAATAGAAGAGCTGTTTGGTTTTGTGGAGATGAAGGAAATTATATACAAAATATGTTAAACTCTTTTCAGCTTAGCCTCTGATTAGGAAGTTAGTGAGACTAGCAAAATGAAAAACTGAACATTCTTTTTTTCCATTGAATATGGTGTTCTGGCTCTGGCACTGCAAAGTGAACACATAAGTAAGTCAGAGTTGTAGGGTACCAGAAAGATGCTTCAGTGAAAATCATCAGAGGGCTGTGATTTGAAAGGAATCGGTATTTCTTAGAAATATACCAAGTAATTCTTTTGACTTTCAAACCATAAAGAAAAGGCATATAAAGTAACAATAAATAAGTTGTTATATAATGACTAAAGACACATAGGATCAAGGAAATAAGATAATTCATAAAATGATAATTATGCATAATAAAGACAAGTAAATAGCTCAAAATTGTAGTTAAACCGAAGGGTAAGGATAAACCTTAATTAGTACTTATTTGAATATTTTTAATGAATTTTTAATACTAGTGAGTTATAGAAAGTCAATAATGTCCAAGAAATCAATTTTGGGAGGGTGGCTAATATTGAGATAACAATTAAAAAACATTTAAAACATACACAGACTAAACCACTATCATTACAGTAGGTAAAGAAAATGGATTATGATTCAGTGTAGATCAAAACTTCCTATTGTTGTTTTCTAAAATTAGCACTGAGATTTTTAAAAGGTAAGTTTGCATAAGAAACAATTTTAATTCTCTAGGCAATCAATCTTACCCTAGAAAGAACAGAATGTGCAAATGGAAAGGGAAATTTTTTCCAGGAATCAAAGCATAGAATATATTTCTATTACTCTTAATCAATGGTGGATTCAGTTGCCTCATTATGGAAATTAAGAAGCTTGTAAATACTTACTTCTAGTATTTTTTTCCTTCTAAAATATCAAGGATCCACAGAAATAACGAGGAATCATTTTATGATAATCCCTAGGAAGAAAACCAGAGAAATTGGATAGATACCTTGAGGATCTTTCTATTTAGGATATTAGCTAATACCAGGAGAAACACACAGACTGTGAAAAGGTAAGGGATAAGTTTCAAAGTATTCCATTCCATGTGGCCACAGAGTGTGGTAAAGGGTCAAAGGTAAAGGGTACTATGATAAAACTTCATACTTCAAGAAACTAGCAAAACTGCTCAAAGAGTTTTAGTACTAAGTTTTAGCATAAATTAATCTACCTATAGAACAATAAGATTTCTCTAAGCCTGAATGCTTAACTAAATTTCAAGTAGGAATTCTGGCACATTCTATATAAACAACTGAAGTCATAAAAGTTTTTGTCATCATGAAGAAGATCCAAGAAAAGCAAGATAAATTAAAATAGGTCAGTAGTTGGGTGTGGTGCCACTTGAGAGGAGGCCTGAGGGCCAGGACCCAAAGTTACCATTACATTAGCTTAGTAGAAAAGTCTGCTATATGATATCCTGTGTAATATCCACATCTCTCCTACTATACAAAGATTATCAGAGCTTGAGCTAATGGTGTTTTCTACCCAGCTTTAAAATGATAACTCTATACCAATCAAGGGCATAAAAATAAAGGTAGAACATTTAGAGAACTTGAACACTCAACAAGCAGAATGGAAATTTTATTTAAAAGTAATATTGGGAAAAGGCACATGCAAAAAAATAATAATCAGCAGGAAGAAAGAATCAGACACTTAAATAATGTAATCATAAAAGGAGATGCTCAAATGAATATGTAGCACAAAAGAGAAAACGAAGAAGCAAAACAACTATATGGAGTTCAGAACTTCCTAAGAAATGAGTGATAAAATACTTATATATATTGTAATAGTGTTGGGGACAAGCAAAGCTGAAGACCCATTTTATTTTTCTTTTAAAAGAGAGCACAAATATATATTGTTTAATAACAATTCAACAGACACTCAATTGTCAGTATAAACTGTGCAAGCCAGAAGTCAATGGAAAGATTAATTCATGAGAGCAAGAGAAGAGAGAGAGATAGAGAGAAAACAAAACAAAGTTAGTAAGGGGAGGTATTTTATTTTTAAGTAAAATAATAGAAAATACTCCAATATCCATTTATACAAACAAAATCAAATTCTACTCCCAACACACAGCATAAAGTCATTTCTGATCATTTTGTAGCTCTGAAAATAAAACACAAACAAACACATACTAGCAAAGAATTGACCATGAGAATATTACTATGAAATTTCGTTTGACAATATATTCTGAAAGACAATTACATACTTCCAACATATAATGGCACAGAATAAACATTACTAAAAGGGAAACATGCAGGTATGATCAAGATACTGAGAAAATGATTAATTACTTGAAGTACGTAAGTGATGGAATTTACACAAGACAGTGCTTCAAAGTGGAAACAATGAATAGTCAGAAAATAGGCAATGGATATGCATGCAGTAAAAAATGACCTTATATAAACTACTATATACGATTAATTTTACTATTACCTTTAGAAAAACAAAGCTAAAACTTTTAAATATTAAACTCTAGAATTTTTTTAATATTTGAATTTTTTTCCTTTTTTCTTTTTTCTTTTTCATTTTCTTTTATATAACCAAGTCCATTTAAATGAAAACAAACATTTATAGACAATATTTGGGAATTTGGGCGACGCTTTTTCCAAACTACTTCCTGCTGGTAAGGGGCACTGTCATGGGGGATTCAAAGAAGATTCAGAAATCCTGGCTGTCTTGAGGCTACTTTGTCCAGCTGTTTTGAATGTAGGATCACATGGTACACTGTTTCAGGCGGTGTGACTTGATCAAAAAACATTAGTCTTGAAGGAATCCACAGCTTTTCAATTCTGTGGAAACAAAAATAGAAATCCTTTTCCCCAGTAACTTGTCCTTCAACTTACATTTTGGAGTCAAAGCATTTTTTTTTAATTTAATTTATTATTTTACATGTGGATCCCAGTTCTCTCTCCCTCCCTCCCTTCCTTCCTCCCTCCCTCCCTTCCTCCTTTTTTACCCTCTCTGCCCTCTCACATGCACTCTAACCACCCTCCCCTCCCATCCCTCCACCCCAATTCCATATGTAGGGGAATGCCATCCAGTTGGGGTCATGTAGATCTGACAGGTCATGTGAAGTATGGACTAGGGCTTCTCTCCTGTCTCTAGATTAAGGCAGTTATCCCTCCATGGGGGATATGTTCGCAAAGTCCTTTTGTGCACCAGAGATACATCCTGGTTCCACAGTCTGAAGTCCCTTAGACTGCTCAGTCCTTCTGGCTGAGACCTGAGTCAGTCCCATGCTGGATTCCCAGCTATCAGTCTGGGGGCCCGTTAGCTCCTCCTTGGTTGTAGTGGCACATCCAATAGGATTTGCTGAAAGAGGCAGAGGCCATCCAGTTGGGATCATGTAGACCTGACAGGTCATGTGAAGTAAGGACTAGGGTTTCTCTCCTATCTCTAGATTAAGGCAGTTATCCCTCCATGGGAATGTGTTCGAAAAGTCCTTTTGTGCACCAGGTATACATCCTGGCTCCACATTCCTAACCAGGCTCAATCTTCCTGGTCACACATGTTTTCCTTTCCTCCCCCTCGTTTTCTCCTACTTCTTTCTCCATTCGCTGCTCCCCCCACTTCCCCTAAGCTCTGGGTGACTTGTCCCTTCCAGGTTCTGTGAGGGACTTTATATGAATCTCTTAGAATACACCTTGTATCCTAGTTCCTCTGGTGGTGTGAACTATAGGATGGTGATCCTTTGATCTAGGTCTAAAATCCATATATGAGTGAGTACATACTGTGTTTCTCTTTTTGTGACTGGGTTACCTCATTCAGGATGGTTTCTTCAAGTGCCATCCACTTGCCTGTGAATTTCAAGATACCATTATTTTTTTCTGCAGAGTAGTATTCCATTGATGACTCATGTTGGAGAGGATGTGGAGAAATAGGAACACTCCTCTACTGCTGGTGGGAGTGCAAACTCATACAGCCATTTTGGAGATCAGTATGGCGGTTCCTCAGGAAAATGGGAATTAGTTTACCACAGGACCCGGCAATCCCCCTCTTAGGCATATACCCAAAAGATTCACATCCATGCAACAAAGACATCTGTTCAACTATGTTCATAGCAGCACTATTTGTAATAGCAAGAACCTGGAAGCAACCGGGATGCCCCTCAATTGAAAATGGTTAATGAAGATGTGGCACATTTAAACTCTAGTTTTTTATAAGTGAGACTAGTAGTCATCTATGAATATGAGAAATGGTGTACAATTGGGAGACAAGAAAGAAACTTGCAGTAGCCAATTTTTATTTATTGACTTTGAAACTGGTTATACACATTCTCATGGAGTAGAATCAGTAAGGCTTCAAACTCACAGAGAGCCACCTGCTGTTGCCTCTTGGGTTTGGAATTAAAAGTATGCACCAACCCACTGGATATTACACAGTTTCTTAATTGATGAACTCTACATAGCTATGAATATTTATGTTTACTTAATTCATAGATATTTATGTTAAAATAATATGATTTTTGACTCTCATGGAATCATTAAAACTTAAACTGGTTCATAAAATAGTTTATTTTTCTCTTGCTACAGGATTTGAGATTTGCCCTGCTAGGTTTCTTGTCCAGTATCTCTTGACTACACTTGCGTTTCTCCTTCTTCAAGGTAGTTTATTCTGTGCCATTTTATGATGGAAATAAGTAATATGTTTTTTTATCTTATAGGGGGCTGCACTTAAAAGATTATGTTTAGTCTCCAAGGAGACTTTGAACATTATAAGACTGAGAATATGAAAGACTTTAGAAGTTGAATTTACTGTATTTTTATTTATAGTAAGTGTCTACCAGTCTATGGACAGCAAATATTGGAATATGCTACTTTGAATGAAAGTGGCGCCAATATTCCCCTATATTTGACTTGATTCTGAAAGGTTGGAGGAGGTGTGTCACTAAGATGGGCTTAAAGGTTCAAAAGCCCCATCATCCTCAGTGTTTCTCTATTCCATGCTTGTGAAGTATGTGCTAAGGCTGCTGTTCCAACTGAGTATTACCGTGACTCTGCTCAGCCACTTTGGACTCTGATCATCTGAAACTGTAAGTTGACTTAAACACTTTTTTAATATGAGCTTCCACAGTCATCGTGCTTTACCTCAACAGCACTATAATATAGCTTTACTCTGATATGGTTTTATTTTTGTCATACTGTTTAACCCTCTCATGCTAATTTATTATAGCTCAGTCATTCACAACCATTTATTCATCAGTTCTTAAAAGAAAATGTCCCCTTCATTTTGCAGGCTTTGTTTCTCTGTCCTCATATTTACTGTTCCATCTGAATTTGTTTCTAGGAGTCTACCCTTTTCATGTCAGCATATTCTGGATTTAAGTTATTTTCCTCTTTTTCATGTATGTTATCTTTTTGAGACATATAATCATTTCTGATGCCTTAGTCATCATAATTCAGAGACTCCATGAAGTCAACCTACACCAAGGGTGTTTTTTATAATTTTCTCATTTTATTTTTAATTCTTCTTTTATATATTATATCCTAACAGCAATGTATTCTCCCTCCACTGTTCCCATTGTCAGACCTCACATCTTCCCCTGATCCACTTCTCCATTTCCCTTCAGAAAAGAACAGGCTTCCTATGGATATCAAACTTAGCATGATAAGTTACAGTAAGACTAGGGACATACCCTGGTATCTACACAATCATAATATGCAGAGGACCTAGTGTAGACCCATACAGGCTCTGCAATCGCTGCTTCCCTCTCTGTAAGTCCCTACTTACACTAGTCAGTTGATTCTGTGGGATTTGACCTCATAGTGTCCTTGTGGGTCTTTATATGCTTTTTCTTTATTTAACACCACTTCATGTTAAATGTTCTTTATTTAATGCCTCTGTTTGCTTACTATGTGGTAATGTAATGCAGTCAGCCAGCTTCTTGCTCTTGCTACCAAGCCATGCCCCTTAGCCATTATGACTCTACTTCTGCAACTATAATGTAAACAAAGCCTGTTTTCTCTTAAAACTAAAATAAATACCCATCCTATATTGCCCCCCTTGAATATCTTGTTGCTTAAATGTTCAAATGCCAATGATGGTATTGATATGGAATATTTTATAAGTTAGTCATTTATTTATCTTTCTTTTTGCTTTGGTAAAGATGTCTGGCCCTAAGAATTTTAGTAATTATTAAAATGTGATAATTTTTCTAGAATGATCTTAATACAAGTAGCTTAGGCACACCCCTGACTAACATCTTCAAAATTTTATGTTAATCTTGGGAAGAAGTTTATTCTTTCTTAACAGAGAGATTAGCACTTATCTTCCCTTTTAGCTTTTTTTTTTTTTTACAAACGTTGGAATTCCTAGGATAGTGGATTGGCTTTCATATTCATGTCATTTGCCATTTACTCTCCACAGGTGTTATTTTAAAGAAAAGTAGAAAGGTCTTATATTCAGGTTTTATAAGGATTAGTATCTGTGTACTCTTTAACATGATGTAAACATCTATATGCAGCTCACATTCACCTAAATAATGAATATATACATATATGTGTATATATGTATTTTTTTTCACAGAGTAAGCAAAGGTAAATTGTAGCGCCCATGCTACAATCTGCTCCACTAATCAGGTGAAGGCCTAGAGATTGAAATAAGAGACAAGACAGTGGGTCATTCATTCAACAGCAATGTCAAATGCCACTTTTTGAGGTGATGGGGTGGGCTTATATACTGACTCATACATAGCACAGTGGAAAAAAAAAACAGGGTTTTCAGGCTTAGCTTCTTCCCAGTTGATGTATGTTAGCAAAATAGGAACTCCATGTGGTGGGGGACAAGAAAACAGGGAGATTACCAATAACAACTCTGGGGAAAAATGTCCAGCCAACAGCTTCAGGCTTGCTCAAGGTGCCTCAGGGTCCATGCAGGGCCCTAAAGGTCCCCCTTTCTTTTAATATAAACTTACAGCTGTGTTAGATAGCAGAGGCCATCAGCATAATTACTTACTCGTTATTGGAGAGTTCATCTAGGTCCTTAACCTTCCTGTCTTAGGTTGGATATTTGTCCACTTCTGCCTTACCTGTCTCTGGTGATTAGTTCCTCTGTAAGTTCAGCCATACATGAGTAGAGGCATTCTCTTGAGCTAAAGACAATAGAATCTGTCTTGTTTGAAAGTTAGCCTGGGCATGTCTAATGCTGTGGTGGCATAGACAGATCAGACAGATAGCACTAAGGGCAAGGGCTATGAGCCCAGGTGAGAGAGACCTTGCCCATTCTCTAATTAATCTGCCCACAATTTGAAGTCCTTGTAAAAGGTCTTCTGCACTGGCAGGTGGTACTCAAGTTTCATTGATGTTAATAATCTGCATGGCTAAAGCATGTGTATAATTTAAAAACCAATCACTCCAAGATCCCTGGAGAAAAGCAACTACAAGTAACGCATTGCATTCTTAGCTTTAGTGGGTGTGTGAAAGAGAGAGAACAAGAAGCCATGTGGACCTCTCGTAATAAATCCAATTGTTCCCATCAGAGGCTAGTTTGTAGATTTAGTTTTAAAATGCCAATTTGTACTAGATAGTAGAGTGTTTTGCATGGCTAAGGCTTCAGCCAATTCACTTGATAGTTGATCCACTGTGCTTGCAGTATTTACAGATTGGTAGAGGATTATTCTTGAAACTGTTACGGCAGTGGCAGAGGCGGCAATGGTAATAACAATAGCAGCCATGATCCCTAAATCTCCTTTCCTCCATGCTGCATAAATTGGTCATCTACACAGGATGTCTCCAGCATATGTACCACCCCGGGTACTCTGACCACAACAGGTGTTACTTCATACATCTAGCAGTTAACAAGTCAGCCAACCTGCTGAGAACAATTGAAACTTCCTCCAAAATTAGTAGCATTAGTTTCTACAATTTGTGCATAGACTGCTGGGTCAAAAAGATTTTGAGTTGCAAGGGCAGCGTATTCCCCAGTGCCGTAAGCCTATCTAAATTCCTAGCAAGAAATTTGGCAGCAGCATTGCGTTGGATAGTTTCTTTGCAACATTCTTGAAATTTGCCTCTCCAGAGCAAATAATCACCCGTACTCAGCATGGCTCTACAGAACTGCATCCACTCACTAGGGGTGCAATTTCATGCTGCAAAAGACTCAAAAATTGCCTGAGTGAAAGGATCATGGGGCCATAAGCAGTGACAACCTCCTTAAATTGTTTTATATCCTTGAAATTTAGTGTGTTGTGCTCCCTAATCCTGTTATCCTGAGGATCCACTCTCAATCACAGGGAAAGCTTGTCTTTCCTTTCCTAATGCTCCTAACTTGATTATAAAATCTTTGACCTCCTCTTCTATCCCTCACAGTGCAGAGGCCCTACTAAAGTGTTCACAAGAAAAGGGGTTGTGCCACTGCAGTTGACATTTGCACTCATCAGCTTCAGCAATTCTTTGTTTTAATTGTTCAAGTTCTGCTTCCAAAATATTTTCTTCATCAGTTATGGTAGGATTACCATCTCCTAGTCAGGATACCTCTTGTTCCCTGATATATTTCACAGATTCTGTATCTTGTACTTCCTGCCACTTGTTCTGTTACTTTAACATTGTTGCTCAGGAACAAATCTTTAACTAGACACCAAAGGGAAAAGGTGGCAAAAGGGAATTATCAGACCCCTCTTCTTTATAGAGTTTTTAGAGATTTATTTTTACCTGTTCCCAGTCGGGGATGTTTAAGCCTCCAGAATGCATAAACCAGGGACTATGTTTCTCTAATATGGCAATGAATACTTTAGCTGTCTTAGATTTAATTCCAGGGCTCTGTCTTTTCAATAGGGCCACTAAAATTTCCTTAGAGTTACTGGAACCCACCCTTCAATACACCCTCATTCACTTACTTGGCTGGTTGAGCTCCGAGGGTCTTCTCTGAGGTGAACCTTACTTCCCAATCTTGGTGGGACCTCCATTTGTAAGGGCTGTGCTATGATCTGTTCCACTAATCAGGCAAAGGCCTAGTGTACCAATAATAACTCTGGGTCATTATGTTGCAGCCAACAGCTTCAGACGTGCTCAAGGTGTTTCAGGGGCCCATGTAGGGTCCTACAGTAAAGGAGTAAGGTGTAAGTAAGAGTAAAGATGATGAGGGCAAGAGAGAGCAAATAATAAAACTGGATGACTTTAGGCATGTAATATGGATGTTTATCATCCAAAGAAAGATAAATGAGTATAATCCTTCATTTTAGCTACATTTCTGGTGTTGTGATAGAATATTCTGAGAGCAAAGCAAGTTAGGGAAGAAAAGATGTCTTTTGACATAGTTCATCATTCCATGGAAGGCATGGCAGCATCAGAGTGGGCCTGCCTGGGAGACAGAAAGCAGATTGAACCCATTTTCTTCTTACCAAAGAAAGAAAGAAAACAGGAAGTGTAGTGAGACCATTGTTAGGATAAAATCTGAAGGGAGACCTTGTGTAGGGGACCATGGGGGAATTCCATGGCAGGCAAGGGTGACTGAGGCAGAGGGATAAACACAAAATGCAAGGCAGACAGAGTTTAAGTGAGACATTTTATTAGAAAGGTGAGGGGGGAGGAAAGAGAAAAGTGGTAAAGAGATTCAGAGACAGAGACAGGACAGAAGAGGGAGACAGGAAAAGTCCCATCTGCCCAAGGGAACAGCAACAAAAAAGCAGAAAAGAGAATTGGAAAAGAACAGAAAGAGAAGAGAGAGAGAGAGAGAGAGAGAGAGAGAGAGAGAGAGGAGAGAGAGACAGAGAGAGAGACAGAGAGAGAGAAAGAGCTTGAGAAAGAGCAAAGCCAGAAAGAGAGAATATGTAGAGATGTCTTTCTTTTAAAAGGGTCCTTTGTTTCTTCATGCAGACCAGTACTCATGGAACACTGGGCTGACCAGAGTACTGCCTGAGTGCATTCTGCCAGGTGACAGGGACAGGCCAACATAATACCTGAATCCTTACAACTGTAAAACTCAAAATCCATTCAAGGTGACATACTTCCTCCAGCAAGGTTCCATCTCAGAAAGATTATGTAACCTTCCCAAATAGCAACATCCATTGAGACCTATGTAGAGTATTTCCTATTGAAATCATAGTTTATGAAAAGGCATTTTTTTTTAAAAAAAAAATCACATTAAGGCTTAGTTGTTGTTGTACTTACAGTGCCAGGGTTAACAGAACTAACACGAAGCAATGTTGGAGTTTGGATCCTGTTGCAGATCCCTTCTACAATTTCACTATTTTGAGCAAGTTCCTCAGCCACTTTCACTTGCTTTCCTCACAGGTAAATTCATGGCACAAATAGGGAATGACTTACATGATTGTTGTGGGCAATAAATAAACTTCGTATTCATGAATTAATAGAGTTCCTATCATACTAGGGGCACTCTGACATTTTAATAATTAACTATAGGAATTGATATGAGGGGATTTACTATATAATTTATATAGTAGTTTTTCTAAATCTACTTATTTGATTGTGTGTTAGAGTCCATTATGGATTTGAACTCATTATTGCATTAATAACACAGTTTTTATTCTAATGTATGAACATTGAAGGTATTTCACAAGCAAAATGTAAATATCACTCTTTGATTATTTTTTACATCATGTTTTTTGAATGTGGAGAAATATTTGATTGCAAAATTCATAAAACTCAGCACTGAGCCTCACAAAGAAATTTAAAAAATTGTTTTAGTAATCTTTTCTTATGTGTACTGAGATTATTTTCCTAGCAGGTAGTACTAACAGAATTAGCATCCTAATTTGTATTCTAAAATATTCTCTATTCAGGTCTCAATATCAATTTGAACTAAATCAATTCAAATGAATTTTTAGCAATATTTTATGAGCCTAGACTCCTTATTTTTATGAAGAACATACCTCAGAGTTTACACTTGAATTCCAGCCTGTTTGAAGTTGTTCCTGGTTCTAATTGTGCTGCAGCTGTTTAGATCTACTTTGAAATGCAGTGCGCACATACTGCATTTTAGTGAGTCTGGTCCTGGCATGATTACTGAAGAAAGTATAAAAAAGTATTACACAGTTTTCCTGTAGGCCTTGGGAAGTGACTGGCCTTGATGTTTGAGCATGTATTTAAATCAAACCAGAAAAAGCAGACTAAACTATTCGAAGCATGTTTTTGAACTGTCTACCAGGGCAGTACATAAATCACTTCAGACCCATAGGCACACAACACAAAAGGATTTAGCTTCAGCCATAAAGGAAAACCATCTATATACAGGGAAGAATTTTAATTAAATTTAGAGTGCATGTCAAAGCACCAAGTCAAAGCATTAACTTTACTTTGGATGGATGCTGACTGCCTTTAAATTCACCATGCCTCAGAAGCATAAGTCAGAAATCCTCTGAGAGTTACACATGCAAGACATAGGATCTACTTCTAGGGAAGACTGAATTTTTTGCTTCTTTAAATGGTATTGCTAAGAACATTAAAAATTTCAGAGCAGAAGGTTTACTTGCACACTTTTGAAAGTTCAGTAAAAGTGGGGCATGGTATTGGAAATCTGTAATTCCATCACTTAGGGAGCTAGTTTAATGTAGCTACAGGAATTCATGATGAGACAGAGTTACATGGTTCAAATAAGCCTGTGAAGTAATGCAACTTGACCTCCAAAATAAAAACAAAACCCAATAAAACTAAATAGAAAATTAATAAAAATAATATTGATGGGTTTGGAATATCATAGCATAACAGTAAGAAAATATGTGTTGAAAGGAAGCTTGTTTCTACTGAAAATTTTCATTTTCCTCATTTCCTCATTTCATATTCCTCATAATAATTTTGTTATTATATTCCATTGAAAAATCTCAGCATAGATTAAGTAGCATGTTATTATTTATTAATGTAAATGATGTGCCAATAGTAAAAGTTTTTACACAATGACACTTAATCATTTGAATACACAATTTGATGGACGCACATAGATGAAAATTTTTTAAAGTATAATTTTATAAATATTTCCTTAGAGAATACAGATTTTTTTCAAATCATGGAGAAATATTTCATGCTTTATTTGAGTCAGTGCATAATATATACACACAAAAGATGGAGGAAGAATAAGTGACCAAGAAATGCACTATAATAAGAGGAAAGCCAAGAGGTAGACATTAGAGGCTGCCATAAACAGCAGGACAAAAGATATGAGAAAGATATGACAAAGAAACATAATAATTGAGATGGAAGATTATAATTGGAAACACTTTTCAAATGATTTTAAATAAAAATATCATTTTTTCTAAACATGCATTCTTTGAACATTTTGTTATTTAAAGAGGAATGATTTAAATTTCTGGTGCTCATCATGTGATTCCTAGAGAAAATTGCCCTATAAGACCTTAGTTTTTTAATTCTTCCCTCTGAAAATTGTAGAGAGCTTAGTCAATAAGATACTGGGGGGATTGATCCATCATACTGCCTTGTTTCCTGAAAAACCATGCTGTTGGAATGGCTCTCCTGGTCTGGAGTGTTCTTACCATAAATAAATCACCATACCTACTTTCATTCCAAATTGCAGCAATATTTACCTATCCATAAATGCTAAAACCATTCTACTCTGTGACTTCTAAATAATTTGACTCTTACTTTTTATAAATTTCTTATTTTAGTGTCTTAATATGTTAATCATCTTTGAAAAATGTGGCTGTTCTAATATAAACATTTATTCATTTCCTTTGGATGTGGAATGCTACTTAGATCTTGGATATATAAATCATTTAAAAACTATTTAACTTACAAATGTTTGAAGATTTTTTTCCAATAGCCTTTTTGTATATCTATATTGCTTCTGTTATAATTAGAGCCCATATTTGGTATTATTTAAACTCTTTTAAAAACATAGAAGTGTGTTTTATGTCTCTGCAAATTGTCTACCTTTGTAATAGTTCCTGTGCACATAAAATGCAGGTGGTGTCTATAGATTTATGTAGCTGTCATTTAGGCTCAGTGGGCTGTTGATGTTATTCTTTTGTACCCTACATCATGTTCTGAAGAGCAACAGTTCCTTTACCTAAAAAGGAACCTGAATTTCCAAACCATAATAGTTGCCATGATTTTTTCATTTATAGTTATGACTTCTGTATTTCATGGGGATTTTCTTTTGTAGCTCTTTTATTAGTTTAGTCATAATGATAATATTTTCTTGACAAACTGACCATTTTAGTATTATATAAAATTTGTCATTATACCTGGAATTATACTTTGATCTGAAGACAATTGTACATGATAGAGTTGCCACAGAAATTTTCTTTCATTTTATCTAACTTTAAACTGAATTTCTTGTAGGTTCTAATTTATATGTGATTTCTCTGTCTTTTAACTGGTATGTTTATATAATTTTCATTCAATACAGCTTTTGACATATTTTATTAGGGATACTCTTCTTATTTTGTGTATTTAATATTTTTAGCCTGATGGATTATTATATTTAGTTTGATCTACTCTAGTTTAGTTATTGTCTAAAGATTGTGGCATAAGCACCTTCTGTTTTATCCTCTGCTTTGCATAAATAGTTTTAGCACTTTAGCTGGTATGCTGGAACCTATACTATAAAGACCACTTTAATACCCCACCTTCATGTCAACACTGACATATCTCACATGCTACTAAAAGCCAATTAACTGTTCTAATTACTAGCTTTTATACATCAAACATGTTAGGAACTTAAGTAAATATAAGTCACATTTATATGAAATATATGAAGCCTTTTCAAATTTTTTCTCTTAAATGATACATCCTTATTTATTTATTTATTGTTGCCAACATCCAAGAAATTCTCTTAGAAGTTAGACCCAGATCCCCTGAATGTGGGTGTTATTTAGGAGTACTGGAAAGCCTATCAGGCCTTTGGTAGTGGATCAGTATTTATCTCTAGTATACAAATGTATTTTGGGAATCCATTCCACATAGAGTGATATTCTCTCAGCCTAGAAACATGGGGCAGGGCCTAGGCCCTATTCCAAATGATATGACGACTTTGAACATAACCTATGGAAGGTCTTACCCTCCTTAGGGAGCAGAAATAGGTTGGGATGGGGTTTGGGAGACGGACAGAGGAGGAGTGGAGGGTGAGGGAACTGGGATTGACATGTAAAACAAGCTTGTTTCAAATTTAAATAAAAAAAATCAAAAAAAAAAAGTTAGAGCATTTTCCATCTGAACACAGATATAGTCTTCTTTTCCTTTTTGGAGTTAAGTAAGCTTCTGGAATCTATAACTTTTAATGTGAGAATTAAAAATTTTCAGCCATAATTACCTTTTACTTCTGTTATCTCCTATTTTCATGCTTCCTTCCCTTCTCCCTCCTTTACTCTTTTTTTTCCTATATACTTCTAAATTCTAATTTAAATACTTCCATATTCTGTGCCACTGCTACATAGTACAGTTTGAAGGCAGGAAACATTGTAGGTAAAAGTTTTGTTGCTGGGTTGGTGATCATGTTTCTCTTTTAGTAGTCTGATGCATAATTTCCTGCACCAAAGAGACTAGAATATAGGAAGGAAGGCTCCATGCAGGCACCAGCTTGACCTCTGTACCTTCAATAGCTTTGTGGGTATTGTCCTTGGAAATGGGCCCTCTGTCTGTTTGCAGACGACAACCCTCTCTCCTAGCACCAGACTGTGTTGTTTAGGGTTCTACATGAGATTCTCCTAAGCCAACACCTCAACCAAAATCAATCAAATCCCTACAATGGAAGTCTTTCTTGGATCCAAGAAATGTCCAGTTCAAATTCACATCCCCCATTACTAGGAGTCCTTGCTGGGGTCACCCTCATAGATCCTATAAAGTTTCCAGTGCATTAGGTTTCCACATTGCCCCCACCAATGCCCAATTCCAACATATCTATCCTTCCATTCTACCTCCTCACCACCTGATCCCTTCTGTTCCCACTCTCAGCCCACCAGAAAAAAATCTACTCTATTTATCCTTTCCATGGATATCCATGTGTCTGCTCTACAGCCATCTTCTTTACCTAACCTTTCATATCTACAGATTGTAACTTGGTTATTATTTACCTAATGGCTAATATCTATTTAGAATGAGTAAATACCATGTCTTTCTGGTTCTGTGTTACCTCATTCTGGGTGATTTATTTTGTACTTCCATCCATTTGCCCGTACATTTTAATGATGTCTTTATTTTTTAACAGCTGAGTAAACGAAGTACTATATTTTCTTTATTTTTTGGTTGAGCGACATCTAGATTATTTCCTGTTTCTGACTATTATGAATAAAGCCACAATAAACATAATTGAGCAAGTGACCTTGTTGTAGGGTAAAACATTCTTTTTTTAAATTTATTATTTTACATGTTGATCCCAGGTCCCTGTCCCTCCCTTCCCCTCCCTCCCTACCTTTTACCTCTCTGCCCCCTCACATGAAATCTCACCATCCTCCCATCCTATCCTCCAACCCCAATTCCAATGTAGGGCAATGCCATCCAGGAGGGGTCATGTATATCTGAGAGGTAATTTGAAGTAGGGAGTAGGATTTCTCTCCTGTCTCAAGGTTAAGGCAAGTATAGCTCCATGGGGAATGAGTTCACAAGGTCCTTTTGTGAACCAGGGATACATCCGGGTTCCACTGTCTGAGGTCCCTTAGACTGCTTGGTCCTTCTGGCTGAGACCCATATTCAGGGGGGCCTGAGTCAGTCCCATGCTGGATTCCCAGCTATCAGTCTGGGGGTCCCATTAGCGCCTCCTTGTTCAGGTCAACTGCCTCTATGTGTTTCTGCAACCAGAAATGTCCTCTCCATCTACATCTAGGTTCTAGTTCGACTCAGTGTTTAGGTATAGGTGTTTGCCTCTGTTTTCCAACAGGTATTAGATGAGGGTTCCATGGATAAGTTAGTTGTTGGTCTCACTATCTAGGAAGGGTATTTATGGTAGCCTTTCCATGGATGCCCTAATTGTTAGTTGGCAGCTGTCTTGTAGGTTTCTAGACCTTTCTTTGTGTTCATTTTTATCTTCAAACCAATATTGGCTCCCTCTTTTATGGTCTCTCTCTCTCTGTCTCTTTCTCTGTCTCTCTCTCTTTCCTATCTTCTATTCCTAACCAGGCTCAATCTTCCTATTCGCCAGTGCTTTCCTCCCATCCCCCTCTCTTTCTCCTAATTCTCTCTCCATTCACTGCCCCTCCACTTCTGCTGTGCTCTGGGGGACTTTTCCCTTCCCCCTTCTGTGAGAGACTTTATATGAATCTCTTAGAATACACCTTGTATCCTAGTTCCTCTGGTGGTGTGAATTATAGGCTGGTGATCATTTGATCTAGGTCTAAAATCCATATATGAGCAAGTACATACCATGTTCCTTTTTGTCACTGGGTTACCTCATTCAGGATGGTTTCTTCAAGTGCCATCCACTTGCCTGTGAATTTCAAGATTCCATTATTTTTTTTTCTGCAGAGTAGTATTCCAATGTGTAGATGTGCCACATCTTCTTTATCCATTCTTCAGTTGAGAGGCATGTAGGTTGCTCCATGTTCTAGCTATTACAAATAATACTGCTATGAACATAGTTGAACAGATTTCTTTGTTGCATGGATGTGCATCATTTGGTATATACCTAAGAGGGGGCTTGCTGGGTCCTGTGGTAAACTAATTCCCATTTTCCTAAGGAACCTCCATACTGATCTCCAAAATGCTTGTATGAATTACTTATATAGTTACTTGTTTCTTATCTTCAGCCCATAGGCCATAGTGTGTCTGGCAGACTCTTCAGCAAAGCAGGAAACTTTAAAGTGTCTTCTTGTACTGGCAGGTTGTCAGTCACTTTTCTCTATGTCCTGCAGAATGTCTGGCAGACTCTTTCATGAAGCAGGAACTCTGTAGCAGTGTCCATCTGGAATCAGCAGTCACTTTTCTGTGGGTCCTGCATGTCCAGTTTATACAGCATAAAGTCAAACAGTCCAGACAAGAGCGGTATCTTGTCTAAAAGGCTAGCCTTGCCATTTTGAAAGGAAATTCCATAACAACTTTCTTAATTGTCAATCTTTCTTTCTGATGCATGTGGTGTTGCCAAGAGCATTTGATTCTCACTGTCAAGAAAAATCCTAAACCATTTTAAATGTCATATTCTGTAGGTCTTTGAAAGGTTTGAAGAATGCCTATCCATCTCAAATATATGTCTGTATATCTAGAAATCTTAACTAACTTAACTATAATATCTGACTATCATAGGTACTATCTATAATCTGTATTGAATTATACATTACATTTCTAAATGAGATATATAAACACAATACCTAAACAAAAGGAGAAATATACATATCACAAAATTGACCTTAAGTTGTATCAATAAATGAAAATCCATTCCAAAGCAAAGTATTTATATCTATACCATAATTCTCTTTTTACCTTTAAAAAGAAATTGATTGTTGTCATTAACCATTCATAACCAACCCCATTTAAATAAAAACAAACATTTATAAACAATATTTGGGGATTTGGGCATTGTTCTTTCCAAACTGCTTCCTGCTGGTAGAGGGCGCTGTCATGGGGAGCCTAAGAAGAGGCAGATATCTTGGCTGTGGTCTGCAAGGCTGCTATGTCACAACTGTTTTGAATGTTGGATCACCTGCAACTTTCTCAGGGGGTCTGGCTTGATCAAACCATATTAGTCTGGAAGGAATCCACAGCTTTTCATTTTCTGTGGAAACAAATAGAAATCCTTTTCCCCAGTAACTTGTCGTTAGACTTAAATTTTGAAGTCAAAGCATTTTAAAAATATATAAATTGGATTGGTCCAGCAGCATTTGTTTTAACAGTTGTAGTTATTTCCTCTGCAGTCAAAGGATACAAAGACAATATAATACCATACAGTATCCTCCAGAGATTCTCCACATCTTTATGTGGCTTTTTTATTACTCTGTTTCTTTTACTTTTTTTTTTTTTTTTTCATTGTTTGAGACAGGGTTTCTCTGTGTAACTTTTATGTGTCCTGGAACTGGAATTTACTCTGCATACCAGGTTAACTTTGCAATCACAGAGATCTGCTTACCTCTGTCTCCCTAGTGCTGGGATTAAAGGTGTGTGCCACCACACCCAGATCCTCTCTGTCTTTTTAAAACCATTTTATTCTTTTTCACTCCCAAGCCTACATATATTTTAAAACACACTGTAAACCTTTAGAGGTTTTTCTTAATGTGAATCTGTCTTTACTGTAAATCTTTATTTTTTTCTGGCCACGAGTCTTTTATGTGGTAAACGACAACATTGCTAAAATGAAAGCCACAGTTGTTTCAGCAGGGATCTATCCAAGAGGGTAGCAAGTACTTTTCCTGCCAGAACTGAGAGCTGTGGTCACTGCCTTGGTCTGTCCTGCTATCCAGCAGCATGCTGCAGGCTTGGAGATATGGTCACTAGCATTGCCACCTCTTGTACACACCATTCAGTTGTTAGCAGATCTCTTTAAAATCCTTGAGGGCTTTTGCCACTTGTGCTAAGTCAGGAAATCTCCCTTAAAGGAGCCACACAAATCTTTATTTGTCTTTAGCAAAACAGAACCCAACCGAGAAAAATGCTGCTTCCAAGAAGCCTTGCTTGTCTCTGTTCTTTAGTTTCTAAAATCATTTTTAAGCTTTTCTTAAGTTTTAAGTGGACATTCTTCAGTCCATGTTGGATGCCATAATGTTACAAGTAGGTTTTTCCTGCCGTCCTGACCCCACTGCCACGCCAGCCCCAAATAACACACAGAGACTCTGTGTTTGATATAATGCTGTTGGCAAGTTACTTGTTTCTCATCAGCTAGCTTTGTCATAAGTATTAACCCATTTTTATTAATCTAAGTATTTCCACCTAGTCTTATCTTACCAGAGAGAGGGGGCCGGTGGTTCTGCTCTCTCCAATCTCTCCATGCTGATTCTTCCCTACTACTTCCTCAAATCCTCCTTGTCTCCTAGTCCTGCCTATCTTGCTTTCCTATTGACCAACAGTGCTTTATTTATTAACAAATAAGAGAAACATATTTACAGAATGACATCTCCTATCAGGAGTCCTTGTCCCTTTCTCCTCAGGAGCACCATGCATGTATGTCTCTCTTAGGGTACTCTTTGTTTCCTAACTTTTCTGGCAGTGTGGATTATAGGCTAATATAATATGGTACCTTTTTTTGTTTGTTTTGTTTTTTTTCCCATTAGTAGTACTCCATTATGTAGTCACTTACGACTATTTTCACAACACCTGCAGATAATGATACTTTGACTTCTTCCTTTCAATTTGTATCCCCTTGATCTACTTTAGTTTCCTTGTTACTCTAGTTAGAACTTCAAGTAATATATTGAGTAGTTATGGACAGTTTAGACAACAGTGTCTTCTTCCTGGTTTTAGTGGAATCATTTGGAGATTTTTCTTCCTCTAATTTGATGTTGACTGAAAACTGAGTTTATTATGCATAAGTATGTCCCTTATATTCTTAATCTTTCCAAGGCTTTTATTAGATATAGGTGCTGAAATTTTTCAAGAGCTTTTCTGAATCTGAATCTAATGATAAGTTTTTTCTTTCAGTTTACTTATATGTTGGATTCTATTTATCAGTTTTCATAGGTTGAACCATTCCTGCATTTCTGAGCTGAAGCCTCCTTGGTCATAGTTGATGATCTTTTTGATTTATTTTTTCTTGGAGTTTGCTTGCAAGTATCTCATTTAGCATTTTAACATCTGTGTTCATAAAGGAAACCGTTTTAATTCTCTTTTTTGGTTGTAATTGTTTTATTTAAGTATCAGAGCAACTGTAGCCCCAATAAATGAATTGGGAAATGTTCCTGAATTTTCTATTTTCTGAAATACTTTGAGGAGTATTGACATTAATTCTTCTTTGAAAGTCTGGTAGCATTCTGTCCTAAGACTCCCTGACATTGGGCTTTTTTGTCTAGCGGGTATATGTATATTTTATTTTGCTTTAACTTTGTAAGTGTTATCTATCATCTATCAGAAAATATTAGTTTTAATTTTGATGGAATACAAGTTTTAAAAGTATTTTTTATGATGTTTTGGATTTCTTTGGTCTCTGTTCTTATGATACCCCTCTTGGTTTCTGATTTTGTTAATTTGGATATTGTTTGTCCTATTTTTTTTAAAAAAAAATATTAGTTTGTTATTATTTCTAAAAATTAAAAAAAGGCCCAACTTACTGTTTAATTGATTCTTGTATTACTCACTTTTTTTTCTATTTTATTGATTTCAGCCCTCATTGATTTTTTTTCCCATCTACTCCTCTTGTATTAGATTTTGTTTTGTTGTTGTTGTTCTAGAGGTTTCAATGTGCTTTTAAGAGTCTGTTATGAGATCTCTCTAATGCCTTTGTGAAGACAGTGATACAAACGTTCCTCTTAGCACTGTTCTTATTGTGTGACATAAGTTTGGGTATGTTGTTTCCTCTTAGCACTGCTTTGATTGCAAAACATAAGTTTGGGTATGCTATGTATTCATGTTTTTAATTATGGAAAGTGTCTAATTTCTTTCTTGACACTTTCTCAATTCTGTTCTTGTTCAGTTTCATGAATTTGTAAGTTTTCTATTATTTCTGTTGTTGATATCCAGCTTTAGTCCCTGATGATTTGTCTGATAGTATACAAGGAATTATTTCAACTTTACTGTATCTTTTGAGACTTTCTGAGTCTGTGGTCAGTTTTGTAGAAATTTACATGAAGTGCTGAAAATAAGATATATTCTTTTGTGTTGGTAAAATGTTCTATAAATAACGTTAAGTACATTTGTTTTAGAATGTCTATTAATTCCAGTATTTCTCTGTATAGTTTTAGACTGGATGAGTGATTATTGGAAAGAGTGGAGTACTAAAGACTTTGTCAATTAAGCTTCAATAAAGTTTCTTTTACAAAAGTGGATATCCTTGTGTTTGGGGCATACATGCTAAGATCAAATGTAATCTTGATGGATTTTTCCTTTGATGAGTATGAAATGTCCTCATTCTCATTTGATTAGTTTTAATTGAAATCTGTTTTGTGAGATCTTACAATTGCTATACCATATTTCTTCTTAGGTCTCTTTACTTGGGATATCACTTTTCAACCTTTTACCCTGATATAATATCTGTCCTTAATTTTGAGGGATGATTTTTTGGATTCAGCAGAGAATGGATCTTGTTTTCATGACCATTCTGTATCTTTTTATTGGATAGTTAAGACTGTTGATAATAAGAGATATCAATGACCAATGAGTGTTAATTATTATTTTATTTTTGTTGTTATTGGTGGTGGTTGTGTGTGTATGTGTGTTTCTTTTGGTTTTTCTAGTGTGATATCATATATTTCCTGTTTTTTCATGAATGAAGTTATCCTTCTTATATTAAAGTTTTCATTATTGCATCTTCTATATGGCTGGATTTGTAAGTAGATAATGTTTAAATTTGATCTTAGTTTGGAATATCTTTTTTCTCCATCTATGATGATTGAAAATTGTACAGGATATAGTTATCTTGGCTGGCATCTTTGGTCTCTTAGAGTCTGTAATACATCTATCTAGGCCCTTCTTGTTTTTAGTGTTTCCATTGAGAAATCAGATGTAATTCTAATAGTTCTGCCCTTTATTTGTTATTTGACTCTCCTATTTCGCATATTTTAATATTCTTTCTTTGTTCTGTGTTGTAATTGCCTTATTTTTCCAGTGGACTTGCAGTGGTGACTATATCCTAGGGGTGTGGCTTCAGGTATGTTGTCATGACCCCTTATAAGGAAGGGGCTGGCTTGCTCTCTTGGCTTGTGGGAGCATCTGGAAGAGCAAAGACTGCATCTTCAGGAGCAGGAGGACGTCAGTGGTTGTTTACTGTCATTGGGAGAGTGACACCCTAATAAATATCTGGTAACCATTTATCTGGGTTTCATGGATTACTTTAAACCCACCTTCACTGTGTCTTTGTTGTTTTGATTTTTATATGGCAAGTGGACTTTCTTTTCATATTCAATCTATTTGGTGTTCCGTATTGTTATTATACTTTTATAGGCATCTCTTTTTTAAGTATGAAAGTTTTTCTTCTATGATTTTTATGGGTCTTTCAGTTGGGATTCTTCTCATTCATCTATTCCTAATGCTTTTTGTTTAGTTTTTTTTTTTTTTTTTTTTTTTCTCCCATATTGTCACAGATTTCCTGGATGTTTTATTTCAGGAAATCTTTAAATTTAACATTTTTTTTGATCAAGATATGAACTTCTTTTTTGTATCTTCATTGCCTGGAATTCTCCTTTCCATCCTTTGTATTCTATTGAAGCTTGCCTCTGAAGTTCCTGTACAAATTCTTAAATTTTACATTTCCAGATTTTTTTTTTTCAGATAGTGTTTTATTTATTGCTTCTATTTCAGGTCGTTAAGTGTTTTATTTGTTTCCTTCAGCTTTGTATTTTCATGACTTTCTTTGTAGGATTTGTTCATTTTCTCGAATTGTTTGTGTTTTCCTGGATTTCTGTATGAGACTTATTCATTTCCTCTTTAAGGACCTATATCATCTTCCCATAATTGATTTTAAGGTACTTTTCATGTGCCTCGGTTAGGTTGGAATATTCAGAACTTGCTGTGGTAAGATTGTTGGACTCCAATGGATACATATTTCCCAGGCTGTTTTTGATTATATTCTTAGGTTGGCATCTATGCATCTGGGTCTGGGATGATTATAGGTCTAGATGTTGATTCCTGGGATGTCAGGAAGTTATGGTCTGAGGAACCTATAATAGGTGTGGATGGGGGGAGGGAGGCTGCAGCTGGGAGAAGCCTCAAGGATTTGTCTGCTGTAAGAACAGAGAGAGCAGATAAAGTCTGTAAACAGGTTATCTGGTCCTCTGGAAGGTATGCCCTGTGATTATGCAGGAGGTCAACCAGAGCTGGGATCTGGGACACAGAGACAATTGGGGGAAGAGAGGCCAGGAACAGATTGTCTATGGGATCCTTGGAAGGCATGGACAAGGTAAAGGGAGAATATGTTCTGTTGCAGTACTTGGGACAAGCCTGAAGGATTTTATTTGTTGGGGAAACAGAAAGCAAAACTTACAAATTAACTAACATGTAATTACATTATTTTCCTCTTCCCTCTCCTTTCACATGCTCCCATATATAGCCTTGCCTCTACCTCTGAAATTCATGGCCTCTTCTTTTTAAATTATTATAGTTTTGTAACATCAACAGATATACATAAACGCAGCCTGCTGAGTCTGTTCAGTGTTTTCTGCATGTACATTTCCTGCAATGATCATATTTTATTGTGTAGCCAATCAGTGGGCTCATCTCTGGGGAAGCATAGTTCTCTTCCAAGCACTTTTAAATTGTAAACAGCTATTCATCTGAGAATGAGGCTCAGTGAGAGATTTCCTTATGATCACTGGCATGACACTTTTACTTTTGTTCAAAAACACACAATTTATATCAACTTATTTCAAGAGTCTTCCCTATACATTTCCATTCTTTGATTTAGCTACACAAACAGCTTTAATTTACCTTTTTACAAGTTTGATTTGGTAGGTAATTGCTATTTCTCTGCCTAGACATTGCTTTTTCTAAAGTGTTTGCAAATTACCTACTTAATCATCTCAATAGTTTCTAATTTTTATATTTTGTGCAATATATATACTCCATCATAACAAATGTCAATAAAACTTAGAATCAAAACACTGAAAGTTCTTAACCAAACATAGATTATAGGTTTGAAAGCCAACATAATGTGAATGATGACAAACAATATGCTGAACTCTATAGTAGAAACAAAATCAAACAAAATACAATCACTGAATTTAAATTCCAAATAATTGAACAGGCAAAATAGACTGGAATAAATGAAGAGAGGCTTGAAGGATCATGAGAATAATGCAAGTGTCCATACTGTTTAGAGGCAGAAGGAAATAATATATAAAGGAAAGATAAAAACATGTATTAAAGAAATTAAAAACTTTTGTAAAACTCAGCAAAAAAAAATAATAATCACACCAAAGAATGTCATAATTAAACTTTTGAGGAACAGAGAAGCATAGAGAATCTAAAAAGATCTCTTTTACCGGGACCGGTCAACATGGGCCATGTTTGCATGAAGACTGTGAAGGAGGTGGCCTCGGTCATCATCAAGAAGTACTACATGCAATTAGGTAAAGACTTCCACTCCAATGAGTGTGTGTGCAAGGAAATCTCCATTGTACCCAGAAAGGAAATTCACAACAAGACAGCTGGTTATATTTCACATCTTATGAAGTGGATTCAGAGAGGTCCTTTGAGAGGCATCTCTATCAAGTTGCAGGAGGAAGAGAGAGGAGAGATAATTATGTTCCTGGGATGTTAGCCCTAGACCTAGAGATCATTGTGGTAGATTCTGACACCAAGAAAATGCTGAAACTTCTAGACTTTGGCAGTCTCTCCAATCTGGAGGACACTCATCCTATAGTTGGGATGAATTTCAAAGCACCACGTGCAGACACTTTAATCTGTTCTGTCATATTTTCAATAAACCAGAAAATAACAACAACAACAAAGAACCTCAAAAGCAAGATCAGTACCTTGTTGCATTAGAAGAAGACTGTAATTTCCTCATCTAATAATATAAAAACACAAATTTTGGTGGTACAGTGCACAGTACATCTGAGGGAAATGACAGTTACCTAGGAGTCCTCTTCTCAGCAAAATTGCTCTCTAGAATTAATGGTATAATGCAATATTGCTAAGACTAAGGAATATGGAATTAGCAAGGAGAGTCTTAAAAATGAATGAAATAGAGCCTCTAAATACAAATGAGCTAACAAATAGGGAATTGGAAACATTTATCAAGAAAATCAATAGCCGCTGCCATCTTTGATAAACCTTAGTAGAAACAACAATGACTTCCATTTTAGCAATGTTGTTTACCAGATAAAAGACTCATGGCCAGAAAAAGATAAAGATTTACAGCAAAGACAGATTCACATTAAGAAAACACGCTAAAGGTTTACAGTGTGTTTTAAAATATGCGTAGACATGGGAGAAAAAAAAGAATAAAATGGTTTTAAAAAGACAAAAGAGGAAATGGGTATGGTGGCACATACCTTTAATCCCAGCACTCAGGAGAGGCAAGCAGATATCTGTACTAGCTAAGTGAATTCCAGGACAGATCAAAGTTACACAGAGAAACTCTGTCTCAAAAAATGAAAAAAAAAAAAATAGAAGAAAGGGCGTAATAATAAAGTCACGTAAAAAATTAAAAGCTCAGAGAGAATCTGTATACTGTATGGCATTATATTGTCTTTATATTGTTTGACTGCTGAGGAAACAACTGTCAAAGGAAATATTGCTGGATTAATTCAATTTATATATTTTAAAAATGCTTTGACTTCAAAATTTAAGTTCAAGGATAAGTTACTAGGGAAAAGGATTTCTATTTTTGTTTACACAGAAAATGAAAAGCTGTGGATTCCTCCCAGACTAATGTGGTTTGAACAAGTCAGGACCCTGAAACAGAGTCGCTGGTGATCCTGTAAGGATGGAAATTTAACCTAATTTTCCCTAGACTCTGCCCCCAGCAGTGAGTAGGCAAAAGGTCATTCTTGACTGTTTACAACAGGGCGGGTTTACCTACAACACCTGTAAGTGAATGAGAACAGGAAATAAGCCATGCCACACTACCCAGAAGCCCTAGCGAAAGCAGACTTCCTGGGCAAAGCACGGGCTTGGATAGTTCAAATTGATTGGTCCACACTGGATGCTATGAGATGATTGGTTTGTAATGCGCGGGCTTTGTTGTAACCCTATAAAAGCTGTCTGAACCCTGTACCAAGGGTTCCCAGTCTCCACACCCCACATGGAATGTGGAATGTGGCAGGGCCCCAGTACACTGGAATATAAAATACCTCATGCATCAAGACCTCTTCTCGTGAGTGATTTGTTGGGGGGCCCCTTTCCTGAGCTAGGGAGTAAAGATCCATATCCTCCGCGGGTCATACAATCCAACATTCAAAACAGCTTGGACAAAGCAGCCTTGCAGACTATAACCAGTATTTCTGCATCTTCTTAGGATTCCCCCATGACAGTGCTCTTGACCAGCAGGAAGTAGTTTGGAAAGAATGACGCCCAAATTCACAAATATTGTCTATAAATGTTTGTTTTCATTTAAATGGGGTTGGTTAATGGTTAATGATCACAGCCAAATCTTTTTAAAGGTAAAAAGGGGATTATGGTATAGATATGAATACTTTGTTATGGAATGGATTTTCATTTATTGATACAATATAAGTTCAATTTTATGATGTATATATTTCTCCTTTTGTTTAGGGATTGTGTTTACATAGCTCATTTAGATATGTAATGTATAATTCAATACAGATTATAGATAGTTCCTATGATAGTCAGATATTATAGTTAAGTTAGTTAAGATTTCTAGATATACAGAAATGTATTTGAGATGGATAGGCATTCTTCAAACCATTCAAAGACCTATAGAATATGGCATTTAAAATGGTTTAGGGTTTTTTTTTTTTTTTTTTTTGACAGTGAGACATAATTGTTCCTGGAAAACCACCTGCGACAGAAAGGAAGATGGACATTGAAGAAACTCCTTATGGGGTTTGCCTCCAATATGGCAAGACTAGCCTTTTAGACAAGATACTGCTCTTGTCTGGACTGTTTGACTTTATGCAGGGCATGCAGGACTGCTGATCCCAGATGGACATTGCTACAGAGTTCCTGCTTCATGGAAGAGTCTGCCAGACATTCTGCAGGACATAGAGAAAAGTGACTGACAAACTGCCAGTACAAGAAGACACTTTAAAGTTTCCTGCTTTGCTGAAGAGTCTGCCAGACACACTATGGCCTATGGGCTGAAGATGGAAGCTTACAGAAGAATTTTGGGTGACTGACCAGGCAGTGAGTTGTCTCTGTCATTTCTAGAGTATATATACTATCTTTCTATGGTCTTGGAAGGAGTTGAAGACAAATAGTTATACTTATAGTTTTCCTTAGTTAGGTTTAAAGATAAGTTACATATAGGTCTTTAGACTCACAAAGATGGAATAGATGATGAGATATTTTCTTAAATCTTGCTAAATGTTAATGGACTAAATATTGTTAACTGTGATTCTTATTTGATAACTGTTATGTTATATATTTTGTTATGTTAAGGTTAAAACCCTTTTCTTTATTTTAGACAGAAAAGAGGAAGGAGATGATGGGAGATGTCATTCTGTATATGTTTCTCATACTGGTTAATGAATAAAGCACTGTTGGCCAATAGGAATGGAAGATAGGATGGACTAGGAGACAAGGAGGAAAGAGGAAGTAGGAAGGAGGGGTCAACATGGAGAGACTGGAGAGACCAGATGCCTGCCCCACTCCCCGGTAGGTAAGACCACAGGGAAATACATAGAAATGTGTTAATAATTAAGACAGAGCTAGCTGATAAGAAACTAGTAATGGTAATGGGCCAACAGAATTTTATCAAAAAAAAAAAGAAACAGAAAATCACAGCAGAAAGGGTTTAAATATGGATATAAAATACAGAATCTTTTGCTTTTCATATGTGCTTTGTAAAATATTTCCAGGTTAAAACTAAAAGCACAATATAGTTTGCCATAGAGAGTAGAAGAGTTGAAGAGTAGAGAGAAGAAGACAAAACTGCAAATAAAATTTCCACAGTTCTCATGAAGTGTTAAGACTGTGCTGAAAGGATACTATAATAAATTGCTTGTCTAATTTACAATGTAGAGACTACAAGAGCTGTACAGAAAATAGAGTAATAGTACTGCAAATTAATGGTAAATTTTTTCAAATTATTCAACAGAAATGTAAAACAAGTATTACAGATGAATAAAAACAAAGGACAATCGATGCAGCGATGTTTCATTTAAACTCTCTCATATCATTAATTAATTTCAATGTAAGTAGTCAACACATCTTGGTCAAAATAAAAAATCATGGTAGAGTGAATTAAAGAAAGCAAGAGCCCAACTTTTTACAATTTTTAAAAAAATCACATTAATATCAGTGTCATAATAATGTTGAAATAAATGCATGGGACATTATGTCTTGCAAAAATAATTTTAAACAGGTGTGCCTATTAAATTTGATAATGTCATACTAAAAGCAAAGCAAATGTCTTCAAACAAAAAGACTGCAGTACAATGATAAAATAAATAAATAAATAAGATCATTATCATTGCCTATGTTTGCACCAAAGTGCAAAGTTTCCAAATATTTGAAATCATGGAAGGGAGAGAAAGACATATCTGAAGTAGCAGCTGTATGTCAATCATACAGCAAGTGGCAGAATGGGTATAGAGAAAAACTGTAGCAGTCCTGATATATGTTGAATTTTTAAAATTTTAAAAAGGTATGTGAAATTCTTAACCCCATTATCAGCAAATGTAACCCTGTACAGAATAGTCTTATTGCAGACTTAATCACATGGAGATTAACCCTCTAGTCTATCTTAATTCAATATATTGACATGTTTAGAACAACAGAGAATGTGGGACACAGACACATAATGAGAATGTCAAAAGAAAGGAGGCAGAGATCAAAGAGAGTCTGTTTGCACTAAGAAATGCCAACATTCTAAGCTGGCACCCTAAGCTAGGGAAAGAGTTCCTTGAAGGTGCGGCTTCACTAGAATTCTGATGTTAGAACTCTAGTATATGTAACAGTGTTAGTGAATAGTTATTGTGGGAAATTTATACTGATCAATGCTTATATTTAAACTAATTGTAGATGTAAAGTAAGTAAAGGAGAAAAAGCAGAGAACAATAAAGTCAAAGAAGTATAAGGGGGAAAATGATAGAGGCCACAAAACAATAGAAGTGATAGTAGAAAAGCAATTGAGTTAAAGCTGGTTCTTAGAAAATATAATAAAAGTCATAACATTACAAGAAGATTAACAAAATAAGAGGAGATAACACATATTTGTATATTAGAACTAAAATGCATGTTTCTATGCTCTATAACCATTATAGGATGAACACTAAAATAATGGCAATGGCATGTTCAGACATTTGGTAAAACAGACACTAAGGGAAGTCTCCTTGAAGTTACAACTTACATAAATAACATTAATAAACTAGACACAATTTGGAAAGCTTCCTATTGATTAATTAATGAAGATTTTTTAACTAGAGCCATCTCCTTTCCATCAACCTTGGCCTAGATTATTTGACTGGAGAATTCTAATTTAAATAAATTAAACCAATTTTGTGTGCCTTTGAACAGATACAGTAAGAATTACTGATGAAGACCCAGATTTCCTGCAGGCAAGATCCTTGACCCCCAAATCCGGGCCCCTGCCAAAGAACAAGGTCTCAGCAGAAGAGTGCCAGTTTCCAGTGTGATTCCACTACCCAGCAAAACCTTCTCAAGTTCCAGCCCAGCCCTGGTCCTCTTCCACCAGCTATTGGCCAGAGGTGAGTCTGGGCCCATTTGGGGCTGCCTGTCCCCTACAACCTCTTTTCCTCCCTCCCCAGCCTGAACTCCCTGGATTGGCCCCTGATCCTGCTGCTCCTGTCTCTGGTCCCCATCGAGTGCACCCTTGGAGCTCTGATACACCCCCACACATCCCCACCTCCAGCCTACCCCCTACCCTGTGCCCTACCCCACCTACGGTCCTGCTACTCTGGTTGAGCACTGGGACAGAGGGTGGAGCCAACAAATCCACCCTACTTCGGAGACTTCTCAGAGCAACTCCAAACAAAGGAGACGTGACTATCCACTTGGGACCACCTGTAATTGGTCTCTGACCCTGCCTCCAGTCTTCTGGAGTCCCGGGCCCCTCCCAGAGATCCACCTATCTCTGTGGGTCCACTCGGAGTTCCTGCAGGCAAGATCCTTGACCCCCAAATCCGGGCCCCTGCCAAAGAATGAGGTCTCAGCGGGAGAGCACCAGGTTCCAGTGAGATCCTACTAATCTGCAAAACCTACTAAAGTTCAAGCTCATCGCTTGTTCTCTTCTGCTGGCTATTGGCCAGAGCTATTGGCCAGAGGACCACTGTGAGTACCTGCTGGCATCTTCTTCTGGATCCTCATCCTTGATCCCATCCCTGGATCCCTGTCCACTGAGAAACCTCCTAGAGAGCTTGGACCACACAGAGCTACAGATATTGAATCTCAGATCCACATAAGCCCATTGGGGAAGGATCATAGAGAGAGGGAAGAGACAACACCAACACCTACTGGAAGAAACTATGGGAAGAAGGCAATACAAGAGAACACCTAACAACAGAAAGACAAACATGACACCACCAGAATCTAGGGAATCTACACCAACTAGAATGGAACACAACAACAAAGCAGAGGAAGCAGAAGGGTATGACTTAAAAATCACCATCATAAAAATGATAGAGGCCCTCAAAGAAGATGTGAGAAAATCCCTTAAAGAAATTGAGGAAAAAACAAACAAAAAAGTGGAAGAAAAGAACAAATTCCTTAAGGAAAGTACAGAAAGCCAAGAAAAAACAATTAACCAGGTGAAGGAAACAGTTCAAGACTTGAAAACTGAAATTGAGAAAATAAAGGCAACACAAATGGAAGGAAGGCTGGAAATTGAAAAGCTGGGCAAAAAATCGGAAACCACGAACACAAGCATAACCAATAGAATTCAAGAGATGGAAGAGAGAATCTCAGGCACAGAAGATAAACTAGAAGAAATAGATTCATGACCAAAGAAAATCATAAATCCAACAAATCATTAATACAAAACATCCATGAAATGTGGGACACCATAAAAAGGCCAAACCTAAGAATAATAGGCATAGACGAAGGTGAGGAAGCCCAGCTCAAAGGTGCTGAAAACATATTCAACAAAATCATGGAGGAAAACTTTCCAAATCTGAAGAAGGATATGCCCATGAAAGTACAAGAAGCATACCGAACCCCAAATAGCCTGTACCAAAGAAAAAAGACCCCTTAACATATACTAATCAAAACACCTAGCATACAGAATAAAGAAAGAATATTAAGAGCAGCGAAGGAAAAAGGACAGGTAACATATAAAGGCAGACCTATCAAAATTACACCTGACTTCTCCATGGAAACCCTCAAGGCCAGAAGGTCCTGGATAGATGTTCTAAAAGTATTAAGAGAACACGGATGCCAGCCTATGCTACTATATCCAGCAAAATTCTCAATCAATATAGATGGAGAGAAAAAGATATTTAATGACAAAACCAGATTTTCCCAATATGTATCTACAAATCCAGACCTACAGAAAGTATTGGAAGGAAAACTCCAACCCAAGGAAGGTAACTACGCCCACAAAAATGTAGGCAACAGATAATTCAACTACACCAGAAACCTAGGGTGAAGCAGAACAAATATATTCACAATACCACTGCCAACAACAAACCTAAATCAAACAAGCATCAACAATCAATGGACCTTACTCACCCTCAACATTAATGATCTTAAATCACCTATAGAAAGACACAGGCTAACAGAATGGATACAAAGACAGATTCCATCCTTCTGCTGCATACAAGAAACACAATTTAGCTCCAAAGATAGACATTACCTCAGGGTAAAGGGTTGGGAAAAGATTTTCCAATCAAATGGAAATAAGAAGCAAGCAGGCATAGCTATCCTAATATCTAACAAGTTAGACTTCAAACCAAAATTAGTCAAAAGAGATGAAGACGGTCATTTCATATTCATCTCAGGAGAAATCCATCACCACAAAGTCTCAATTCTGAACATCTATGCCCCTAATACAAAGTCACCCACATTCATAAAAAAAACACTACTAAAACTCAAAGCTCATATAAAACCTCACACACTTATAGTGGGAGACTTCAATACACCACTCACAACACTAGACATGACCACAAATCAGAAACTCAACAAAGAAACAAAAGAATTAACAGAAGTTATGACTCAACTGGGGTTAACAGACATCTATAGAACATTCCATCCAAACACAAAAGAATATAACTTTTTCTCTGCTCCACATGGAACCTTCTCTAAAATCGAACACATACTAGGAGACATAACAAACCTCAACAGATACAAGAGAATAGGAATAGTCCCCTGTATCTTATCGGACCACCATGCTTTAAAATTGGAATTCAACAACACAAAGCAGAAAACCTGCAAACTCATGGAAACTTAACAATATGCAATTGCACCACTCCTGGGTTAAAGAAGAAATAAAGAAAGAAATTAAAGAATTTCTAATATTCAACGACAATGAGGATACAACATACCCGAACTTATGGGACACCTTGAAAGCAGTGCTACGAGGGAAGTTCATTGCACTAAGTGCCTATATGAAGAAAACAGAGGATAGTCACATAAGAGAATTAACAGCCCAACTGAAAACCTTAGAACACAGAGAGGCGAGTTCACCCCGCAGGAGTAGATGCCAGGAAATAATCAACTTGAGGGCTGAAATCAACAAAATAGAAACAATACAAAAAATCAATGCAACAAAGAGTTGGTTTTTTGAGAAAATCAACAAGATAGACAAACCTTTATCAAAATTAACGAAAAAGCAGAGACAGAACATTCAAACTAACAAAATCAGAAACGAAATGGGGAACATAACAACAGACACAGAGGAAATCCAGACAATTTTCAGGAAATACTTTGAAAACCTGTATTCCACAAAAATTGAAAATTCAAAGGAAATGGAAAAGTTTCTGAATAACTATCACTTACCAAAATTAAATCAAGAACAGACAAACAACTTAAATAGACCTATAACCCGCAATGAAATAGAAGGAGTCATCAAAAGCCTTCCAACCAAAAAAAGTCCAGGGCCAGATGGATAAAGTACAGAATTCTACCAGACATTCAAGGAAGAACAAATACCACTACTCCTCAAACTGTTCCACAAGATAGAAACAGAAGGTTTATTGTCAAACTCTTTTTATGAGGCCACAATAACTTTGGGACCCAAACATCACAAAGACACAACTAAGAAAGCAAACTACAGACCAATATCCCTGATGAACATCGATGCAAAAATATTCAATAAAATATTGGCAAACCGAATTCAAGAATGCATCACACAAATCATCCACCATGATCAAGTAGGCTTCATCCCTGGAATGCAGGGATGGTTTAACATCCGAAAATCTATCAACGTGATCCACCATATAAACAAACTGAAAAAGAAAAACCATATTCTTATCTCCCTAAATGTGGAAAAAGCCTTCGACAAAATTCAACACCCTTTCATGATAAAGGTCTTGGAGAGGTCAGGGATAACAGGAACATACCTAAACATAATAAGAGCAATATACAGCAATCCAACTGCCAACATCAAACTGAATGAAGAATAACTTAAGCCAATTCCTCTAAAATCAGGAACAAGACAAGGCTGTCCTCTCTCTCCATATCTCTTCAATATCGTACTAGAAGTTCTAGCTAATGATATAAGACAACAAAAGGAGATCAAGGGCATCCAAATTGGAAAGGAAGAAGTCAAACCGTCTCTATTTGCAGATGATATGATAGTTTACATAAGCGACCCAATAAACTCTACCAGGGAACTCCTACAGCTGATAAACACCTTCAGCAAACTAGCAGGATACAAGATAAACTAAAAAAAATCAGTAGCCCTATTTTTTCAGACGACAAAGAGGCAGAGAAAGAAATCAGAGAAACATCACCCTTTACAATAGCCACAAGCAACATAAAGTATCTTGGTGAACAAGTGAAAGACCTATATAATAAGAACTTTGTGACTCTAAAGAAAGAAATTAAAGAAGATACCAGAAAATGGAAGGTCTCCCATGCTCTTGGTTAGGTAGGATAAACATAGTAAAAATGGCAATCTTACCAAAAGCAATCTACAGATTCAATGCAATCCCCATTAAAATCCCACCACAATTCTTCACCGACCTTGAAAGGATAATAATCAACTTTATATGGAAAAACAAAAGACCCAGGATAGCCAAAACAACCCTATACAATAAAAGAACATCAGGAGGCATCACCATTCCTGACTTTAAGCTCTACTACAGAGCTATAGTTTTGAAAACAGCCTGGTATTGGCATAAAAATAGACAGGTACACCAATGGAATCAAATTGAAAATCCTGATATTAATCCACACACCTATGAACACTTGATTTTCGAAAAAAGAGCTAAAATTATACAATGGGGCAAAGACAGCATCTTCAACAAATGGTGCTGGCACAATTGGATGAGGGTGTGTAGAAGACTGCAGATAGACCCATGTCTGTCGCCATGCACAAAACTGAAGTCCAAATGGATCAAAGACCTCAACATCAATCCAGCCACATTGAACCTCTTAGAAGAGAAAGTAGGAGGTACCCTTGAACAAATTGGTATAGGAGACCGCTTCTTGAACATAACTTCAGGGGCACAGACACTGAAAGAAACAATTAATAAATGGGACCTCTTCAAACTTAGAAGCTTCTGTAAGGCAAAGGACACAGTTGACAAGACCAAAAGGCAGCCCACTGACTGGGAAAAGATTTTCACTAATCCTATATCCGACAAAGGGCTGATCTCCAAAACACACAAAGAACTCGGGAAACTAGTCAACAAAACAAAACATCAAATAACCCTATTAAAAAATGGGGTACAGAACTGAAGAAAGAATTCTCAATAGAGGAAATCAAAAAAGCTGAAAGACACTTAGAAAATGCTCCACATCCTTAGCTATCAGGGAAATGCAAATCAAAACAACTTTGAGATACCATCTTACCCCTGCCACAATGGCTAAAATTAGAAACACCAGTGATGACTTATGTTGGAGAGGATGTGGAGAAAGTGGAACACTCCTCCACTGCTGGTGGGATTGCAAACTCATACAGCCACTTTGGAGATCAGTATAGCGGTTCCTCAGGAAAATGGGAATTAGTTTACCACAGGACCTGGCAATCCCCCTCTTAGGCATATACCCAAAGGATTCACATCCATGCAACAACGACATCTGTTCAACTATGTTCATAGCAGCACTATTTGTAATAGCAAGAACCTGGAAGCAACCTAGATGCCCCTCAATTGAAGAATGGTTAATGAAGTTGTGACACATCTACACAATGGAATACTACTCTGCAGAAAAAAATAATGGTATCTTGAAATTCGCAGGCAAGTGGATGGCACTTGAAGAAACCATCCTGAATGAGGTAACCCAGTCACAAAAAGAGGAACACAGTATGTACTCACTCATATATGGATTTTAGAACTAGATCAAATGATCACCAGCCTATAATTCACATCACCAGAGGAACTAGGATACTAGGTACATTCTAAGAGATTCATATAAAGTCCCTCACAGAACTGGGAAGGGACAAGACCCCAGATCTCAGGTGAAGTAGGGGAGGACAGGGAATGGAGAGAGAAGTAGGAGAAAATGAGGGGTAGGAGAGGAAGGCATGTGCGACCAGGAGGATTGAGCCTGGTTAGGAATGGAAGATCGGAAAGAGAGAGAGAGAGAGAGACAGAGAGAGAGAGAGAGAACATAAAAGAGGGAGTCAATATTGGTTTGAAGATAAAGTTGAACACAAAGAAAGGTCGAGAGAACTACAAGACTGCTCCCTACTAACAAGTTGAGCTTCCGTGGAAAGGCTATCATAAATGCCCTTCCCGGAGAGTGAGATCAACAACTAATTTCTCCATTGAGCCTTCAACTAACGTCTTTTGAAAATAGGAGCAAACACCCATACATAAACACTGAGTCGAACTAGAACCCAGAAGCAGATGGAGAGGACAAGACCATGAGGCAGAAGCACATAGAGACAGCTTACCTGAACAAGGAGGAGCTAAGGGCCACTAGACTGATAGCTGGGAAGCAAGCAGGGGACTGCCTTGGGGCCCCCCCTGAATATGGTTCTCAGCCAGAAGGTCTGAACAGTCTGAGAGACCTCAGACTGTGGAGCCAGGATGTATCCCTGGTGCACATAAGGACTTTGTGAACATATCCCCCATGGAGGGATAACTGCATTATTCTAGAGACAGGAGAGAGGCCCTAGTCCCTACTTTACAGGACCTGTCAGATCTACATGACCCCAACTGGATGGCATTCCCCTACATATGGAATTGTGGTGGGGAGATGGGAGGGGAGGGTGTTTAATGTGCATGTGAGAGGGCAGAGAGGGTAAAAGGAGGGAAGGGGGGAGGAAGGGCTGAAGGGGAGGGAGGGAGGGAGGGAGGGAGGGATGGGGAACTGGGATCGACATGTAAAATAATAAATTAAAAAAAAAATGCTTTGACTCCAAAATTTAACTTGAAGAACAAGTTACTGGGGAAAAGGATTCCTATTTTTGTTTCCACAGAAAATGAAAAGATGTGGATTCCTTCCAGACTAATGTGGTTTCATCACGCCAGACCGCCTGAAACAGAGTACAAGCTGATCCTACATTCAAAACAGCTGGACAAAACAGCCCTACAGACTGCAGCTAGGATATATTAATCTTCTTCGAATCCCCCAAGACAGTGCCCCTTACCAGTAGGAAGTAGTTTGGAAAGAACAACGTCCAAATTCCCAAATATTGTGTATAAATGTTTGTTTTCATTTAATTGGACTTTGTTATATAAAATTAAATAAAAAAAGAAAAAAAAGAATTACTCATGAAGATTTATTCAACTAGTATTACAAGGGTAATAAACCTATATAAAAATACAAAAGACAATAAAAACCATTGAGCAAAATTTTGCATGGATTCAGACAAGAAAATCCTCAATAAAATACAAAACTGGAAGTACAAAATTCTTCCAAAAGATGACTGAGCCTAATTGTTGAGATTTATTTCTGCTATGGCAGGATGCTTTAACATTTAAATATAAGTGGCTATAACTCATCATCTTAACAGACCTATGAAATCAACTCACATGGCTTTTACAGGTGGCATAGAAAATGTCTAACAAGTCTAAAGCCACTTTATAAAAGTCAAGAAAACTGAAATTAGAGGAGCACTACCTATAAGTCCACACATTTTGATAAGTTGCATTTTATATATTATAGAGATTTATTGGATGCTTCTTCCTAATACGGCCATGTGCAAATTTTGGCTGCTTTGATGATTTTTATAAAATATGTTCTGCATCCAGTCCACACCAATAGGGAAGGAATAATTAATGAAATACAAATAGATTGCAAATACTATTTATCATTAATTTCTATCCATTAACAACAAATGAAAACCAGCAAGCAGAAAAGTAAACAGGAAATACCTTTAGAAAACTCCTGCAACTAGCAAAGGAGAGGACTAAAGTTAAAGGTCAGAGTGAGAATGTGAAAAGGAATCCCATTCTGCATACTAACAACTATAAAAAAGCTAAGGCACAATCACATGGGTATTTTTATTTGCCCTAAAAAGGATAAAGTATTCATATACCCACTTAACTGTATATACATAAAACCTGTGTGCTGAAAATTCTTGAACCAGTGTTGAGATCAGAACCCTAACTGCTGAAGCAACAGACTGTATGCATCCAGGGAAGACAACTGGATGCAGTGAATGTTTTGATTTTCTCCCAGTTGATGTGTTGTGCTAGCACAATTCCTAAGAAATTCTAAACAAGAACTTTGTAGATATTGACTTGGTAATCTTACGTTTCTATGAAATACACAGGCTATAGGAAAATGATAACTTTGTACCCATGGTACTACTTTATTTACTGTTAAGTCATCATGTAACTCTTGGGATCAATGTGGATCAGAATAGACTGAATCACTTAGATATTGACCTCTGCAGACAAACTGGGTTGACTCTGACAAACATGTAAAAGCAAGTGAGTGAAACAGTTGGGGATTTTGATCAACTCCCCCCACAATGAGAGTGCACAAACACACACGCACACACACACACACACACACACAAAGACACATCTACAGATAGATACTATTCACATATTACAATTGTATATACACATAAGGGTTTCATTCAACATTAAGAGATTTCAGTTTAATTGGTTGCTTTCTAAATCTCAAGTCTCCTGAACTGAAGGCTATGAAAAACTTCAGTGTATGCAGGATCTTAAAATATACATTTTTATCATATTTCTTTTCCAAATAAAAGTTAAACTCCATCAGATTCCCTGGGCAATTTTGTGTGGTTTAATTAGTGGTGGTGTTACATGATACATATGGAATAACAAATGATTAAATGTTAGTTCAACTTTTGATGGTAGAAAATAATTATCTTTTTAAGTCAAATCAAAATTACAAACACCTCAATTGAAAGAGGAATTTAGAAGCCATAGATTCAGGTATCTTGGCTTTTGTCTTGAACAATTATAGCTATCATTTACAGTAGTTAGTAAACATTAACTGTAAATACAAACTTTGAATCCCTGAGAATAGTCCAAATTCTCATGGAAATATACCTTCAATTTGGGTGTGCCAAAAGTCTCTTGGGGAGTCCCACGTGGTTCTTCGCTTCTGGTATTTATACCTTTGGATAATTCTTTCCTATGAGCGTAAGTGAATTGTGAAGTACACACCATATCAATTCTCACTCATGACTAAGAAATAAATGTAATCAAGGTGATGGTTGCAATTCCCGTGCCTATACCATCCCACAAAAAAAGGTTGCTTCAGCAGCGGAAAAGGAGTTTATCTTGTTGGCTTAGTGAACTTTGTGAGTTTCAGCAAACAATGTGGCAAACTAAAGTAGCAGCAGTGGCTCAAGCCTTTAATCCAGGCACTTGGGAGGCAGAGGTAGGTGGTGAAAATCTGTGAGGTCCAGGCCATCTGGGACTAGAGAACATAGAGAGTATTAGGATAGGCTACAAAGCTACACAGAGAAATCCTGTCTCAAAAAACAAACGAACAAACAAAAGGCTCAGTGGGTGAAATCCATGTTCAGCACTCAACTTTGGGAGACTTTGAACAAAGAAAGATTCAGCTAAATATTGGTCATACAAGAGACACTGGGTGTGTGTTGTTTTAATCTAGTAAGTTTGTGATGATCTTCTACTGTACAGAATTAGGTAATGAGCACTGTGGGTAGGGTTTGGCATGGTGTATACTGAAAGGCTACTTTCTTGTGACAGCTGTGAAAGATCCTCAGCTATAGTAGACCACTGTATCACCCAGCCTTTTTACATTGAAGAAAATGCACAAACTCCATCTCTTCTTCACTTCATTCTTCAGATGACTTTCTTCTATTTTTTAAATGGGAAAAAATAATTCAGGCAATTGGAAAGGCATTTGTTGAGCAATAATGTTCTGCAGAAAATAAATATTTTAGATGACTCAAGAGAGGCTGAATCATCAACAGACGGTTTCATTTACACATTTTTTTTTTTTTTGTCAATACATATTCACAAAGGATGAAACTACTGACTCAGATGTTTGGTCTTTTCACATTTCATTGTTTCAAATGGTTTTAAAAGGGAATATGGGTAACTCTAAGACATTTCAGTGTGTTGCTGTGATATTATATGGGGCTTATTTTCTTGTGTGCAGCATGTTTGGGCAAATACTTGTATTCAAGGGATTGGATTTGAAAAGTAGGTCAGAGATTAGGACTATTTCAAATTTCTTTTTGGCGTTTTTATGAAAATCATGACTTAATCACAAACTCTGGCTGAGAATCTAAGTACTTGGTCCAGGACACATAAAATAAAGAGCTAGAGTTACAAATATTTTAACCAACTAATGAGTAAACAATTAAATAACTTCATGTTTTCTGGTCATGTATTATAAAATAGTTCAGCTAAAATGAAAAAATGGCAGTGATATTGCAGCAGTTATCAGATATTGCCCAAGTTGCTTTCATAGCTGTGGTCTATAGGAGGGTTTCCAGCCAAATAATCAGTGATGTACCTGCAACCTTTTTCATTGTTTCAGTGAATGTGTTAGATGGAAATGTGCGACTCTGAGTATTTGACCCACATTAGCCTCAGGCTAACAAATGAAACACTGAACAACAGAAAACAGAGTTATTATATCAAGAAGAGGCAGTATTTCTCTGTAGGAGGTACATTTGGATCATTTTGGATACAAAGCTTGGTTGCATTTTGGTTATTTTTCACACTATGCATTCTCCTACAGGAATATTAATGTAGAAGGAGGATATTATTTTAGAATGGATCTTTTAACCACAGGAACAGAGTAAAGAATAAAAACTTATGTGGAAAACTTCTCTAAGTTTATTCAAAAAGGAAAATTGAGACTATGTCAATTAGCAGATATAGATCCTTCAGAAATTGTAGTACCTTTCACTAGTGATGAAATTGACAAATATCTTCAAAGCAAGATAATTCAAGTTATAACATGAACTAACTGGATTCTTTCCCATGTTGTATGGGGAAAGCCAATATCTGGAGCTCCTACATTCTGTACTGACACAAATAAATCAGGAAGGCAGATTATAAATCAGAAAATTTAAGTAAAGTAGCTCAAAGCCCTTATGAATCTTTCATAAAGTCAGAATTATATGTTATTCTCATGGTATTAATGAATTTTATGGCAATTCTCAATATAATTGCTGATTATCAATACTCAAAAAGAGTTGTTTTGCATATTGAAACTGCAGTTACAAAAAGTTATCAGATATAGGAGTCACCCCATATATATAACACACATGTGATTCCATACAGGTCTGTCAAGCCCTATAGGACAAAGTGGGTGAAATAGATTAAGTATTGATAGGATTGTATTGGACACTGCAGAATTTCATATAAAAATCATGCCAATAGCAAAGGTTTGGAAAAAGATTTTTATATCACATTGCAACAAGCTAAGGAAATTATAAGGAAATGTTCTATTTGTTCTCTATTCAACCAAATTCCACAATCAGCAGGAAGTAACCCAAAGAGTACTCAAATTAATGATATCTGGCAGATACATGTGCTACATTTTGTAGAATTTGGAAAAATAAAATAAATATACCACACCACTGATCAGAATTTAAATGAGCAATTGCTTTGAGTTCTGAAAAGGGTGATTCTGTAATCACACATTTGTCAGAAGTTATGGCCATCATGGGAATACCTGAACAAATTAAGAATGGCAATGCTCTACCACTTATCTCTAGTAAAATGAAACAATTTTTGATGATTATAATAAAGTTTATTACAGGTTTACCACAAAATCCCACATGGCAAGCAGATATAGAAAGATCAAATCTAACTCTAAAGGATATATGCTCAATTAAATGAAAGGGGTAATAAAGATCTCCCAAAATAGATTACATAATACTATATTAACTTTGAAATATCTGAAGGCTATTGAGAAAGGAATGACAGCTGCAGAGAGACATTGGATAATAGATTTAAAAAAAAAAAAAAAAAAAAAAAAAAAAAAGACTACAGAAACATCAGCCTGTATACTTTAAAGATGTGCTGACCTCAGAATGGAACCCAGAACATGTGTTATATTGGGGAAGGGGTTTTGCTTTTGTTTCCACAGGAGAAGAAAAGCTATGGATACCATAAAAATTGATAAAAACTAGATTTGAAAGAGAGATACCTTTGGATTAGAAGAGGTGATTGTTCATCAAACAGCACCCCTGTTCAATCTAACTAACTTTAAAACTAACAAGTGCTTTACATTTGATCAGATACAACTTGATTGATGTAAGTGTACCTCGACAAAATTAGGATTGGGTATGGTTTTGTTTTTGTCTTTTCAAGAGAATGAAGGCATCCAGCTAGGAGTCTGAAGACTACTGGATAAATAATATATGTGAAGAAAAGACAAATAATCTCCAAAAAAATCTATCAAGAAAAAGTAATTTGGGTTATTACTATATCACATTTCCAACCAAATAAAATTTCATTAATCTTCCCAAATATTTGTTTTTGCTTTTCTCTGCAGACATATAAAGCAAATGGTCTTTTAAAGTAGTCCCAGTCCAATTAAAAATTAAAGTTGGCTTTGGAGTTGGAGTGGAGTTGTCTCCTTCTCTAAAATCAAGCATGTTTGTTAAAGTAAAATCTAAAATCTCTGTCTCATGTCAGAAGAGCCACTTAATATGTGACAGAAGAAAAACAAACATTAAGGGACTATTTATTGCTACTAATCTCATAATCCTTTGGTTTTATTTGAGTCTTTGAAGCTTTCTTGGGGTATAAATTTTGCCTCAAAATTTATAAATTAACATGTATATTTTTAAACTTTTTGTCATGATATTAAGTGATCACCTAGAGTACTAATAATTCTTTAAAATAAGGCTTTATCTAGTTCCGTGTATATGATTTCAGGTTTGAGTCTCTATCAGGAAACTAGAAATTAAGCTTTTGTACTCTGGATGTATATAAAAAATAGTAAAACTATAACATCCTTGATATCTGCTATATATGACATGTGCAATGTTTAAGTTTTCTGCAGTGAACCATGACTAACAGTGATCTTTGAAATCTCCAAAATGATGATGGGGCCCCATAATGACGATTCCAACAGGACTATAATAACATCACTAAGCTGAAAAACACCACCTAAAGATTGGCTTTGGGTTACAAACTGCTCAGTACAATTTTGAGGTGGCTAGGTGAGACAATATAGCTTTACGGACTACTCCAGTCAGGACTTGAGACAAGCTCTGTACTTTCCCATTATGCAAAGACTGAACAAGAAATGATACAGCTACCTCTCCTAGGAGTTGACAATTAACCCAAATTTTTCTTTTCAGGATTCTCTAAAGATGTTGTCAATTCCAGTGAGCAGGAAGTAAATTTAAGAATATAATGCCCACATTCCCAAGAGATGGACTGTGTGTATTTTGTTGTTCAATATGTTATAGATATTTGTCATTGATGTACATTATGGTTACAAGTTGTTATTGGTAATGATCAGGAAAGAAGTTGGACAAAGGAGATTAGATTAAATAGTTCTTTTTTTAAAAGAAGATATAGATACGGTAGGATGTAAGGGTAGATTATTGAATCTACTCTGAAGAAAAGGAAGTAATAGATATGATAGGGTATAAAGGAAAGGTAGATTATTGAATCTACTATGAAAAAAGGGAGACATACATATAGAATAATAAGGTAGATTATTAAATCTACTTTTAAACCCTCCAAATAACCACTATTTTTAAACAATTTATATTGGTTTGTATTTTTTTTTTTTTGTATATTGATACAAAGTTGAGATTATTTTTGTTAGAGCATACTGTACATGCATTTCTAATCTTGTTCAAGTTCATTTAACAATTCATTTAACAAAGTAATACAAATGTTTAGCCCTTAAAAGTTATTATTACCAGCTATTTTGGATAATAAGGAAATGCAGGTTAGTAATTAGTTACCTATTACAATTGAATTTGTAGTCATATTTGGTATGATTTCAAGGTCAAACAGAGGTATACTTTAAATAGATTGGCCTTCAAATGCTTCAGAGATCTACAAAATGGGTTTATTAATAACATTTTCTCTTTTTTTATGACAATAAGATATGTCTGCTCCTGACAGCACCAATCTACTTCAGAGAAGATAATGTACATCAAAGAAACTCCACATAGTTTATTTTCTTTATGTCAGAGGTTAAGCTCTAGGCAAGAAAGTGCTCTTGCCTCGACTACTGACAGTATTCTGTCTAAAATGGACAAGCAAGACATGGTAGGATAGCTCGTCAGAATTTCCCGCTTCACAGAAAAGTTTCAGATGTGCTAGGCTAATAGACCAGAGATGGATGCTACAACATTTCAGAGGAACTTTGGGGTACTGTCCAGGAAGCCAGTTGTTTTTCCCATTTCCCACTTTTTTTTTGGAAGTCAATTTTTGTATTTCCTTCTCCTTCTCTGGTCTTTGGCTGAGTTGAAAACTAATCAGTATAGTTAAAGTTTTCCTTGTCACTACATTCAGAAAATAAATTCACTGAAGATGTTTAAAATGTATAAGGTTGAGAGACAAAATGGTAATTTTTTAGGGTTGTTAATATACATTAGGATAGAAATTAATTAGGTAAAATCTTTTTTTTTCTTTCTTTCTTTTTTTTTTTTTTTTTTTTTTTTTTTTTTGCCACACCAAGATAGGGTAACTATGGAGTATTTAGTATTTTCTCTGAATTTGTCAGTTGCTAATGAATTAGACATTCTTGATGTGTTTATTGCCTGGATATATCTATTGCATAAAGTCATTATACTTATTTTATGTAGTTTTTCTTTCATTAGTTACAATGTTTTCTTTAAATTTAAACAAAAAAGTGGAAATGTGGTGGTTTCTTCTTTCTTCCCTAAATAAAATGAACAGAGGGTGGAGTGAGACACTAGTAAACTATAGAGGTCTCGAGGTCTGTACAGATAGACAGGAAGTAATATGGCTGGGTAGAGAGAGGACGTGATAAGATAGGACGTGACAGGAACCCAGTCCCTTTGTTTGGCTGGGAAATTGAGGAGGTAATGTATGGCTGTGACTTGCTCATTTTTTTTCTGACCCTTCAGCTTTCACTCTCTAATATCTGACTCCAGGTTTTTATTATTAAGACCAATTAGAATTCATGCTACAAGTACTTATATGAAATAGCAAATAATAATAAGAAAGATGAGCTCATTTAGCTTTTCTTTATAGCACACAGTTACTTAAGTGTACAATAGATCTTCAAACATTTTTGTTTGTTTGTTTAAATCCAATCAGACACCCAGGCTTCACTCTAGATATGCTCATTTGGAGCCTCTAGAGGTAAACAATGAATTTACATATCTAGCTTGATGCTGCGGTGATGCCACTGCTGTACCAAGAGAGAAAACCTTTAAAATTGTCTTTGTATAATATGAACAAATGAAAAGATTCTAGACATTTCATTCAAATATAATACAGAGCTGCCATTTGCTGAAGGGGGCACACTTGACATTGTGTTTAAGAAATAGCTATGACCTTCTCTTCCTAAAACAGTCTACATTCTTTAAGCTTAGCACTTGCATTCTGTAAATAAAACTCAAATTGAAGAATTGGTCGTATTCGTGACAATTCGTGAGCCTTACCAAGGTCAATTTCTTTTGCTGTATCACTTAAAATACATTTCTATTTACAATTTCCTGGCATGGATGACTGCACTTTTTATGTTTGTAATACATTTTGACATTGCAAAATAAGAAGCTATGAAAATAAGGTTGATAACCAGTAAAGAAGTTTTTCCTTAAACGGTTGCAACCTGCCAAGAGCTGATAAGGAATAATGTTGGGGACAATGACAAAAACTTAAAACCATCAACTCCATGCCAGTGCAGAACAAGAAAACAAGTAGAATTTCTGACAATTCAGAACAAATGCTACAAATGAGAGTCCATGCCTGAAACTTCTTCAATCTTATACTTTTGAAAGACAATTTATGACCACAAAGGACTTTGGGTACTTCCGCTGCTATTGTGTGGTGTCTTCCCTTTGACTTTCCCATGGTGAGGTAATATTAAATTAGTCTTCAGTGAAAAATTTCCTTTACTTCTCTACAATGTGTGTCATATTGTCTCTAATATACATTTATCTAAAAAAAAACCAAAAAATAAAAATAATCAAAGCCAAGAGAGAGACCAAGGACATGTTAATATTGAAATACTTTGCTGAGGTGGCTGATGTGTAACTGAAGCAATGCTTAGCAGGATTCTCTTAACCCTTCATGTCTGTCCCAGAGAGTGAACTTAAAGATAAACAGACTCATAGATTATCAGGAGTTGCATAACAGCTATTCTTAATTTTTCATATAGTATCCCATGAACAGTAAGTCTTAGTCATGCATACTTATATTGTTACTAAAATGAATCAGGCCAAAGATTTTGGCACTTTGTTTTTGAGTTCCAAACAAATGGCAGAAAGAAAAGATCAACTGATTTTAAATATTTTTCCTAGTTTTTCCTAAGAGATTCATACAAGGTTGCTCACAGAAGGGTAAAGAGACAAGATGATCCCTCCTGGAAGGCCTCACCCTCCCTGTGGAGTGGGTGGAGAATGGGACCAAAGGGGGACCAGGGAGAATGGGAGGGAGATGGAACTGGGATTAATATGTAAAGTAGAAAAAATAATAAATATCAAAAATACCACTCATAAATAAATAAAAAATATTTTTCCTTTTACATACCAACTCCAGTTCATCTTGACTCCCCTTCTCCTGTCCTCCCACCTCCCCTCTTCCCAACCCCATCCACTTTTCAGAGGGAGTAAGGCCTTCTTTGGGGAGTCAACAATGTCTGGCATACCAAGTTGAGGCAGGACCAAGTCCCTCCCCCACCCCTGTATCAAGGTTGAACAATGTAACCCACCACATGGAATGGGCTCCAAGAAGCCAATTCATGCAACTGGGATAAGTCCTGGTGCCATCACCAGGCCCACCACAATAGATCCAGCCACATAACTGTCACCCACATTCATAGGGTCTAGATTGGCCCACAGAGACAGCTGACCCAAGCTAGTGGGAGCTCATGTACTCTAGAATGAGAGCTGGGAAACCTGAGTGGGACTGAATTAAACATATTTTAAACATAGTGCAAAGTACTGCAGTTCACAGGAACTATGTAAATACACTTTATAGCTTAAAATCTATACAGATCATATCTGGGTCATGCAGCAAAGCTTCCCTGCTTTTAGAGAAAAATCTACAAAATTGAGATACTGTGCCACTATTCTCAATGAATAGATAAGCTTACTTAGGTGGTGTGTTTTTTATCTTAGGATGCAAGATGCACAGCTGAGCCAAAACAGGTTATAAATGGCATCTCTAAACATCAGCCTGTAGTCAATTAGGACTGGAAAAAAGATAAGCATATTTATCTTTTAAAATATTAATTTTATTAGTCTATGAGAGCAATGCGGATGAGAAACATGTATGTAACCATGTAGGTAAAGACAATATATTCTGAATAGCAGGAGCAAACACTTGACTGGCAGGAGAGAGGAATCATTGTTGACTCAGCATAAATGTGGCAGAAGTTCAAATAAAATGAAAACAATATTAGTATACTAACTTACTGTACTCCAAGAGGAAAATGAATTTTACAAAAGTAATGGGCCCTTAAATACTGATAATTGAATTCATGTGAATTGGGGGAATAGGTAGGTATAGTGTTTCTGTCTTGACGCCACACAGGTCTGGTTAATTGTTATATAGAACAGGTATTTTATGCAGGACATTGTATAAAATATTTGGTTTTAACTACTTCTGAATTAACAAAAAAAATAACATCTATTTCATAATTACATACTTAGCATATTTTACTGAGATGGAATGCATTATAATCATCTCATACTCCTTTTAAGACATATTTAACATAGTCAAATTAAAACAAGCAGGTACAAACGATTTTCTTCCAATGAACACCATTATTGCATATTACTTAATTGAATTCCCATAACTGATTATAGTATTTCTTCTTTCATCAGCCATAGGTTTAATAGGTGTAATTTTACTTAGAAAGAAATAATGTTAAAGTAAGAGAAAATAAAACATTGACATTGGTCAGAAGGGACTTTTCTACAAGTAATTGTGAACACTAATTAAACTATATTGTAGTTACAGCTTTCTAAAAGAAGCATGGAAAATGTATTATTTCTCAAAATAAAATTTAAATATTGAATACAGGAGCCATTATACACACACATAACTAGTTCTTTAACACCATGTAAGGAATATAAAAAATGCAATATTTGTGTTGTGCTAAATCTAAATGTAGGTGAAAAACATGGACTGAAGTACAGATTTTAAATATATTAAGTTAATATACGTATATAAATGGCCATGTTATTATGGAATTTACCTTACTTGTATCTTCTTAAAGAGAATGCTTAAAGTCTTGATATAAGTGAAACAGAAATGATAAACAGCCCAATTGAGATCAAAAAAGCTGTAATTTGTACTCTTTAAAATGAACTGGTTTAATCTGGTCACAGTAAAGAATACAATTTACTGCATTCATTTGAGGATTAGCAAAACAGTAGGTGTCTCTGAAAGTTTTGTGTTTACTGAATTGAAGTAAAGGCCTAGAGGAAACTGTAAGAGAAGTCTGGTGACTAAAACTTAACATTTAAACACCTGAAAGATAGGCAGGAAATTACACCCAGCACATATAGTCAGAAGGTAGGAGGAAAACTAGACAAGGCTTCCAAACAAACATTTCACACAATGTGCAAGAAGATTGTAACCTCCATTGCAAATGCTATAGAAATCTTAAGGTAAATATGGTCTAGGAATTCCAACAACCAGCACCCCCATCTTGTAGCAAAACCCAGCTTTTCAGGAAACACAAAAGTGACATTGTGGTGAAGATGTGTTTGTATAATAGCATTTATCCTTGTATTTATATGTATTAGATAATGGAACTTTTCTCCCCCTCCCCTTGCCTTATCTGTAATAAAGCAATAATCTTTCAAAAAACTGTAGATAATCTGTATTCAAATAAGCAATCTTGATATGGATGTATTGGCCCACACCTGTAATCATTAATCACAGAACTCAGAAAGCTGAGACAGAGTTGATGCAAGTTTATAATACATAGTTGAATCTGGTCAAGTAAAGCTATTGGCAAACCCTATATCAACAACAAAACTAAATAAATAAATAAATAAATAAATAAAAGAGAGAGAGAGAGCAGAGGACTTTAAATACTGACAAGAAATTTTTCTATTGTTGTGGATATGTATTCATCTGTGTGACTTTGTGTGTTCCCCAAATATATAGGAACACTTAAAGACCAGAGGAAGCTGTCAAATTGCATGGACCTGGAGTTACAGGTAACTATGAGCAACAATGTAGTGTTAAGATCCAAACTTTAAGAACACATAGGACTTTGAACCACTGAGCCCTCTCTTGAAACACAGAAAATTTACTTAAAGAAAAAACAAAACCTATAAGCTTAAGGAAGGATTTTAATGAATAGGAAAAAAAAAAAAAAGACAGTAAAAAGGAAAATCCTTCATCCATGAATGATAAGAGAAGATCAATCCTGGGTGAATGTTTTGAGAGAAAACAGGATAACCAAAAACAAACAAACAAACAAAATACAAAACACCAAACCAAACCAAACAACAAAATACCCAACAACAACAACAACCAAACAAACAAAACCCAACAATGACAAAAAATAAACATGGAAAAGAGGGAAAGGAAATAGAACTGTGGATCAGAACATGCCCAAATGTAGAAGTGCAACTGCTGTTGTTGTTTTTAATAGGCAGGAGACCTGATTGAATATGTCCACTGCTTTCTTTTATTCCAACCCAAGAGAACGTCACTCAGAAAATTCTTAGCATATCAAAATTCTGAGACCTAATCAAACCCAGAGTGAAAGGAAGAATTCTAGAAAAGAGGTTGATGAAAGCAGACATGATGTTGCCAAAGAATCTGCAGCCAGAGGTGATTTTTATACAGGTCTAGGCTTGGAAGACTGAGGACTCAGTTTCTAAACCCTGCTAAAGGGAGTTATGCTGATTCAGTCCCCTGCAGGTGAGCAACTGGGTTACCTAATCCTGTCTGAGAATGTGCATTAATATTTTCTCATGGAGCTTTGTCATTCATTCAAAAGAAAACAGAAAATTCTACATGCAAAAGGTATGGTACTTTAATTTCCATTTTGCTTGTAAGGTATAAGGCAGGAGAAGAGAATAAAGCTGTGAAAACACATCAAAACCTTAGGACCCCAACATACACACATGCAAGTTTCACATTTGCAGAGTCTGCCTAACAGAGCTGATGGACCCATTTCTCCCATGTGGCCAGGACACAATGAAGGAAATGAAGAGATAGCTGCATAAATTTCAAAAACTGTACCAGAAACCATTACAAACCTACAAGACTGACCCCAACTAACAATTTGAGCAACAATGGAAAGGCTACCATAAATGCCCTTTCCTGATAATGAGATTGATGACTAACTTATCCACCATCATAGAGCCCTCATCTATAAGATGATGGAAACAGAAGCTGACACCTACAGCTAAACACTGAGTCAAACTCTTGTAATCCCGTTGCAGAGAGGGAGGAAAAGACCAGGCTACAGAAACACACAGAGACAGCTGACCTGAACAACGAGGAGCTAATGGGACCCCAGACTGATAAAATTGGGAATCCAGTATTGGACCGACTCAGATCCCTGAACATGGGTCCCAGTTAGAAAGCCTGGGCAGTCTAAGGGACCTCAGACAGTGGAACCAGGATATATCCTAGTGCATGAAAGGACTTTGGGAGCATATTCCCCAGGAAGGATTCTCCCTTAACCTAGAGTCAGGAAAGAAATCCTAGTCCTTACTCCAAATGACTTGACAAATTTTGATGACCCCTCCTGGAAGCTATCACCCTACCTTTGGAGTGGGGGGAGAATGGGATGGGAGGGTGGTCAGGGGACATGGGAAGGTGGGAGAGAGGGAGGGGGAAGGAACTGGGATCAATATTTAAAATAAGAAAAATAAATAAAATAAAAAAATACTGATTCCAGGAGCATTGACTAGTTGCAAATAAACATCTTGGGCAATATCTATGAGAATGTGCAGGAGTTGCAATGTAATTGTAGAGTGTTTTCCATGAGGCCCTGGATTCAACTCCTTGGGTGGGGGGTGAGGAAAAGTTGAGATGACTGAGTGACTGGGAGTGCTTCCCATGCTTCTAGAGAACTAAGTTCAATTCCAGGACCCACATCATGTTGCTCACAAGAACCTGTATGTCAACTTCCAGGGCCCTCTCCTGGCCTCCACACCTCTACAGGCATACACATGGTATACATCACACAATACACATATGCAGATACTCAGAAAAAATAAAGATGAATCTTAAACAGTATAAAACAAGAGGGATAATACAAGAATTTCCATTCTGAATAGTTAAGCTGAAATTTATAAACTCACATGAAAAATTATATATGACATATTAGTTGAAATTGTATAGAGCACTATGAGAATAGCCTCATATGATCTCTAAGCCTGGTATTTACCATGTTAGCTATCTGCTGGTGACAGAGGAAAACTAAAGTGTCTCTATCATGTCTGTCTAGAAACCCAGAGAACCAAGGATGTCAGTGTGTATCACAGTTCCAGAAAAAAATGCAAGAAATAATTAATACTTCCTCCATCCTGGGTCTATATGGGCCTCGATTGACTGCATGATACTGACCTGCTTGGGAGAGAACTGTCCAGGTCCCTTGGCTCATGAATTCAAATGAAAATTTCATCCCCAAACATTCATAGCTCACCAGAAATCTCGGGCAATATTATAACCCTTTGACACACAATGAAACACAAAATTAAAAGGCAGATTACAAACTCCAGGGCAGAGACTCAGAGATATATATCCAAGGAAACCACTTAGCTCAACATAAAGATTAAGAGGTGGCATGGAGGGACCCAGAGATCTGCTGGCCATCTACTATGGTTGTCAACACTGAGATTTTCACATGCTCATGTTCCTGCCCAATACAAATTCATCAAGCTTTGTGATTAAGAAAGTTTATGTCCATAAGGAAGTAAAAGTTCTTAACTACAAACACAAAACATTGGAAAATATAATATTGAAAATCAAAACTAGGGAGGAATAACATGAAATTTTCTATTAACTTTAAAGAAGTAACAAAGGGATCCAAAGCATAAAGTGATAAATTTAGAATGCAAGTGACATGGCTCAATTAAGTCAGGTACAAACCTACACAGTAAGTAGAATAAATTAATTATTGATGAAATTAATCATTTTCTTGAAAAGAACATCTTATACCAAACATAATGACAAAGTTTAAAGTTTAAGATATGAAAAATGATCAACCAGGAATACTTATATCTATATAAAGGTTACATTAATAAATTGTAATAAAATTATCTTATTGCAGATTCAGGTGAATAATCAAGCATTACCAAATTTTGTTTTGTATTTCTATTATAAACATCATTATCAGTAGCAATTTTTAGCAGAACTGGTTTATTTGACCTACATGTCCCTATTCGAGTCCATCACTTATTGACACAGAACAGGAACTCTGTGGCTTGATCTGCCAATTGGTTAATCAGCACACACACACTAAAAAAAAAAAAAAAAAAAAAAAAAAAAAAAAAACCAAAAAAAAACAGAGCCAGTCATTGCATTGTAGTCCTATGCAGAGCTGTCTGTAATTCAGGAATAATAGTAAAATTAAATCATCTTTAAACCAGACAAAAAGGTTTGCATATTGCTCACAGGTGAGTTTTAACATGGAAGCCCGTAGAGGGAATAAGGTCTAGGAGCTAAGCTAAACATACAATTTAAGACAGACACAGTGTACACTAATGGTCATGTAAAATGGAGTTGAAGGTAGAACTCACAAAATATAAAAAAATGGATGGAAAAGATTTAAATCAAAGCATGTGACTTCTACAAAAAAACTAAAAAAAAAGTTACAGAACTATGGAAAGTGTGATAAAAGAAAAACCTGTTACAGTTTCAAATCTCTGGAACAACAAAAAACCGAAACCTCCAAGTTTGAAAATTAAAGTCTTATTAAAGACAATTGCTTTCACAGGAAAAATATGTTTTTCCAACTGATGTTCATTGAGTCCACTCTTAAGGGATGGGTTCCATGCCCAGTAGTAGATGACCAATGCAAAAGATAGTCAGTGGTTTATAATGTGGATAAATATGAATCTAGGAAAAAGATAGGATGAAGGATGTTTATTTGGGGAAAAATCACTTACGCCAGAAACAGGTGACCACCAGTAGGTTCCCGTCCCATGGATGCCTGCAGATGCTATCTGTCTCTGACCAGGAGGCAAGAGAGAGATCTGGGGTCCAGGACCCCATACCTAGTTCCCCCTAGGTCAAGCCTGCCCTGTCCCCGTGCCTCAATGGGCGTGGTCAGTGGTCAGTGAAACAAATAGGGGCACGGTGGATATCTCATTACAGTGGTATTCCTGGAGGTTTTGTTTTGTTTGTTTGTTTGTTTGTTTGTTTTTTGTCTCACTGGACATCCTTCTCACATAACTTTTGATTATATATTATGGTTTTTGATTTTGTTTTTTGTTTTTGTTTTTTTTAGAATCTCTTTTTGTGTAAATGTGTGTCTAAGCATCCATATGTTTTCCTTGTGTTTTAACTGGCTCTTTTTGTTTGCTGGTTTGTTTTGTCCTATTCTGGTTTATTTGTTTCTATTTTAATCTTTTTATTCCTCATGATTTTTAGATGCCTATTTGTATTCTATCTAGTGTAAGTGAGAGTAAGACAGGTGTGGATTTTAATGTGTGGTGAAATGAGGAAGATCTAGGATAAGCTTGGGAGTGGGAAACCAAAATCAGAACATATTGTAGGAAAAAGATAAAAAAAAAATTACAAACAAACATTGTCTGGCAGGTGTTGTCAACAAAAAGAATGGAAGGCTCCATTATAAGAGAATGTAAGAGAACGTAATCATAGGAGATGGGAGATGATTACTGAGAATATCAGGGACAGACACTGGAGCACACCGCACGGTGTTAATTATTCCACACACTGTGGTCAAGACCTTTCTAATTATCTCATTTTCTTTCATATGAGTGAGGTCCATTTTAGCCCCCAATGCTGTTTTTGTCAAATCTCTGTCTTCTCAAGTCATTCCTTGTCAAGCATGAATTGCTCAAGACTTTACTGAACACTAAATTTATAGAGATCCAGACTTTGCAAAAGTCCTACTCCAGGACCTGCACTTCCAGCCCTTAGTTCTCCTTAAAATGTCTACACAGCCTCCTCAGTTCAGTGTGATTTCAAAGTACTTCTGCAACGTTTGAGACCTTCCATCCATCAAGACAAGGTGAAGTTGAAACTCCTCTTTTTTGCTTCTCTTCTCATGGTACCACGATCTTTGTTGTTTCGAATTCAGTGTGGGAAACTATTTTACTTTGTGCTGTTAGACTATTTCTGTGGGTTGTTTATAAATCTGATTTTTTTATTATTTACATTCACCAGAACTTTTATTTGATTGTGGATCTCTTACACACACACACACACACACACACACACACACACACACACACACACCACACCCTTTGCTTCTGTAACTTTTTATTTTTCTGTAGTCTTTTCCCCATAGTCTCTGTTATTCTTCTTTCTAAGTCCCTACACCCCCACGCCATGTTCTGCCACATCTGGTAACAATTTTCTATTGCAGAAAATCTTGATTTATGTATTGCAGTGTTCAGGGCACATATTTTTTTCTGAGTGTCTTTCTTTCCCTACTTAGCTTATCTTTCACCCTCTCCCAAACTTCTTGTTTCCTGACTTGTATATACCAAACACAATAAAAACCTTTTTTATATACTGTGTGGTTAAACCTTATGGTATTTTCTCTATATTTATTCAAACATCTGGATTCTTTTAGTGTTTTTCTTGGAATACAACTATAACTGATTTATATTCTCTTTTTGTTTTTCCCTCTTTATAGCCATGCCTCATATCTTTCCAGCAATTTTAAGTGTTTGGTGTCAAATGCATCCACTGACTGCACTCACTCAGTTTCCTTCAGTAATCAGCATTTGGTCTCAGTTTGAAACAATCTCTTTTGTAAAAGAATGTATGTTGATATTCTGATAGTTTCTGAAATAGTTATTTTTCATGGAGGGATTCTGCTCAGTGTTAACTGGATGGTCATTAATTCAGCTCTTGTGCAGAAATCCCCAGTGCCACTGGTCATGCTCAACTCAGTGACATCCAGGGTTTTAATCACAGAATTTCTGCCTTTTGGAGAAACAAGGTATGCCTTATATTGTTGGTTATGGAAACCATCACCCTAGCACTGACTGCTTTCTTGTTGGGCCTTTGAACTACTGTTCCAATACACTTTTGTTTAAGACTCACTAAGACTTAAAAATATATAATCAGTATTCCTTGTATTTTCTATATTATGTTTATTTGCTTGTTTTTTCAAATTTGAGTGTAATTGAAAAATCCACAAAGGTTGCTTTACTGCAATAGTAGTCTATTAATACAATTCAAAAATCTAAGTGATAAGGAAAAATTTAATGAAAAGATATTGATAATCATGAGGGCAATATAAATATGTAAATAAGTGTAATGAAAGAAATGTAATATGTAATAGAATAAAACTTGTATAGCTATTGGAAACAAAAATAAAATAATGTTAAATTACCGGGAACACATGTTGTAGACAATACAACTCAGCATTACAGAATTGCAAATTCTGGCCCCAAAAAGCTATTCATCTACTATATTTCATACCATGTGTTCAATATTTTCCAAAGACCAGAAAAGCAAAAAAAATTATTAGAGAAAAAATAAAGCTTATCAATATACATTAAAATGATAACATTTGTGTAATTCTAATAATAAATTAGAAATAAACATTATGGATGCAAGAACTGTATTCACTTAAAAGCATTAATATTATATTTTAAGAACAATATTGATTTTACTGAAGCAATACTGATTGTGATTATAAAGACATCCAAACATATTTTGCTCCCCTTTAAAAATAACTTTATTAGTAGTATTCTATTTTTAAAAACCAATAATGTACATGCTGTGTTTTAAGAACATAAAATAATAATTTTCTTAAATTTACTTTCTTTTTCATCTTCTAATCCTTGTTTCTTCCTTTTTTGGGCTCTTGTTCTTCTTTCTTACTTTTACTTACTAGTCATCCTCTCCTATGTATCTCCCTACCTGGTCTTCTTCCTCTCTGATGATCTTTTTCCTCCTTTTCCAACTCTTATTCTCTCTTTTGGCTCCTTGTTTCTAAAATCATTATACACATGTTTATCTGACATAACAGAATTAACTTGCTGATTTTATTTGTTCATTATGAAGTGATCAAGATCTTATAAACTGACGAGGATGTTTATACTCCTTCACTATTGGCCTGTAACATTCTGCTTTTATTTTGGTTGACAGCATGGATGGAGCCTGGGAAGAACATTTATAAAGAGAAACAGCTGTTAGTGGTAAATGATAGAGTCCGTTTGTAGTCTTTACACTGTGCCTTCTTCATAATTGCATGGTCCAAGTTTTAATTTAGTTTTTAAGTCTTTCCAAAATATACAGTAATTGCCAGACGATCAGGCGTGAAAATCCATGACAAGCAATCAATTATGAATTCTATTATAAATGCTGCAAAGCTGCTTGCTTCTCTAAAAGGAGGCAGAAAATAAAAACTCAGTACGAAGGCTAACTCAAAACCACAAAACCATGCAGACAGAAGATATGTAATTGGAATTTCTCTAGATGTTTTTATAAGTTATATTTCAGGAAGGGTGATGTGGATATCAGTAACAAATGGGCAGAGAATTCCTGTGAGAAATTAAGAGTTATTGAATGTATGATGCTTGAAGTGGAGTTCAATGTTCAGATACACTCCTAGAAACCAGTGTGGTGTGTGGCTGGTCTGTAGCCAATGAGAGGGGACAAGATAAACTGATGCTAATAATATTTCACTATCTACAAGACACATGATAGCAACTCAACAAGAATAATATATGTGTGTTACTCTGATTGCTCTTTCATCAGGTGAAATATTCCTGTAGATATCAAAGTGAAAGTAAAATGTTAAGTATTAGCCAGTTTTCCAAAATTTTGGTCAAGGATCTGTAAAAGAAAGATTCTCCAATATTATTACTGAACGTTCATAGATCTATGGAGGTCTCATTTACAAGAACAGAGCCACAGTTAATCTCTTGATAGGATGCTCTGATATTCATTAGTGCACACATGCAGAAGGTATGCCAGTAGATTTGCTAAGATTCCCCCGTGGCTTCTCTGAGAGCAGATTCTGAGAGTTTCACTTGACTTGATGGGTTCTGATGATGAATGAAGTTTCCAAGAGCTGAACACTTAGGAAAATAAAACAAACAAACTGAAAACCTACCAGGCTCCTACTTGAAGACTAGCAAAGGCAGAAATACTTTGGTAACACAATGAGATCAGACTGAATGATATAACTGAATGGTAAACTTTCTGCTGGAAAGACCTGGATCTATCATAGCCATACCTATACGTTTATGCATACAAGAGGATCACATATAATGAATGCTCTCATTTATAATTCTTGGTTGGATAACATGCATATTCTAAGAACAAAGTACAACACAAGATCAGATAGCACAGTATGTCTTAAGGTGTGGTTGGGATGTTGCCATGACTTTAGAAAAATGTTGGTCTTGTTTTTGTCTTATGTATTAATTACATCCTCAATGTAGTTTATATGGTAAGATGATAAATTTTCTTACATTCACTTAACTAGTGGGTACCCAGATGCCTGTTCAAATTTAGGTCTGGGGTTTTGGAGAATGTTTTCATGAATTGGTAAAGGGGGTTACTTTATGAATGTAAATGATGCCATTTAATCTGTGGGAGGGGGGATTCAGAATAAAACAAAATGGTAAGGACAAAGAGGATGCTCCTATCTGAGCTGAGCCACCCATTGGTGCCTGTCCTTGAAGGTATGTCCTCAGATAGGAATATACATTATACATAGTAAACATTCAAACATGTATATGCTATGCAATTTTTTAACCCACTCCATTATCTACTCAATATATAGACTAATATATATATATATATATACATACAAATACATACATATACACACCACACACACACACACACACACACACACACACACATATATATATATATATATATATATATATATATATAGTTCCTAAATAATTGTTGTATGAGTTGAAACATTGGCTGTAACAAATTTATTTGTAAAATGAATGGAAATCTTCATAGAAAGGTAGACATGTTTAAGGGATACATATATCACTTTACAAAAATGATTAAAAACAACTAACTATCCAAACCAAAACGCTGAATAATTGAATTCAAATCTAAACACCAGGTTCAAGTTTTGATGCAATAACAGATTTAATATTTTTCTGTGAAGAATTAGTTCTGTTTCTAGGGTGTCTGTGTGTATTACAGCAGATTTTAAAGGTCTGTGTTCATCATGGTTACAAGCAAAAATTAAAAATCTTAAAAAAAAGTGAATAGGAAAATCATGAAGTTGAAAAGTATATTTCAAACACTGAAGAACTATGATCTTCAAATTGTGAGTTTAATGGTTTCTCTTAGTATAAGTACATGTGGGCTAAATGGTTTTGCAATGAAAGAAAGACATCTATAAACAAAAACCTGTGAGCACCAGGTATAAATTTTATGTCTAGCTTGAATAGGCTCTATAAATGTTTGTACAAATACTTTCTTTCCTGACATTTGCCAATTTTGCTAAACTATACTTTTGTAATTGTGGAGCTTACCAACTGTGTGTGTGTAGATAAAACTATGCAAATCATCTTATTGCTTATTTTTAAAAACATTAAAATCACTTGCGAGGCAGAGTCAAGCATACATTTTGAGTTCAAGGTTAGCCTTATCCATAGAGAGTTCCAGGACATTCATTCAGTGCCACACAATGAAAGACTGTAATCCAGAAACCAAAATCAAAATCAAAAACTCAAAAACCAAAAACCAGCACAAGCAAACAAACAAAAAATCAAAACCTAGCCAAAGAAAAAGACCCAAACAAAACTCCCAAATCTCCCCCAAATGTAATCACTTATTTTATATTTTTCTGAAATTATCACTGAATTGTCAGTCCCTACATGTTTCAGTTTTCTATTGTACCACCAGCACTTGAGCACACCTCCAAACATTAAAAAAAGAAGAGAGAGTGAGAAAGAACCACTGGTTATTGTCTTTCTTATGCTGATAACACCTTAAGGAGGAAGGACTTAGTTCCCACTCAGAGTTGATACAGCAACAGAAGGTACTGATTGGATGAGTCGTCTAAGAGAGACTTCTGTTGGTCACTCTCGTAAGATTGCTTAGGCAATTTCTATCTGGAATTGTAATGTATGATTTGGAGAAAAGAAAGATATGCCTACACATCAGAGACTTTTCTCAGAATCTTCTCAAAAAATAATCTTGGTAATTAGATTAGCATCCCCAAGTTCAAAGAGAGACACAAAAACATGCACTTTAAATTACTTTAGAATATTCCTTCTTCAATGCTTCTCTGTTAAATGCTATTAATGGACATAAAATAATAATAAAAATTGGCATGAATTAATATAGTAGGGAAATTTTGTTTATTAAAGGTCAAAATTTGAAGGAATGACTATCACGGTAAATAAGGATCAGGATAAACAAATAGGCCGAATAGATGTTTATTCAGGGAGAAATAACTTACAACCTAGACAGATGAACACCAGGAAATTCAACCCGATCCTCTCCTGTCCAAGTCACACCAGAAAGAGAGCGCCTTTTCTGGCCCCCTCCGACCTCCTTCCACAGGTCACTTCCGCACATGGCTCCACCCCCAATGGGCGTGGTCAGTGCTACAGAAGGACTATGTCACTACAATTCCCCTTTTAGTCTAAAGAAAAGATTTAGGCTTAATACAAAACTATATACAAAACAGTGAATAACAAGTGTGCTCTAAGAAAAGGAAAATCGAGAACAAAATGACCTACATATCTAGTCCTAGGGTGAGAACATAATGGAGTTTACAATAGAGTTGTCCTAAGCTGGAAAATGTAAGTCTAGTACCTAATATATCTAACTAGGAAGAGAGAATAATAGTTGTGATAGTTTAATCTTCAACCTCATCAAGACCTGAGAAGGAAATTAACAATACTAGAGTAGACAGGAAATGCGGATGGACAACTTCCAAAAGGTATAGCAAGGACAGAAACAGCAAGCCACCTGAACAGTCACCTTAGGTCTCACAACAACGTTGGAACACCCAGATTTGGCTAAGGCCAAGAGAACTTGACAGACTACAACAACAGCAGGGAGGTAGAATGGCTGTCTTACCCTGACTTGGCAAGGTCAAGCAGTCTTCTATATTTGTCTTCTGCAAGCACATAGGACTGCATGTCCAAATCAGTGGTCAAGGTGGGGGCAATTCTATGCCCAACAGGCCATTAGCTGAGGCGAGATTGAACTCCAGCAGGAGCAACAACAGTGTCCAACATATTTTCGGGAAAGTGCACGGTGCTGTCAGGAGCAACAGTGTCTCATGTCAATGGAGTACTATTATTAAAACATTTAAATGCCATGTTCTGCATGTCTATGAAGTGATTGAAGATTAAGCATCTATATCTGACTAATCTTATAGGTACAGGAAATGTGAGTGAAGATAATCTGTAATACTCGGGAACTTAGCTAATAAGACTAATTAAAACAGGAACTGAGTAAAGCAGGAACAAATACTTAAACAATATAACTATTTACATATACATACATATAAATCCCTAAAATAGAGGTAGAGTATAAGTGTCAAGACAAGAGGTAAAACTATAAAGGGCAGCAAGATAAATATCCCAAATTGTATCAATATACAAAATGTCTTGAATACAAGAAAAGTATACATACATAGAATATGGTAAAAAATAATGTGCATAAAACATTGTAAGTGGAAATATTTAACACAATATAACAAAATATAAACTTAATTTTACATAGCTTACCACATAAGAATACACAACAATGTAAGCTGTAAAATACTATCTCATTCTTACTCAAATTCTCAAGAAAATAGGCTAATCTACCTATATCCCATCTAAACCATACCTTTCCCAACCATTCCCTATTCCTGTCTAAAAGATAAACCTGAGTGTAAGCATCACCCAATCCCAAATAACTAAAACCAACACAAAGACGATGACTATTATCCCAAAATTACAAGGGTAGGGAAAGGGGGCATCGTTATCTTAAGATTACTTCCTGCTGAAATGGGACGATGATTGCTCCAATGGATCCTGTAGGAAGAAAATTTTTAGCAACCAAATTTCTCAACAGAACTGGCTGTGACATATGTAGCTAGTCACTGTGTGGCAGAAAATTCTTGACTGTAGTTCTATTTGAAACTCTGGCCAGGGTGTAATAAAAAGGTGCACCAGTACAGCTAGCTAGTCATGAGTTGTCTCGAGCAAAACAGTCTCAAACCGGTTTTAGGGTGATGTTTGTATTTCAGATGCATCAGGTTGAGTCAAGTGGAAATGATGATGTGGGGCCCCATCTTCTTCTGGAGAGTTCAAAGACTGCTGTTAGGAATTGTTATTATTCCTTGTGGAAAAGTTACACATCAATATTAAAGTAAAATTTTCAAGTTTTAAGGTATGCATTAGGGAAAGACAACAATAAGCATTAAAAGTATGTGAGAAAATTAGGATTTCAGAGAGAAAATTGCATATAAGATATGAGTCCCCAAATTTTGTTTTCTTCTGCCTTATACCAATTGGCTTCTTGATTTAAGGCAGAAACCATGAATTTAATCTTAACAACATGCTTGAATTTAGAGAAGGAAAGCCAAATCCAACTCCAAAGCCAGCATTGGTTTACAAAAATTGGGACTTCAGGAATACTAGATAGTAGAGAGAAATAGATTTCTATATAGGAATAGTTTACTACAATTAAATATTTTTTTTTACCATATATCAGAATCTGCTTCCTTAAGTGATTGTTTCTGAAGAGCTGCCTTCTCTTCTGTAGGCACCTACATGTTCAGTGTCTTTTGGCTGTTTGATGATAGGTTTTCTCTGTTTTCCTGTAAAAACAAGAACAGAACACTTCCCCTACCTTTGAGAGGCCTCCACACACCTCATAGGACCTAATTTGTTGGATGACTTGTCATTTCTCTTCATTAAGATGTTTCTTTTGTTCAACTCCAATCTTGATTAACTTAGATGGTATCCATAGTTTTTCTTCTCCTGTAGATACAAATGCAAAACCCCTACCCCAACGTAACACATATCCTGCTTTCCATTCTGAGGTCAGTACATCCTTGAAGTACACTGGCTGATTTAGTTCAGAAGTTTTTTCTATTGTCCAGTGTCTTTCTGCAGCTGTTTTTCCTTTTTCATCAGCATTAAGAAAATTTAATGTTAATAAAGCATTATGTAATCTGTGTTTGGGTGTTTTGGTTCCTCCTGCCTGTTTATGGAGCATTTCTTTTAAAGTACGATTGGATCTCTCAACCACTGCTTGTCCTGTAGGATTGTGTGGTATACCAGTTATGTGCTTTATCTTGTAATACTCAAAAAACTGTTTCAATTTGCTGGAGACATATGCTGGAGCATTGTCAGTTTTTATTTGTGCAGGTATGCCCATAATGGCCATTACCTCTAAAAGGTGTGTTATAACAGAATCAGCCTTTTCAGAGCTCAGAGCAGTAGCCCATTGAAACCCTGAAAATGTATCTATAGTGTGATGTAGATATTTTAATTTTCCAAATTCTGCAAAATGAAACACATCCATTTGCCATATTTCATTCCTATTTATACCTTTAGGGTTACTGCCTGGTGGTAAAGGAGTTTGGTTATAGAATGAGCAAGTAGGACATTTCCTTGGCTAGTTCCCAAGTTATAGAAAATCCTTTTTTAAACCTTTGCTGTTCACGTGGTGTTTCTTATGAAACTCTGAGGCTTCTAGCACACTTCCTATCAATAAACGATCAATTTCATCATTACCTTGTGCTAGAGGACCTGGCAGACCCGTATGGGATCAGATGTGTGTTATATATATAGGATGAGTCCTCTTTCTGATAGTATCTTGTAACTGTATAAACAATGAAGTTAATTCTGTATTGTCAGGAATAAATTCTGCAGTCTCAATGTGTAAAACGACTCTCTCTGCGTATTGAGAGTCAGTAACTATATTGAGGGGTTCTTTAAAATCCATAATACCATGAGAATGGCATACAATTCTGCCTTTTGTACAGAATTGTAAGGGCTTTGAACCACTTTGCTAATTTTTCCTGATTTATATCCTGCCTTACCTGATTTGTTTGCATCAGTGTAGAATGTATGAACTCCAGAAATAGGTGTTTTTCTTACAATGTGTGGAAGAATCCAAATCGTTTTCTTTATGAATTTGATTCTCTCAGTTTTGGGATAGTTGTTGCTAATTGTTCCCATAAAGTTACTGCAAGCTCTCTGCCAATATTCGTTATCTTTCCATAAGGAAGAAATTTCCTCATTAGTTAAAGATACTATAATTTCTGCTGGGTCCCTTCCTATTAGCTGACGAAGTCTTAATTTACCTTTTATAATCAAGTCAGAGATCTTTTCTATGTATGTTTTTAGTTTTTTATTCTGTTTATGTGGTAGGAATATCCATTCTAATATGATATCTTCTCTCTGCATCAAAATCCCTGAAGGATATTCTCTAGATGATAATATAACCAGAATACAGTCTAGGATTGGATCCACACGGTCCACATGTGCTTCTAGTATCCTCTTTTCTACCCATTCTAATTCCTTCTCAGCTTCAGCTGATAGTATTCGTGGACTATTCAAATCCTTATCTCCTTTTACGGCCATTTTCAAGTTTTTCAAATCATGCCCTTCTACTCCAATTATGGTTTGCAGTTGAGAAATCTCTCCTAGTAATTTTTGAAGATCATTAAGAGTCTGGTAGCGATCTCTTCTGATCTGTACTTTTTGTGGTCTAATTTTCTGTAGACCAATTTTATATCCTAAGTAGTTGATAGACTCTCCTTTTTGTATTTTTTCAGGTGCAATTTGTAATCCCCAGCGAGGTAAAACTTCCTTTACTTTCTCAAACATTTTTTCTAATATTTCTCCTTTAGAGTCAGCTAACAATATATCATCCATGTAATGATAGATTATGGATTGTGGAAACTGTTTACGAATTATTTCTAACGGTTTTTGTATGAAATATTGGCACAGGGTGGGGCTATTTAGCATTCCCTGTGGCAAAACCTTCCATTGATATCTCTTCACCGGTTGAGGATTATTATAATTAGGTACCGTGAAGGCAAATTTCTCTTTGTCTTGTTCTTGTAAAGGTATAGTAAAGAAGCAATCCTTTAAATCAATAACTATAATAGGCCATTCTTTGGGTATCAAAGAAGTCAATGGCATTCCAGGCTGTAGAGAGCCCATTGGCTGGATAACTTTATTGATGGCTCTCAGGTCTGTAAGCATTCTCCATTTACCAGATTTCTTTTTGATCACAAATACAGGAGAATTCCAAGGGCTGGTTGATTCCTCAATATGTCCAGCATTTAGCTGTTCCTGAACCAGGCTTTCTAAAGCTTCTAACTTCTCAGAGGTCATAGGCCATTGTCCTACCCAGACAGGTTCCTCTGTTAGCCATTTTAAAGGTAGGGGTTTGGTTCCTCTGTTTGTTCAGCATTTGTATTTTGTTTTTGTACTGCCTGGATATTTGGTCTCTGTCTTGTATAGTACTTAACAGTATTCTTTCCACAATCATGAGGTCGTCTACGGTTCCTATCTAATACAGGAGGAATGTTAATCTGTGTATTCCATTGCTGTAATAGATCATGACCCCATAAATTTATCACTACATCAGCCACATATGGTCTCAACCTCCCTCTCTGTCCTTCTGGTCCTATACATTCAATCCATCTCGTGCTTTGTTTTACCTGAGACAGGGTTCCAGTCCCTAAGAATTGAACATTTACCTCATGCAGGGGCCATCTTTGAGGCCAAGATTTATTAGATATGATAGTTACATCAGCTCCTGTGTCCAGGAGACCCTCAAACAACAGTCTATTATTCATCTTAACTATCAATCTAGGCCTATGACTATTTATAGCAGTTTGCCAAAATATACGTTTTTCATTTCCTTCTGTCATGTTTGATTCAACTTCCATCACTAGTTTGTCATCCAGAGCAGTATGAGTTTTTATAATAGGCACAGAATTTTCTAATTGTCCTGTGGGAAATTGTCTTCCACTGTGACTGGGAATGTTCGAACCACCTGTGACATGGGGGCCTTCGAGAGGCCCCCCAAGGAGTTTCCCGATGGTAAAGGGTTTCCTTGATTGTCTCTGGTCGACCTACACTCATTTGTCCAGTGTCTGTCTTTGCCACTCCTTCTACATAACCCAGGAGGCTGAGGCCTTCTGTTTGATTCATTCCTGGGGGTGTTATTTCTAGGGAAGCTTTGCCTACAATTTCTTTTTAGATGTCCTATCTTACCACAGTTAAAACATCTGACATGTTGATATCTCTTCAAACATTTGGAGATGGCTTCTCCTACCCAAGCTTCTAAGTCACCATAGTAAGGAACACTGTTATCTTGATATCTTCTCTGACCTTTAGATATGGCTTCTCCTATCCATGCTTCAGTCTTATTGTCATTATACTCAATGTTTCCTGTATATAGGACCCATTCATCCAAGGGTGCTGATCGCATTTTTAAAGGCCAAAGCACCTGTTTGCATTGAGGATTCACATTCGCATAAGCTAAAGATTCTATGAGTATTCGCCTAGCATCTATGTCTGCTATCTCTAATTGTACTGCCCTAGATAATCTTTCTAGAAAGATACTAAAATGTTCTCTAGGTCCTTGCTTTATCTTGGTATAGGGTTCTATCCTCTCTCCTAATTCATGAACCTTATCCCAAGCATTCAAAGCTGCTGTACTGCATAGAGACAAGATATGTTCATCATAGGCAGCTTGGGTTTCTGGGTCAGCATAGAGACCCTCACCAAGAATTTTATCTTGGGGAGCTTTATAACCTTTCTTTAAGCCCTGAAGTTCAAGAGCTTTTGCTTCCTCTCTCCATAAAGCCCTCCATTCTAATTGAGAGGAGCTTTCAAGGACAGCTGATATTAATTGATCCCAATCCTTAGGGGTTACCTTGTTATTCCATGCCCATGATTCTACTAATTGCTTCACATAAGGTGAGTGCATGCCATAAGAGACTACTGCTTCCTTTATACCTTTTAAATCTTTCATACGTATTGGTTCCCACTGATATGCAACGACACCTTTTGGATGTTTCTTCGTTGCTGGCTTTTCATGAATAGATACAGGGAAAGCTCCCCTGACCCTAAATGGTGTGGAAAATTTTAAATCTTTTTCATGCCCTGTTACCTGTAGTTCTTCTTCTGATGTATCAGACTGAAGGTCTTCTAAAGCCTGAAATCTATTCACCATTGTTTCTTTGAGTGTCTGAACTTCTTGAATCAAATAACTTTCTAGAGACTTCATTGCATCAGTCAGTTTCTTACTTTCTCCAACTACAAATGATTCCATGTTTTTAATCTTATCATCATTAGATATTATCTGAATGGCGTGTAAACTGCCTTCCAGAAACAATGTTCTATCTCCTAGCTTGCCATTATCCTCAGACATGGAAGAGATTCTGTCATCTAGTCTTTCTATCTGATGTTCCAGTTTTTTAAACTTATTAGTAGCTTCCTCCGACCAGGAGCGAGCTGTTTCTGCTAGTTTGTTAATGCATTGCATTGTTTCTGTTCTGGTTATTGAGGTATCTGACATGAAACAAATTATACCTTTCAGCTAGCCAATGCCATCTTCAATATTCTGAACCTTTCTTTCTATACTTTCTATGCTTTGAATTCTATCATTTTCAATGTTTCGAATCCTTGTTACTAAGTCTCCTATGGTTTGTACAAGTTCCTTATTGTTTGCTGTAATCTCAAACCATTTCTTTAAGAATATCATGTTAATGATGAAACCCATTGCTATTACAAAATAAAAGTATATATTGGTCCAGTCATAAGTTTCTTCTGCTAAAATCCCTTCTACATATGAAGTAAAATAATTCCTAAAGTTCTGCATAGTAAAATTATCTGCCATAGTTATGGACCAATTTATCTCAGATTTTATATCATCTTAAATTGCAAAGGATGTTAACAATTACCTTAGGTGTAATTCTGCTGTCCTGGAACTTTGATGCTTTTAGTTGTATATCTCAGCTTGTGGTAGCTACGCCTGGAGGTGTGTCACCAAATAGCGCCTAGCCGCCGAGGCCAGTCTTATTCCGGTTCTGCCTAGAAGTGTGCCGCCAAATATTGTCTGGCAGCAGATGATCCTTCTGATTCCGGTCCCTGTAGAATAGCTCTTAACAAACTATGACAAGCAGCATTTTGTTAAAAGGGGACTTTTGGAGTTACTTGGAACACAAGACGAAATGCGTGCAAGCCAGGCGGGTGCAGCCTAGAGGCTCTGTGCAAATGCAAAGTCCCGTGCAGAAATGGGCAAAAAATGTTAAGCGGTAAGTGCCTTCTCAGGTCTGCTTTAGCGGCAAAGATCTCCTTTGCAGTAAGGAAGAGGCAAATGTCCCAAAGCTGTGGTGAGTCCACCTGGTTAAACCCTGCCCGTTGGGGAAGGTGGGGGAGGGGGCGGCTTCTGCCGCCTGGGGCGTAACCCAGGTAAATCTGCTTCTGACACCAGATATCGCTATAAATAGATGTTTATTCAGGGAGAAATAACTTACAACCTAGACAGATGAACACCAGGAAATTCAACCCGATCCTCTCCTGTCCGAGTCACGCCAGAAAGAGAGAGCCTTTTCTGGCCCCCTCCGACCTCCTTCCACAGGTCACTTCCGCCCATGGCTCCACCCCCCAATGGGCGTGGTCAGTGCCACAGAAGGACTATCTCACTACAGAATGACAAGTAACAGAAAATACAAATTGTTGCCTTTAAGTATTAATATTAACAGTTTACACTGCCACTGTTTGCATGACATTTTGATAATAATTAACTGTCAATAATGTCAAAATGGCCAAAAGGATAATTGTACAAACAATCTTGTCATAGCCATTATTTCCAAAGATACTAAGAAGAAAACATAACTTATTTGTACCTTCCATTTTATTTTTTACACATCATACTATATAGTCACACTTTTGAAAAACACAGAAAGGCAGACAATTCAAACTCAATCAATAAAATATAAAGTTATTATTAAATATCTGTACATGAGGTAGAAACTGATTTAGCCACTTGAAAATTCTTTCCTCCTATAACTTGAAAATTCTTTCCTCCTATAACTTGTATAAAAATAGTGATCATATATTTAGAAGTGGTTAATTCTTTCAAGAAAGTGTGTGAAGGATCAAAGACTAGGCTCTGCCACTGCAGACTTTCTGATTCAAGCAACCAGCTTATTGGCTATTCTATCTAAGAATCTCTCCTATTGGTAAAATTGTTTCCCCCCTATCATTTTCCTCTGGATATGAGTTTCTACACTGGTGACCATTATTTTGTTTTAAAAAATGGTGTCTTTATTGTATGCATCCTCAAATCCTCCACATTCATACATTACTTTCCCTGTCTCCCAATTTTGTAACAAGAGTCCTTTCTATATGTATAGACAATGACTCAGAAAAACAATGTCATACTTGAAAAAAGTAAACCCAGTAAGATGGTGGTGGATAGTGAAGATTATCCCATCTAGTCACTTTAAATACTTTTTATATTAAATTTACTAAAATTAAACATATATATATATGTTATTTAAAGGAGATATTTTTTCAAATAACTATTTCAAAGTATACATACAAATTAATCGTTCTCATCTACATATGAATTTTAGATTCTGAAACAATACATGATTTCTTTAAATCATACTTTAGTTCATATTAACTTTGGTTGCTTGCTTAATACACTGTTAATGCTTTTGTTGTTGCTCATTCTGTTGCTTAAAACTTTATTTGAAAGATGTTTCCTATACATTTTAAATAGCATCAGTCAACATAGTATAAACATGTAAAATTAAGTTTTAAGTTAAATCTTGGCAACTAATATTTATTTACAATTTGAGTTTTCTCAAATATGAGTCTATGTATTGATGTCTAATTACTGCCTATTGACATCTGAATTTTCATCTGATTATATAATGATATAAACCCCTCCTGAGAACAAAGGCAATGCTTACTAATCTCATGCTATATGTTTCCAACATATCTACAGTTAGTTATCTGTTTTATAAAACAATACAATACAAAACACATGTTATGAAATACACACATTACACTTAATTAATCAAGCATGAAAGTGATTGTTGCTTTCTAGCTATTTCTTCATTATTTGGATTGAATATAATGTTGATCCAATGATACATGAACGAAAACAACAGACTTGACAAGAGAGGATGCTAATACAGTGGACTCTGTGGACCACCTTTCTTGTGTTTTTTTGTTGGTAAGAATCTAGTTTACTAAGTTTGAGCATAGCATTTTCTAAGGACAGCATTCTAACTGTCTCTTCTTCTCTTGCTTACTTCTGCTGCAAGGACTGTTTTCCTACACTAATATCAGCAGTATTCTGATTTGGGAAAGCCATCCATTCTTCACTTATGCTCTGTGGCTCTGCCTTCTGATTAGTACCTTGAAGTTATGCTATTCCTAACTTCATTCTTGTTCTTCCACCTGTTGCTACTAGATCAACCAAGCTACTTGTTTTTGTAATTTTAATTCCCAAATAAAAATGGAGACATGGTTATAGAAACATATTTAATCTATTCTATTGTGACTTCATGGTCTTCAGAAACAACTAAAAGTTCGGTTTTATCCTATTTGTGTCTGCCTTGTGTTTAATCTCTGTTGTTAGTAAAATTTACTGATTTTTTTCAAGCTTATCTATTTTCACCTATCATAATTAACTCATTATTTTGAAACCCTGAATATTCTCTTTCTTTAAATTTTCTCTTGTATGGAACTAGGATCCCGCACTCTCTAAGGAAGTTCTCCAACACTAAGCCCTTGTGAGTAGTCAAGATGATTTTTGTACATAAAACCCCCTGAAGATTTCATGGAAACACTAGTAGAACTGGGGAAACAATTTGTTAAAATAGAAAAATATAATGTCAGCAATGCTCATTAATACCTTTTCTACACACCTGAATTTGCTGATAAATTGTCAAAGCAATCCTATTGTCAGCAGCTACAAAATATTAAATACCTAGTAAAAAATAACTACAAAACTGAAATCCCTGTGTAATAAAAGACACTAACATATTTGGCAGCCTCCTGTATTCATATGTAGGAAGACCTAATATTGTCAAAATTCTGAGACTATAGGAAACTATCTAGAGATTTAATGAAATTTCCCTCAAGGCACCAGTAGCCCTGAGATCTTTGTGGCAGTAACAGGAAGTACAGAGGAAACACTACAAGACATTTGGCAAAGGCTTGTTTTGTGCATGAGAGCAAATACCAGGAAGCAAAAGCTATCCTAAGTGAAAGTAGCAGAAGTGGAATTTTTAAAATATCAGAACGGAAGATCTAATGTAGAGGTTACAATAGCACAATATTGACATAAAAACAAAGACATGAATAAAACACAATAAAGATCCTAAGATGAACATAGCATCTATAGCCAAAAGTTTTCTTACAAAATGTCAGGCACACATACTTTAGAATGAACCTATCCAAAATTTGGTGGATAGAGAACTGGACGTTCACATGCAAAAATTTCATACTTTGATCTACATCTCTCACCTTTTACAAAACAAACAAACAAAAACAAAGCAAAAAAAAACATAAAATGAATCTAAGATCTAAATGCAACTACTGTAATTATGAAATTGCCAGGAGAATACACAGAGGAAGCACTTGAAGACATTAGTGAAGGAAATCGATCTCCAGATAGTAACCTAAGCAGTACAGGAAAAAATAAAATATAGAGAAATTGGATTAAATTCAATTAGAAAGCTTATACAGTGCAAAGGAAACAATCAATACTGAGGAGATAGCTTAGAGAATATGAAAAACTATTTGTCATTATTCATCTGAAAGAGTGGTACTATACAAATTAAATTTTAAAAACTTTAAAAGTGAAAAAAAAAAACCAATCAAGCCAATTAAAAATAGACAAGCAATCTGATCAGGTACTTCTCAAATGAAGAGATAAAAATCCTCATAGTTTACATAAGTGACCTGAAAAATTCTACTAGGGAACTGATATAGCTGATAAGCACCTTCAACAAAGTGGCAGGATATAAGATAAACTAAAAAAAAAAAAATAGTAATTCAGTAGTCCTAGAATATATAGACAATAAATTGACTAAGAAAGAAATCAGAGAAATGTAGCCCTTTACAATAGCCACAAAAAACATAAAATATCTTGGAGTAATGCTAACCAAACAATGAAAGACTTGTATAACAAGAACTTTGAATATTTAAGACAGATATTAAAGAAGATACCAGAAATTGGAAACATCTACCATGCTTTTGGATAGGTAAGATCATGATAGTAAAAATAAAAAATCTTGCCAAAAGCAGTCTACAGATTCAATGCAATTCCCATCAAAAATACAAGCACAATTCTTCACAGACCTTGAAAGAATGGTTCCTAAAACCATGTGATTTCTTCTGTTTGCTGGGGCTGGAACATGGCCCTTTTGATTAGCTAGATCTTTACCTGCTTTCTGGGGTTTTTGTTTACTTTTGGTTTGCTTTTTTTAATCATAATTTTTCATTGAATCTTTGGGAATTTCACATAATGAACACCAATTCCTCTAAACTCCCAATCCCTCCATATTCTTCCTTCTCCCCCCCACCAGTGGTAGCCCCCCAAATGAAAATTTAAAAAAAAAATAAAAGAATCAAAACAAACCAATAAAGAAATACAGAAAGAAAGAAAGCAAACAACCTGCCAAAAACAGAAGAAAAAAATAAAACAATCTGTCTTTCTTGCCTCTCTAACACCTCTTAATTCATCTTGGTGGCACTTGGAAGGCCCATGAGTCACACAGTGTATCCTTTTGTCCAATCAGCTTTACTTGTAAATGTTCATTGCAATGAATCACTGGTCTGGTTCAAGGCCTCTGGTTCATTTTGATTAAGATCACTAGAGTACAATAATATTTTCATAACATCTCATAAAATGTGCTATTGACTAATCTCCATACAGTATTTGACTTTGACTCTCTGTTTGTGCTAGTTGTACTGGTCTCTGACCTGTAAAGGTTTTGACCCCTTTGTTAACTAAAAATCAGAGAACTGATAGGTAAGCTGTATATATTGTGAGTGAGATTAGATGACTTTCAGGAGGCTTACATAGAGTTTTAATACTTGCTACATTTATTTAATTATTTTGTGGAATCATGGTGCAGATTTGCCATAGTATCCCTGTGAAGGTAAGAGCAGTACTTGCAGAAGATGGATGTCTCTTTTCAACATGGAGTTTCAATGAGTACAATTCAGGTTGTCTAAGGGATATTACATGCTGAGCCTTCTGTCTTAAGGTTTTTAATGCTGTTAAGAGACAATGTGCAAGGCAACTTTTGTTGTTAGATTTTCTCTTATTATAGCACCATGCCAACATGTTATTTGTTCTACTTGTTTTACTCTTTTGGTCACCTGTCACCAAGCTCCCAAATAAATCTATATAGAGTCTTATTATTACTGTTAAATGCCCAGCCTTAGGTTGGCTTGTTTCTATCCAGTTTTTCTTATATTATTCAGACTAACTTTTGCATCTTGGATTTTTCCTTTTCTTATTTCTGCATATCTTACTTTCATTCTTATTCTGTGGCTGGCTGGGTGGCCGGGTGGCTGGGTGGCTGGGTGCTGACATCCTCCTCTCCTTATGCTCTTGTTCTCCCTTCTCCTTTCTCCTTCTATTTATACTCTCTGCCTGCCAGCCCTGCCTATCCTGTCTCCTATCTCATTATTGGCTGTTCAGGTTTTTATTATGTCATCAGATGTTTTATACAGTCAAAGAAGCACAGCTTCACAGAGTTATACAAATGCAGCAGAAATAAAATCAGCACATCTTTACATCATTAAACAAATACTCCAGAGCATAAACAAAAGTAACATAGGTTAAAAATAGCACTTATAAAAGCTGTTCAGATCTCTAACTATTTTCAGCTTTGTTGACTGCAACATACTTCCATCACTTGGGTTGGTTCAACTCCCTGTTAGGGAATTCTCATGGTTATGGCATCTCCAACATCTTGGAGCCTCCAAAGCAATACAAGCTTTCACTTCACAGCTTCACAAAATGGCTTCTTTAGGCCTCTATTCAGGGACATCCCTGATACACACCTGGCTTCATCAGCTTTCCTTAGTCTATGAGGAAAGTTCTGTATCACCTCTCTTCTATCACTGATTCAAAAGCCAGAACCACATGGCCAAAGTTGGCAAGATCTACAGCTTGCTGGGGCTACAACAAGGTCCCCTCATTCCATTACATCTTCACCATCTTTCTTTTTTGCATGGTCTTCTTACTAAGCTTGGCTGTCTTGATTCTGGATCTGTAGACCCGTTTGGCCTCAAACTCAGAGATCTTTGAACTTTTTCCTCTGGAGCACTGGGGTTGAAAATGTGCACCACCACACTGAACTCTAAGATTTTTCTTAATTCTTTTTCACAAGTTGAAAACTCAGATGGATGGTGTCTGGCTCTGAGGTCACCACTCCCTCATTTCATTTCTTAATATGTGTATCTCATTGAACACAAGGCTTATTCCCATTATAATTTCTTGTGTTCCTTCTCTCCTGAAATTTTACATTTTGTATTTTTCTTTGTCCAGCCTGTTCCTTTTTATTATAAATCTTTTTTAGTGACCAATAATAACCATATTACAGAGCCAATACTAGGGTATTTTGAGATTTCCTCTGCCAATGGAATTAATCTAAATATCTTCACTTTAGTTTCAGGCAGACTCTTTGGACAAGAGTAAAAAGCAGCCACATTTTTTTCACCAAAATATCACAAGATATTTCTCCTCTGAAACATCTTGACCCAGGCTCACACAGTTCAAATAACCCTTATTACGTCTTTCTTCCATGCTCCTACTAGTATGACCCATTTCGCAGAACTTAAAACATTGCACTACTTTCAAACTCAAACTCCCAAAATCAATATTATTGAAAAAATAAACATGGTCCAACATATCACAGCAATGCCCCAGTCCCTGGTACCAAGTTCTGTCTTAGAGTTTCTATTTCTGTGAAGAAACACCATGGCCAAAACAACTATTATAAAGATAACCATTTAAGAAACAATGGCAGCTCTTTTTCCAGCACCATGTGTGCTTCATGGCTCTGTATCCCACCTTGGTGATGGTGTTCTAAACCTCTTAACTGTAAGCCATCCCAAATAAATGTTTTCCTTTATAAGAGTTGCTGTGGTCATGGTGTCTCTTCACAATAATAAAAGTCATCACCTCACTGAAATTTTACTTGGTTATTAATTATTTGTTTTGTTTCTGTTTACAAGAGTATGAGTATGTTGATATCTATTTTCTTCTGCATTATAACCCCAAACATCTTTGTTTTGTTCCTTCAATTATTAATTTTGTTTAATTGTTACTCTTTAGCTATCTCCTGCCTTGTGCATCTTGTTAAAACACTTAATTTTTTGTCAAAAAGGCATGTTCCAAGCTCCACTTATATACTCTAGTAACTTATCTTTGTTGTCAACATGGCACATTTGGGGAGAGGATACTTCAATTAAGGAATTCCCTCAGCAGATTTGCCTGTGTGTATGTCTGTGTGGTATTTCCCATATTGTTGATTGATATGTGAAGGCCTAGTTTACTGTAAAGGGTACCATTTTTGGGCACAGGGTCCTGAGCTATATAAAAAGGTTGCTGAATGTGTGCCTGATCACACACCAATAAACAGAGTCCAACCACAGTTTTTATTTCAGTTCCTATTTGAGTTCCTGCTCTGAATTCCCATAAAGATGGATTGTTATCTGGAAGATAACAATTTGTCTACAAGACAAATAAACTGTTTCCTCCCTAAAGTTGTTTATGGTTACTGTTTTATCACAGCAACAGACGAACAAATCAGAGCATTTTCAGTTATTTATCCAAAGAACCTGATTGCTCTTATTGGAGAATGTTGTATAAGCACAAATCTGAGAGCTATAAATATTGCTTTTTATGCCAATAATATTGTTTTCAGTAACATAAACCTCTTGAGTTCTAGTCAAATTCCTTTTAAATAAGTTGTTACATTTTTTACTATGTATAATTTATTATATATGTACATTATGATCTTTTAACATTTTGTCTGCTGAAGGATATCTTATTGCTTTGGGTCTGGAGATATTGCAAATTTTGTCAGTGTGAGCATCTCACTTCTTAGATGTGTCATTGCAGAACTAGAGCTGTGTTTTCCAGACAGAATTTATCACTCTAGATTTCATTTCAAACAGCAACATATTAGGTATTGAGCTTTTCTGCGTCCTTGTCAGTATATGATATAAATATTTGTTTTCAGTGGATTTTGATGAATGGATAATAGATAAAGAAATAAGAGAAAGAAATTGAGTGCTTTTTTAGTATGCTTACAGCTTGTGCATTATTTTCTGAGTTTAATATGCTAATGCTAAAATTTGCAGCTAAAGTACACAGTATAATCAATAACTCAGCATTTCCTTATTTCTCCTTCTCCTTTTTAAATATCAGTTTATAGGTAATTATTTCGTTAAAGATTTTTGTGGTCTCACTGGCTGGATTAAGTCACCTACTGACAGGTTTTTATCAGCTCCCTGTTCATATGTCCAACTATCACTTACCAAAATTAAATCGAGAGCAGATAAGCAACTTAAACAGACTTATATTAATGAAATATAAGCAGTCATCAAAAGTCTCCCCCCCCAAAAAAAAAAAATTCCACGGCCAGTTGGCTTCAGTGTAGAATTTGTAGAATTCTTCCAGAAATTCAAAGAAGAACTAATACCAATACACCTCAAATTGTTCCCTACAATAGCAGAAGGTTCATTACCAAACTCTTTTTGTAAGGTCATAATTACCTTGGTACTCAAGCCATACAATGACACAACTAAGAGAGAAAACTACAGACCAATATACTTCATATGTCCCAACAACTAACATTTCATAATAATATTACTGTATTTAGTTGGTAAACAGCACTCATCATCAGTTTGCCTAAAGCTCCATGATATTTATTTTGTCTGTACATTACCTCCAATAACTTTTTTTATACTTCTGACATATAGATGTAAGATGTACACAAAGTAATTTAAAATTACTATGTTAATAATCAAATCTTTCAAACAAGGATATTTATTTTAAATTTCCATATTCTTGTTTATGAAATAGGCAATTAATTCAAATCAATTCTATGACTCTAGATTTTGAGTTGTAGGAAATGTAAATGTCATAGTTATAAAGAAGAGATATTTTTCATGTCCAACTCAACACACTTAAAGATATAATCTTTTAAAGTTGTTAATAAAGTATATGATTTAACTATAGCTATAAAAGCAAGGTTAAGCATACATTTCCTTTTACAAAAAAAAATAATTGTTTTCATTCTCCATGGACAAACATTCTCACACACCTTTATTAATTTAATCTGTCTTCTAAATAAATATTAGACTTTAAGTATTATTACAAAAAGTTTGTGACTCTATCTTGATAATAATCTAGGTTTGAAGACTAGAGACATAAGAAGTTACTATCCTATTTCCCAACAACTATTTCTTTGTTTGGGATATTACCAAAATTGAATCAACTGAAACATAATGATTCTGAATTTGGTTCTTACTAGTCTGTCCTTTTGTTTCCGAATCACTCAAAAACTGAATTGCCATCCTAGAGCCTTCATCTAGTAGTTGATGGAATCAGAAGCAAGCACCCAAAGCTAAGCACTGAATCATATTCCTGGAATCCACTTGTAAAGAGGGAAGAGAGATGAGAAAAAGAGTCAAGACCCTGCTGGAGAAACCTACAGAAGTAGCTGACTTGAACTATTGAGATCATATGACCCCAGTCATAATATTGGGGAACTAGCATTGGAATGAACCAAACTCTTTGAATGTGGGTGCAAGATGGGAGGCCTGAACAGTTTATGGGACCTCTAACAGTGGAATCAGTATTTATCCCTAGTGCTCAAATGGACTTTAGCAGCCCATTCCTTTTGTAGGGAACCATTTCATCCCAGATATGTGAGGCAGGGCTTAGTCACACCCCCTCTCTTTAATGATATGACAGACTTTGATGATCTCCTATGGAAGGCCTCACCATCTTTGGGGAGCAGGTGGGAGTAGTTGGGGGGGTAGTTGGAAATGGGTATGGAAGAACGGGAGGGAGAGGGAATGGGGGAGGGGATTGATATGTAAAATGATTGTTTCCAAATAAAATAAACTGAAATAAACAAGAATTAAACTCAATATATTTAATGAAAACAATGTTACATCACAAATTTATGTTCAAATTTATGGCTAGACCAACACAGAAGATTGTGATTCACTTGAGATAATTGCTCAGAATCAAACTCAAGTCCTTTACTAGAGCAGTACTAACACTTAAAGGCCTTCTTTCCAGGGCCCCAAGTTTAATTTTATGTGTAGAAACAACACAAAAGAATTGAAAAAAGTTCAATCATTTTACAGCATGAACGGTAATTCAGATCAATTTAAGCTCCTTGTTCTTAATTCTGTCATGGTTGGAGAGTTTATCTAAATAGCTGTCTTTGAAAGTAACCTATCTCCTTCACTTTTAATCAAAAATTGGAAAGCTGCTCAGATACAAGCTGTGTTTTTAGCTATATTTAGCTTATATTTCTCAGTAATTGTATAGTTCATATACACAGCCTGATGGAAGCAAGCCTTCTAGTCTCTGATTATTTTGTGAGGAGAAGGGTTTATAGCTTAACAAGAAAACTTTGTGAGCAGTGATGTAATCATGTACAACAAAACTAATAAAATATCCATTGCTTTAACATTAGTATCATCTATATATTAGTTGTTGCTTATTGTTCTTATGAATTAAACTGTTACTGTGCCAACTTTAAGAGAAATGTAAATGCAATAATGATAGAATTTCCTATGAATTATAACATATATTCTTGATTTTCTTCCAGTAGAAGATTAACCAATAGAGTAAGAAAATATTGACAGTTGCAAGATTTACTGTGACCCCATGTAAAGCCTATGTATTAAAAATAAATGCAATTTGTAAATATTTTAAAGTAATTTACTTTGTGAACATCTTATACATATAATAACATGCTCTATATTTGGTTCTCTCTCTCTCTATCAGCACCATTGAGGTGAAACTGAAGAGCTGAATAAAGTTATATGAAGATAGGACAGTGTCCCCAGGACACTGTTAAATCAGAACTGCAGAGGACATAATGATAGAAGCCTTTTCCTGCTTCCAGTCAAATCAATCAATTACCTCAGCCTCATCATGCACTTCCAGTTTGCCAGATGAGAGAATGAAAATTACGGAAACATTTCTAGGAGGACCAAGATACTTTTTATCATTTAGATCACACTGTTTCCCCTCAGGAACATGTAAACTTCAGAATAGCAAGGCAAGTTTATTGTGCCTGTAATAATTGGTGTATGTGTGGAATTTAGAACATGGTAAATCTGCAACTCCATTTAAGGTAACATATAATTTACAATATAATCATCTTTGTATTGCTTTCCATACAAAGCAAATTTAAACATTGTTCATTTTTTCCATTTAATTTATAATTATTGTGAGTCTATGTGTTGGCACAAGGATTTCCAACCTGAAAGTTAAACACCCCAATCAGAGAAACTTGGGAAAGAATGGTGTTAGAATTTAAGAGTACACAACTCCCTCTGAGTAAGAAGCCCATGAGTGTTGACCTTTGATTCTGATTAATTCTTATCATTCTAGTTTACTTTGTCAATTATGAAACATCATTATGGAAGAAACATTTATTTTAACTTCTGCTTCCAGAGAGAGAATTCATAATGTTGGCAGACCCATGGCAACAGGATGCCCTAAACAGGAAGCTGACAGTCATCTATGCTCCAGCAAGGCTCCATTTCTTAAATGTTCCATAACATCCCAAACAGTGCCACCAATCAAGACCCATTTTTTGAGTACAAGAACCCATGCTGGGGAGTGGGGGGGGATCTCTCATTCAAACTAAAGAGTAATCTTTATTTTCCATGAGTAAATTTATATTACAACGCCAGATTAAGTATGAATTGTAGTCTGAGGTAATGAAGTATCATTCTCTTCCCAAGTCTATACTCACTGACATTAGCTAAAGAATCGGGATTTAAGAGGTTCCAACAAAGTTCAAAATCAACACAACCTTATTCAAGAAACTAGGAAATAACAAATATAAACTAAAACTATGGATCTTATAATTTGTGTACTTGTGTTTGGGGTCTTAATATTAGAAATGCCTGTGGGTAGTAGAACCCCTTCAACACTGGTGTCTCCCAAAATGGGATACTGCATTGGATAAACTGTACAGAATTTTAGAATTTCTGGCAAATTTAAAGCTGTCATTGATGAAAATGGGACAATAAAGCAGAATAGAGCATAAAGAGTGAGAATGTATGGTCTGAAATTGATGTTAGCTTCATTAAATATACATAGGATGCTAATCTCTTTCTTAAATGAGGTGTGAACATGCATCTGAGTGACATAAAACTAATTTATACAGAAGGCAGGCTCTTAGAATTGATTTCATCCTTGAAGCATGTGCTAGCACAGAATAAAATTATGTGACACACAGGACTCCACTGTTAAAATATATATAACTAGAAAAACTTACTCAAAATAGCACATTGAATGTTGTGCATGAAAGCATGATACTAAGACAATTACCATGATTATGTGAGTGAATATCTGGTTAACATGTCAAAATATTTTAGTATTTCCAATGGTTTTTCTCCTTTTAAAGAAATTGTCTGAGCATGATCAAAGGGTTAAAACTTCTTTTTTCCAGCCATGGCGTGTATAATGGAAGATATTCTGCTGTTCCAGAGCCAAAAGAGATAAGTGGAGGAGTCTGGATATTTGCCCAGTTTTTCCAATTTAAAATCCGTGGGAAAATAACTTCCATCTTTTTTTCCAGTTTTTCCTGCGGTATTTTTTCCTATATATGCTTCTTACTCTAAGTTTTTTTAGGAAGGGAAGTAAAAGACCTATATAATAAGAAATTTGTGACTCTAAAGAAAGAAATTAAAGAAGATACCAGAAAATGGAAAGATCTCCCATGCTCTTGGATAGGTAGGATAAACATAGTAAAAATGGCAATCTTACCAAAAGCAATCTACAGATTCAATGCAATCCCCATTAAAATCCCACCACAATTCTTCTCCGACCTTGAAAACATAATAATCAACTGTATATGTAAAAACAAAAGATCCTGGATAGCCAAAACAACCCTATACAATAAAAGAACTTCAGGAGGCATTACCATTCCTGACTTTAAGCTATACTACAGAGCTATAGTTCTGAAAACAGCCTGGTATTGGCATAAAAATAGACAGGTAGACCAAGGGAATCGAATTGAAAATCCTGATATTAATCCACGCACCTATGAACACCTGATTTTCGACAAAAGAGCTAAAATTATACAATGGGGCAAAGACAGCATCTTCAACAAATGGTGCTGGCACAATTGGATGAGGGTGTGTAGAAGACTGCAGATAGACCCATGTCTGTCGCCATGCACAAAACTCAAGTCCAAATGGATCAAAGACCTCAACATCAATCCAGCCACATTGAACCTCTTAGAAGACAAAGTAGGAGGTACCCTTGAACAAATTGGTATAGGAGACCGCTTCTTGAACATAACTTCAGGGGCACAGACACTGAAAGAAACAATTAATAAATGGGACCTCTTCAAACTTAGAAGCTTCTGTAAGGCAAAGGACACAGTGGACAAGACCAAACAGCAGCCCATAGACTGGGTAAAGATTTTCACCAATCCAATATCTGACAAAGGGCTGATCTCCAAAATATACAAAGAACAAAAGAAACTAGTAAACACAACACCAAATAACCCTATTAAAAAATGGGGTACAGAACTGAAGAAAGAATTCTCAATAGAGGAAATCAAAAAGGCTGAAAGACACTTAAGAAAATGCTCCACATCCTTAGCTATCAGGGAAATGCAAATCAAAACAACTTTGAGATACCATCTTACCCCTGCCACAATGGCTAAAATTAGAAACACCAGTGATGACTTATGTTGGAGAGGATGTGGAGAAAGTGGAACACTCCTCCACTGCTGGTGGGAGTGCAAACTCATACAGCCATTTTGGAGATCAGTATAGCGGTTCCTCAGGAAAATGGGAATTAGTTTACCACAGGACCTGGCAGTCTCCCTTTTAGGCATATACCCAAAGGATTCACATCCATGCAACAAAGACATCTGTTCAACTATGTTCATACCAGCTCTATTTGTTATAGCAAGAACCTGGAAGCAACCTAGAAGCTCCTCAATTGAAGAATGGTTAATGAAGATGTGGCACATCTACACAATGGAATACTACTCTGCAGAAAAAAATAATGGTATCTTGAAATTCGCAGGCAAGTGGATGGCACTTGAATAAACCATCCTGAGTGAGGTAACCCAGTCACAAAAAGAGGAACACAGTATGTATTCACTCATATATGGATTTTAGACCTAGAGCAAAGGATCTCCAGCCTATAATTCACATCACCAGAGGAACTAGGATACAAGGTGTATTTAAGAGATTCATATAAAGTCCCTCACAGAAGCAAGATGGGTCAAGACACTCAGAGCACAGGGGAAGTGTTGGTGGGGGGCAACGAATGGAGAGAGAAGTAGGGGAAAATGAGGAGGAGGAAAGGAAAACATGTGCGACCAGGAATATTGAGCCTGGTTAGGAATAGAAGATAGGAAAGAGAGAGAGAGAGACAGAGACAGAGAGAGAGAACATAAAAGAGGGAGCCAATTGGTTTGAAGATAAAATTTAACACAAAGAAAGGTCTAGAGATCTACAAGACTGCTCCCAACTAACAATTTGTGCTCCGTGGAAAGGCTATCATAAATGCCCTTCCCGGATAGTGAGATCAACATCTAACTTCTCCATGGAGCCCTCAACTAATGCCTGTTGAAAACAGGATCAAACACCCATACATAAACACTGAGTTGAACTAGAACCCAGATTCAGATGGAGAGGATAAGACCAGGCAGCAGAAACACATACAGACAGCTTACCTGAACAAAGAGGAGCTAATGGGCCACCAGACTGATAGCTGGGAAGCCAGCATGAGACTGACTCAGGCTCCCCTGAATATGGGTCTCAGCCAGAAGGACTGAGCAGTCTAAGAGTCCTCAGGCAGTGGAGCCAGGATGTATCCCTGGTGCACATAAGGACTTTGGGAACATATCCCCCATGGAGGGATACCTGCCTTAATCTAGAGACAGGAGAGAAGCCCTAGTCCCTACTTCACAGGACCTGTCAGATCTGCATGACCCCAACTGGATGGCATTCCCCTATATATGGAATTGGGGTGGGGGGATGGGAGGGGAGGGTGTTTAGAGTGCATATGAGAGTTCAGAGAAGATAAAAGGGAGGGAAGGAAGGAGAGAAGGATGGAGGGAGGGAGGGATGGAGGGATGGAGAGGGAACTGGGGTCGACATGTAGAATAATAAATTAAATTAAAAAAAATGCTTTGAAGTTGAAGGACAAGTTACTGGGGAAAAGGATTTTTATTTTTGCTTCCACAGAAAATGAAAAGATGTGGATTCCTTCCAGACTAATTGGTTTGATCACGCCAGACTGCCTGAAAAGGAGTACAAGGTGATCCTACATTCAAAACAGCTGGACAAAGCAGCCCTACAGACTACAGGCAGGGTTTCTGAATCTTCTTGTAGTGCCCCTTACCAGCAGGAAGTAGTTTGGAAAGAACAATGCCAAAATTCCCAAATATTGTGTATAAATGTTTGTTTTCATTTAATTGGACTATGTTATATAAAATAAATTAAAAAAAGACTGGAAATGCATAGGGAATCTGGATCCTATATAGTGTTGTATTAACTTTACATTTGTTGATTCCTAATAAACAAACAATAGCTACTGAAAAAAAAAAAAAGAAAAAAAAAAAACAAAACAGAAAAGTGACAACGAAAAAGAAATAAGCCTGAGTGAGAGTTAGGAAACTATCTGCAGGCAGAAACCTCCAGGAACAGCTGCCATGGGGAAAGCAAACTCCCAGCTGTGAGTGGCTGTGAGTGCCAGGCTGAATTAAGGTCCTGCACTAAGAATGAGGACCTAAAGACTGTGTCACAGAGAGGCTACTCTCTTCTTGGCTCTGACCCTCAATTCATATGACACCCTGTATTGAAACAATAGTCTGGAGGCTGGAGAAAGACAGCATGGTATAGAAAGCGGTGCCACAGTAGTATCAGAAGCAAAACTGTGGCCAGTGTTGTCTTGGCTAAAGTTGCAAATATCAGGATGTATGAGCCCAAGGGTATAGCTCAAAGTACTGCCATTGTCCATTGAGGACTGATTTAGTGTCCTGAAGGACCACTACCTGAGTGAGCAACAATAGTGGTTACCAAAAGGTGGAAGGTGAACAAGAGCACCTCCTGGCGAACAGATGCAAGATGCTGTGGTACAGTAGCAGAAGACCAAAAATAAATAAATAAATAAATAAATAAATAAATAAATAAATATATAATCAATCTGCGTTTCGGTCTAAGAATGGAAGAGGACATCCTGCGACCAAGGTTAGCACAAGTCAGGTCTTGCTTTTCCAAACACCTCACAGCTTTGACACTAAAACCTGTGCACTTAGTAAAGTACCATCCTAGCACTGTGAAGTGCTAGGTACCGAGGGAGACACCCCAAAGCTCTGAAATGGGAAACTCCTACATGAACTGAGTCTGACACAGAAGCTCCTTTAGGCAGGGAAGCCATTCTGATCTAACTGTTTTGAATTAGAGGATTAGTAGCCTCTCCACACCTGCTGAGCCAGCTTCAAAAGGCAGCTTAGAGGGGGTGGGGGAGAGCGGCTATACAAGAAGGAGAAATACTGATGCCTTGGCTGTGCATGAAGGTGAAATGCTAATGCTGTGGTACTTCATAGTTAATTGTTTGACTCAACTTTTCTATCCCTTAATGGGTTGTTAGTACTGCTCTTTAGTTTTCTACATTTATTTTATCGTATTAAATTGTTATTCATCATTCATTTCATGTATTTCTTTAGTTTAAGTTTACTCTTTTTTCCCACATTTTGTTCTCACCATTACTTACCCCTTAATTATTAATGCTTTCAATAAATAATAAACTTCTAAAGAAAAACAAAAAAAAAAAAAAAAAGGAAGGGGAAATATCACCATAGGCATTGGATATGTGTCCCTTGCCAATGTATGTCATTCCCCACAACTTGTCATATTACAAATGTGACATATCAAAATAAAACCAATTGATTTATACAACAACAGATTCAAATGGATCAGTGGAAGCTCCCTTGTGGCTCAGTGTTGCCTCTCATCCATACGATTTGAGGTTCAATCCCAGTACTACAAGTACTACTATTATTATCACTCATAACAATATATATATACATATATATATATATATGTGTGTGTTTGTGTGTGTGTGTGTGTGTTACTTAAAACCATTAACCTGACGTCACTTTGATATATTAAAGGAGCATGCTGTATCTGCAGATGTTACTCCTGAATACCCATTTAGATATATAAATAAATATGAAAAGATATGCCCTTCAGTATTACCATTGGACACAGAAATTGTCAAAATATTAATAGAAACATGATTTACAAGTGACCAAGGGAAAATGAAAGAGACTTCTGCCATCTAAGTAATACAGATCATATGAATAAGTGTATGAATGCATATATAAACATACATATATACGTACATATGTCCAATTTTGAGAAAGATGTCATGTTTGATGTTTATCTGGGTTATTACACCCTATTTCTAATGTTACAGAAAATGTTGTAAAAGTCACACAAATTAATGTGAATTGTTTATAAATAACCAACTTACCATGTTTTATGCTGTCTGTTTTAGTCAGAGTCAGGCACACAAAGCAGAGCCATTCCTTATATTACTGCATGGAAGAGTGAGAGAAAAGAAGAGAGGCCATAGCTAGTTTGCTTTCTTTCCTTTAATCTCCCTGGGAGTAGAAACCAAAATATAAATTTCTACCTGTGGCAGAAAGAGCAAATTAAAGAAAATGAATCCTAACACTGACATAAACAGAACAATCATCTGTCAATCTTTCTTTGTGCTTGTTTATGGATTATATTTGTTTGTAATATTTTGATACAGTGGGGTTACCATGGTGAGCTCTTGGGGCATCTTAGAGACTATTTTTCATTACGCTATTTCTACCCTCAGCTGCTGAAAATTCTACCTTAGGAAAATAAATATTGTTTGGAAGCAGGAGACGAAATGGAGTGGGATTTGTATAGAATGGGTAAAGCAGGGCCATGAATAATGATGAAAGACTTTATTTCTTTCCTAAGGCATTCAACCATTTTACTGGAAGAAAAACCAATGGAATGTCTATAGGAAAACTTTCCTGTTGAGTAATAAACCCAATAGGTTTGTTTGAAATATCTTTTGATTCATCTAAATAGATGTCAACCATGGCATGGCAGAAAGATAACACATGTTTAGAATAAAAATGGAGTTAATATTGTGTTCAAATTGAAACAGTAAATAACATGTCCTCATAAAGTCAAATGGGGTCTAGAATCTGTCTGAGCAGTTGCATTTCTGTCTAGTCTTGTCACTCCCTTGACAGGAAAATCAGGTGTTCTATCACACTCTTTTGTCTGAATAATATTGTGTCAAACTGAGTAGTTTGACTTTTGTTGTTTTAAAACTTCTCTGGGGAGTGTTCTTTCTATTTATATTTTAGCACACTGTTTTCATATTGATTATTAAAAACAGAATAAACACATTTCACTCATAACAATTTGAAATCAGTATCAAATTATAATTAATTAAAGTTATTCAAGTATTGTGCATGCTTTGGGCACACACACGCCAGGGCTAATGTGAGGTCAGGGGACAATTTGTGGGAGCCAATCCTTCCTTGTGGCTATAATTCAAATCCTCAGGACAACATCTTGTTCTACTAAGCCATCCCATTAGCAAAGTATGAAATTAATCTCACTTGTTTTTTTTTTTTTTTTGGTTTGGTTTTTCCAGACAGGGTTTCTCTGTATAGCTTTGGAGCCTATCCTGGCACACACTTGTAGCCCAGTCTGGCCTAGAACTCACAAAGGTCTGCCTGCCTCTGCCTCCTGAGTGCTAGGACTAAAGGCATGAACCACCTCCTGGCTGACCTGCTTTGATTTAGCCCAGTCTCACCCTATGCTATTTTCCTATACTGCTTAACTAATTCCAATATTATTTAGTATCTTCCAACACTCTATTCTTACACAACATTTGGATATTTCAACTACAACAAAAGCCTCACATACAAAAGACATTTGTTTATTTTGTTCTAAGATGTATTTCAAGAGTCTAAAACAAATCCCTGGTAGACAGTCACCAAATATATTGAAAATAATAAATCATTTGGATTTATTGTTGCTGATACAGCATGCACATACACACCATTTAATTCCATGGAGAGGACATGCCAGGCAAGAATCTTAACCAATGTTCTTGGCTTCAATGCACATACTGATTTGGATGGGAAGTAAAATATAGATTATTCATAAATTATGCAAATGTGTTGAGTTTACAGACTGGTAAAACTTGGCAAGTGGGTGATAAAAGAGGAGACAAGGAATCGTGTAAAATAAATCCTTAAAAAATGAAAGTGAATATATTTTCCTTTTTGTTTTATCAGTCTTTTTAATACTAGAAAAACTAAAGTGTTGTGGTGGGCTGAGTTTTAGGTTTAATATTGCAGTCGAAGAAAATGGCCAGTGAAATGGTGCCTTGTATGGTTAAACAGGCAAACAGGGAAATGGAACCAGGGCAGCTAGATCTGAGACACCAATATATTGGAAAGCTCTGCTGCTTAAGGTTGCAGCCTACCATGTCCAGACAGGTCTGAGCTTGGTACAAAATGGAAGATACCCTTCCCCCAGCATCGGCTTCCTACAATCATATGAGTCTGACCCTATTTGAAGGCTGAGCTTGGATGCCTGACTTAAGTGTGACCTTTGACACAGTTCCCTGCAAATGCTTTCCCCCTGACTCCCATGTGATAATTAGGTGTGGTGTTCCCATCTGTATAAAGGAACCCTGCTGCCACATGCAAATGAAACATACTATTCGCACCCATTATGTGATGTCCCAGCTGCTGTCCTCATCCTGTATGTTCACCTCCCTCTAGAACAAAGTTGAGCTGCCAGGATGAAGCTGGCTCCCAAAAGACTATTTCTGTCAACTCACAGCCATACAAAGACCTGCATGCCACCTGTCTCTGCTCCCTTTTTTTTTCATGGACTGATGGCCACTGAATGGACCAAGAGGAAAAGGAAGACCTCACTGTGGGTGAGACCCACACACGGGGTCATTTAATTGAGTACTGTTTGTATTGAAAATTTTAATAACAGGATAAGGTTTATGAAAGCACAGTAACCTGAAACTAATTTAAGATAAAATGCACAATGAATCAGTGTTTGCTACAATGCTCAAATGTGCTTCATTCACCTATTCCCTGTAGGCTTAGTTCCCAACACACAGCATGCTCACTTGCATTGCACATGCTGTACTGTGTGGGTTTGACACCAGTGAATATGGCCCGAAACACTTCAACTCAGATTTGAGGTTTGTATGTTACAAACTATACTTATACTGAGCATACAAAGTATCTGTTTTTATGGAAAGATAACATTATTTGAATACAGAAATCAAGTTAAGATTTCTATGGATTATACTATGTTAAAATGCTCAATTTTAAATTTTACTATTCCAGATAATGGCTTGAATTTCACAGGGAATATGAAGTGAATTGCAGTTTGAGATGAGGATAGAACTTATAACACATTTTGGATTGGTCCTAAACACTTTTTAGTGCCAATTATATATGTGAAGTGTCATCCCCAGTATTAACAATTACAAAATCAAAATACAAAACACTGAAAAATGTGGCTGATACATTCTGCAACACCAATATTGGCAGAGATTTAAGTTAGTCAGAAAAAAATAAAAAGCATTTCAAATATATTGACAGAAAAAATCTGGACACTGTACGGTATTATATTGTCTTTGTATTGTTTAACTGCTTAGGAAATAATAATAATAACTGTTAAAGAAGATGCTGCTAAATCAATCTAATTTATATATTTTTAAAAATGCTTTGACTCCAAAATTTAAGTATAAGGACAAGTTACTGAGGAAAAGTATTTCTATTTTTGTTTCCACAGAAAATCAAAAGCTGTGGATTCCTTCCAGACTAATGTGGTTTGAGCAAGCCAGACCCCCTGAAACAGAGTACCAGGTGATCCTACATTCAAAACAACTGAACAAAGCAACCTTACAGACTACAACCAAGATTTCTCCATCTTCTTAGGATCCCCATGACAGCGCCCCCTATCAGCAGGAAGTAGTTTGGAAAGAATGACGCCCAAATTCCCAAATATTGTCTGTAAATATTTGTTTTCATTTAAATGGGGTTGGTTATAAATGGTTAATGACCACAGCCAATCTTTTTAAAGGTAAAAAGGGAATTGTGGTATAGATATGAATACTTTGTATTGGAATGAATTTTCATTTATTGATACAATTAGTGTCAATTTTGTGATATGAATATTTCTCCTCTTGTTAAGGTATTGTGTTTATATAGCTCAGTTAGAAATGTAATGTATAATTCAGTACATATTATAGATAGTTACCTATAATAGTCAAAACTTAAGTTACTTAGGAATTCCAGATATACAGACATGTATTGTAGATAAATAGGCATTCTTCAAAACTCTCAAAGGCCTACAGAATATGTCATTTTAAATGGTTTAGGGTTTTTCTTGATAGTGAGAACTGCTCCTGGCAACACCACCTGCACCAAAAAGAAAGATGGAAGATGGACATCGAAGAAACGCATTATGAAGTTTACTTCCAATATGGCAAGACTAACCATTTGGACAAGATACTGCCCTTGTCTGGACTGTTTGACTTTATGATGTGTAAACTGGACATGCAGGACCCACAGAAAAGTGACTGTTGATTCAAGATGGACATTGTTACAGAGTTCCTGCTTCATGGAAGAATCTGCCAGACAATCTGCAGGACACAGAGAAAAATGACTGACAAACTGCAAATACAAGAAGACACTTTAAAGTTTCATGCTTTGCTGAAGAGTCTGTCGGACACACTATGGCCTATGTCTTGAAGATGGAAGATTACAGAAGAACTTCAGGTGACTGACAGGGCAAGATGTCTCTGTCATTTCTAGAGTTATGTATTATCCTTCTGTGGTCTTTGACGGAGTTGAAGACAGGTAGTTATGGTTATAGTTTTCCTAAGTTAGGATTAAAGATAAGTTACATATAGGACTTTAGACTCACAAATATAGGATTGATGATAGAATAGTTTCTTAAATCTTGCTAAATGTTAATGGACTAAATAGTGTTAACTATGATTCTTATTTGATAACTGTTGTGTTATATATTTTTCTGTGTTAATGTTAAAACTCTTCTTTTAGTCAGAAAACAGGAGATGATGGGAGATGTCATTCTGTATATATTTCTCATACTGGTTAATGAATAAAGCGTTGTTGTCCAATTGGAAAGCAAGATAGGAGGGACTAGGAGACAAGGAGGAAAGAGGAAGGAAGAAGGAGGAGTAAAGATGGAGAGTATGGAGAGAATAGGATGCCAGCTGGCTCTCCGGTAAGAGCACGTGGAAATATTAGATTTACAGAAATGGGTTAATAATTAAGACAGAGCTAGCCGATATGGAACTAGTACCTGGCCAACAGCATTATATCAAATACAGAGTCTGGGTATGTTATTTGGGGCTGGCGCAGTGGCAGGACAAGACCAGTGGTAGGAGGAAAACCTACTCCTTACAGACATGTATATTTGCTTACATCTGCATAGTCCACATTGACCTGGAATTCACTCGGTAGTCCAGGCTAGCCTTGAACTCTAACAGACCTGGCTGCCTTGGCTTCCCAAGTGAGTGCTGAGAGCAAAGAAGTGTGCCAGCAAAGTCACACTTGCCATCATCTTTAATAGTTAGGTTCAAAATATAACAAAAAATCATTTAAAAATTCTTAGTCATTCATGAACAATAGCTTTTTGTTTTACATACCAATTTTAATAGCTATCTTCTCAGAGTTGTGCATCAACTTCTCAGGCAAAAAGTCTGACAACCAGAAAAAGTTAAGAAGCCCTGTGACGAAGAGATGATGTCAGGACAGTAAATTATTTTGCCTTTGACTCTGGGTGAAATGCAGACACAACAGTGTTTTTGGTAGGTAAATTTTTTTAAAAAGGCATCTGAAGGTAGCTGTATGAAGAACTAGCAAGGTCAGAGGTAGAAACAGAGACTCTAGGAGGAGGATGTGAGGAATAATAATGTGATATAAAGTCAAAAGGGAGCTATAAAGCTGGTAAGAACAGATAGGCAGTGGGGTGATGGGTTGCAGGAGACTATGAGGTCACTTTAGGATGTTTTTGATGTGGTAGTAATGAGGGTTCCTAGTCAGACACTGACTTTTTTTTTTATATGTGTTGCTTATATATAGTCATACACTATGCAAATGCTATCTATACAATACAAACAAGCCCTACCACATTCTTTTTTTCTTTTTCTTTTTCTTTTTTTTTTTTTCTGGTTTCTCAAGAAAGGACCTCTGTAACTTTGGAGTATGTTCCAGGACAGGCTCCAACTCGAACTCATAGAGGCCTCTATATCCCAAGTGCTGGGACTCAAGGGGTGTGCCCTCATTGCCTAACATACGTTACATTTTTAAAAATTTAAGTGTCTGACAGCCAAGGAACAAGTATAGGAATGAAACAGGCCTCCTGAACATTGGTGTCAGTTAGGAGCCCTAGGCAGTCTATGAGACCTCTGTCAGCAGAATTAGTGTTTATCCCTAATGCATGAATGTACTTTGGGAGCCCATTTACCATGGGGAGATACTCTCTCAGCCTAGATACATGGGGGAAGGCCTACCTCCTGCCCCAAATGATGTGACAGACTTCGATGATCCGCCATAGAATGTCTCACCCTCTCAGCTGGGTGGAATGGGACAGTTGTTGGTAGACATGGGAGGATGGGATGGAGAGGGAACTGGGATTGATATGTAAAATAATACTGCTTCTAATTTAATAAAAAAGAACAAAAATAATTGTCACACTCAATGTGTGTGTGTGTTATAAAAATGCAATGTTAGAAAATAGGAATTTAAAATATTAAAACCACTTTTTTCATAGACTATGGAAATTTTTAAAATAGTCTTTTTTCAGTAAGATACTTTTAAATTACAATAATCATATTAGCTTTTTTTTTAAAGCTAGCTATCTTAAAATTTAGTATAACAAATTAATCAGACACACAGAGGTAACACCTTTGTCAGCCCAGAAAATATATGCAGTGCTTCTATGCCTGAGTACCCTTTTATTCTTTTCATGATTTATCATGAAAATGTGGGTTGACAGTTTTATGTATGGAATGCAAATCTGGCTCACTTTATCAATCTCATGCATATTAATATGTGTGCATGGTAATTCGTGTTGCTCGTGGAATGGCCTTTAGACATTGCTTCAGTGCTATGCAATTTAATGTTGGATGTTGTGAGGGATACATTTCACAGCTTGTTTTTATTAAACTGGGAAACTGTGAAAGTTTACTAGGTGATTGTCATTCTATGATATTCTGTTACATGACCAAAATCAGTAGGTAAAATGTACTAGCACACAGGTTTGAGTGTGTGTGTGTACGTGTGTGTGTGTGTGTGTGCATGCATAATATCTTTATAAATGTACTTTTTCTTGGAAATTCATTACCATTGTTGAAGCAAGAGAACCACATGGGAAGAATAATTGTTAAAAAATGAAGGCATACATTTTCCTAAAGATACAGAAATTATCTGAATATGGTAATAATGATCACCAAGTGAATCTTAGCTCTCTAATATAATTATGAGAGAAAATAAAATTTCATAATCTATAATTATTCTCCCTACATGTCACCGGCCATTACCAGCTAGAATTTGTTATGGAGAGGAAACACTCTCATTTCATCTTCACAGATATACTTTAAGGACCAGATCTTGTGTTTTGCAGTTAAAAAAAAAATCTCTGAACCCAATATCCAGGCATTATTACTTCTTTGTGGGACAATTGCTTAAATTCTGAAGCTTCAGATTCTTCGGCTGTGAATTATATTCATGTCTATTGTTTACTAATGTCAATCCTTTGAATACCCGAGGAAGGAAGGCAATCTGGTAATACTTGCATACAACATAATTTTCTATGTTAAACGTCATCACCTGAACAAACCATGAGGAGCAAACCATTAAGCAGCATTACTCCATGGCCATTATCTGCTGCTCCCAGGTCCCTGCCAGGTTCCTGCCATGTTTGAATTTTAGGCCTGACTTCCTTCCAAATGATCAGTGATATGTAAACCCAATTAACTCTTTCTTCCCCAACTTGATTTTGTTATGGTGTGTCATCAAAGCAATAGTAACATTAACACAATGACCCTCAAGTTCCCGCTGAAAATAATGAAGGAGGGAACCTCTCAGAAATATGCTGGAGTATCATGTAAATCCTGAAATTCAATGAAAAACTGCAACAGCTGTGTGGTCTCACATGCTGTATGAGAACAGAATACTTAATATAAAGCTGAAGCTTATAATTGTGGGCTTCTTTACTCAACAGGAATTAATAGTGTAATATGGGTTCCCCACTTTGTCCTGTTTGAGGAAGCACCTCTTCCCAACCTTAAGCTAATATAAGTGATTTTCAAATGAACCATGACACCAAGGCTGAAGTTCAAGTCCAAGGCAGTAGTTAGCATCCTTTGCAAAGCATAGATAGAAGGGATGTTGGGTCAGGGAGAGCTGCATATGTACAGAGACTGATTTTTCTTTGCTACAGGGCATTAGCAAACTGGGTAACAATATGTAAAGGATACCACAAGAGCCAGGAGTGGAGCGTTTTCCACTGAAGAGACTGGAAGTCTAGAATGCCCCTTAAGATCAGAGCATCCTGGTGACATATACAACCACATGGGAGACCAAGAACAATGTATCACATGGGAATCTCCTTGAGCTACCTGACTCAGAGAAAGCATCAAAAAAAGACTTTCCATATCCTTAGTCAATATACCACTAAGCTGATTACCACCTTCCCAGACTGGAGACATCTTTCTTGTGTGACGTGTAGACCCCTTTCTTTAATTTCAAATAAGGAATCTAAGCACATCATACAATATTGCAAATAATCAAAAAAAAAAAAAAAAAGTGAGAACAGGCTTGCTCTTTCTAGAGGAGTCCACACTCATGCCTAGGTAAGTCCTATTTCCCCTTGCGCTCCTCTGAAAGCTTGCACTTCACTCTGGTGTGCCTTACTTTCTTCTCAGCCTTGCTCTTAATTATTTTGTTTAAGCACATACTAAATTATCATCACAAAATTTCCAAAACTGCTTTACTATTTAAAAACAAAACTGAAGACAGGGAGATGAGTCTTCTAGGAACATGTACCTTCTTCCGTGTTTTAGATACATGTTCGTAGAGAAACAACAGAGCTGAAAGAAAGGTAAACTGTATGAGGTAGAGATAAATTTGTGTTATCTAATGGAACCTGAAATCTATTATTCTTCCTGAAAATTAAGTTAGAAGAGAAAAATAGTGCACTTGAGGCACCAAAAAAGGAAATAGTGATGAGCAATTACATTCCCTTGACTGCATTCTACCATATCCAATTATTCAATAGACAATTCTATAAATTTCATTAAGTTCTTAATTGGAATATAATTGATTCTATTGGGAACATTGTTGATTAAATTAATTTTTTATTTTTCTAAAATTAGAGATCAGTTTTTTTAGTGAGAACAGTTCAGCAAATGAATCTCAATGATGCCTTTGTGAATAATTACCATTAGCTTTGCAATGGACATTTCTCCTCCTGCATCAGTTTCCATCTGTGAACAGTGTAACACTCTACATTGTGGAGAACTGGTACTAACGGACATGAATATTCCACAGAGGAATGGGAAATGCATATTTTCCTGCTAAAGCTACTATCCATTCTGATCTCCTCTCTCCAAGGAAGTTAAATTAGTATTCTGCTTCATGCAATCAAGTTTGTTTTAATATTCCTGATTATTGCTGTGTATCTCTCAAATCTTCTTCGAGGGTCATACAATATCATACATTTTGGCTTATAAGTAAGTTAAGTGTGTGTGTGTGTGTGTGTGTGTGTGTGTGTGTGTGTGTGTGTGTGTGATTTCATTTAGGTGCCTGCAGAGGCTAAAGCACAGTGTCAAATCCATGGAGCCGGGAAGCCAAGAGCTGCCCTACATGGGAGCTTAGAATGGTACTTCTGAGTCTCAGGCTAGAGTGCCCGTGAGGTAAGTTTGTGTAAGCAAAGTATTATTGAAACCAATTTTCCAAAATTATAAGTATTACAGAAAACTAAGAGTAAGTATCAGTTTGCTTAGTTGCTATTACATAAATTTGTGCCTTCATGGAAAGTATCAGTCTAAACTACATGTAATAATTATATGTTATGATACAATGGACAATATGTGGCCTTTCTTCATATGATTAATTATAGTAAAAAGATAACAATGGCCAAATTGGTGTTATAACATCTAGCTTTTATTCTGTAATTTTGTTTATTTGAAGGCCATGCTAATAAGACAATTTATGTACTTTTTTATTTTTAATTAACTTGTTTATTTTATGTGCACTGCTGTTTTGCCTGCTTGTATATCTGTGTGAGGATGTTGGAGCCTCTGGAACTGGAGTTACAGACAATTGTGAGCTGTCATGTGGGTCCTGGGAATTGAATACAGGTCCTCTGGAAAAGCAGTTAATGCTCTTAAATGCTGAACCAACTCTCCAGTTCCCAGTCCGTGTACTTCTAATACAAAATGGTTGTATATGTAGAAACATACTGTACCAGGTACTTCAGCATATTAATTTGTTCTTGGGAACCCACTATTGAAGCTGAGGCAGGAGAACTGCTCACAGGCAGCTCTAAGCTATGCTAAACTATAGTGTCAGTCTCTTTAAGGAAACCTGTTTTTTTTTTTTTAATTTATTTTTTATTTATTTTTATTTTTACTTTTTTCTTATTTTATATGTTGATTCCAGTTCCCTTTCCCTTCCTCCCTCCCATGTTCCCCAACCCCCTCATCCCATTCCCCCCTCCCAATTCACAGGGTGGGTAATCCCTTCCAGGAGGGATCAACATAATTGAGCAGACATCTTACATCATTTTCTGACCAAATCAGCAGATGGAGTTAGGCTTCTCAGGATTTATTTTGGCCTTTTTATTATTATGCATTGGTGGACCAAACTCCTGATAAAGACAATGTAAACATGAAGAGTTGAGTTACACTTATAGTTCAGGGGTGAAGTCCACCATAGTGAGGCTGTCCTGGCAGTAGAACCCAAGAAAGCTAGTCCCATTGTATTTTCAGTCACAACAAAGATGAATGCTGTTCTCAGAGGCTTGAACTTTTGTTCAGTTCAGGTTCCTTGTCCATTTAAAGTGGCATATGCTTCCTCAGTTAACATAACCTAGAAACTCACAGGCATACCCAGATGTTTGTTTCCATGGCTGATATAAATCCCAGCAGCTTGTAAAAAAGGTAATCACCACAGTCAAAACATATTTGAAACAAAACAAAACAAAACAAAACAAAAAAACCCACAAAATTGATAGCCAGAGGTTAAAAAGAAAAAAAACAATGCAGTTAAGAACTGAATGAAATACTTCAGTATGGTATATAAAAATGTGTATTATGATAACAATCACTCATTTTTGAAATTTATTATACCTGTTTGGTTTTAGAATAATCCATTGAGCAGGTAGATAAAATATTTGCATGTTCTATCGTCCATCAATCATTAATAAATTATACCCTCTGTTTGAAATAATTCCACACTACACTTTGATGAGGGTAATAATTAAATCTTTTAAAAGTAAACTTCTATATTGTTTTAAGTCATTTATTGTAATTTCTTTAACTTATCCAGTATGAAAGATGGCATTCAAACATATTTATAAAATCTTTGAATTCTAAGGAGGAAATCATATTGTAAATATTATGTTGATCAATTCATAACTTTGGAAAGAAACTTTCTTGATGGTAAGTGGCAAAAATTATAACTTAATTTTGAATCTTTCCAGATATCTACATATTTACTATGAGGCACTAATTTTTTTACAATGTTTAATTTAACTCTAAATATTCATGTTTGCTGCCCTACTTGTCTTCAGTCTGGGGACATTATAATTTTGCATAGATATTTTATGTAATCAGAATCTAATCAATCAGTAAACATTGGTTCAGGGCTGTGAAGACAGCTCAGAGGGTTCCCTGTGTGGTGTGCAATGAAGACTTGTGTCGAGACCCCAACACTCAGGGAGAAGTTAGTGCCTGGTGGCCGAAGTCTGAAACCCCAGAGCTGGTATGTGGCACAGACAAGCTGATCCGGGGACCTTATTCTTCAGCCAAATCAACTAAGACAGTAAGTTCCAGGGGTAATGCAATAACCCAGTTCAAAAAATAAAAGGGAGAGCAATGTTAGTAGAAGCACACTAAAAACTACTGGACTCCACACAATGCATGTACAGAAAGTGTCACCAATTACACATAGATTGAAAAAAAGGAAAAAAAGAAACAAAAAGAAAAACATTCCAGGAATGTTGTAAGTATGGCAGCCAAAGCTGAATTCTAATGTGCACTTTCTTTTGTCAATGAAAATAGGAAGAACTTAGAGACTTTCTTGGGAAAGCATTCATAATACCTACACAAACTCATCTGGCTTCCTTACTGCTCCCCCTCCAGCAAGCCCCACACCTCAGCTGGTATGGTTCAGAACAGTTCTCAGAATCATGTGCTTTATTATCCAAACCAGAGGTTTCTTGTTCATTTTTATGTTGCTTTCCCTTTCCTTTTTAAAATAAAAAGAGTGCTGATAGAGCAGGCTTTCTTACCTGCTTCAGCAATCTAAATTGTTGGTGTTAAGCTTTGAAAAAACAGTTTGAATGTCTGCTATGAAAATGTCTTTTTGTTTGTTTGTTTGTTTTTTGTTTTGTTTTGTTTTTTTTTCCACCTAAATTGTAATGCTTTTGCATTTTGGTTGTATCAAATTTCAAAGTTTTCTCTGAAATCTGGGTTTTGAAGAACTGCTTCTGTGAGAAAAATAAAGCATTATTCCTGCATGTCCCTGAAATGGATTACCAAGTGTCTACTTGCCTTCAGATGAGTGCCACTTTTGACATTCTAATATATATGGACAATTTCCAAGAGAAAAAAAACTTTACGTGAGGTCACCACAGTTGGAAATTGTTTAAATTTGAACATATTGTCTTGGGAGCAGCCTCTACACTCCAGTTCATTTCTGTGTGCTCAAGACAGTAGAGCATCCACTTGTGTGGGTAATTGTGTGGCTTGTGCTCTGCTCCCTGAATGAGCTAAGCAAGTTTCTGACAAGTTGCAAAAGTTCTCTAAGTATGCACACTGTCTTAGCCTGTTTGAGAATGGAGAGATTTTGTTTCTCTTTTTAGCTCCCTGTTTACTTTGTTACTATTTCAGGCCTTGTTAAAAAAAAGATTCCCTATAAGTATTCCTATGCTCATTTTTTTTTTCAGCCAAAAGTACTCCAAGCATTGGACAGATATGTGTATTAAAATTCCATTTGTATTTGGTCTCATCTTGATAATGCTCTAATGATTCTTTACTAATATTATTATCTCTGCTGTGGATGTTTTTGCATTTATGTGTTTGTATGTTTGTATTATGGCTTTCACTATGTTTATTTATGAAGTCTGTGTTGCTTTATCCTCTACTCTCCCCTTTTGTACTACTAAAGTACAAGTAAAGTACTACTAAAGTAAAAGACATTTTAAAAAATTAACTTAGTTTCATCCTACATTTTGTTGTTACCCCAAGTAATCAATTATAGCATAACTTCTCCAAATGTATATGTAAACTCTTCCTGAATACTGTCAAGTTCATCTTTGTTTTATTACCTTGGCTAAGAAATAGTAAAATAAAAATTAAAAAAAATAAATAAAAACAACGAAGTATCACTCTTTGCTGTAATTCCCAGTTGCAGGGACTCAAGCATCCTCAGGGATACTTTGACTCAGCTTCACATCCTTCACACATTTCTATCAACATAAAGATGTAAGGACTGATTTTGAAATAAAGATTTCAATACTTATTCTCCTCCTTTTTTATTTTATTTTATTTATTTATTTATTTATTTATTTATTTATTTATTTATTTGACACAGGGTTTCTCTGTATTGTTTTGGAGCCTATCCTGGAACTATCTCTTTAGACCAGGCTAGCCTCAAACTCACAGAGATCCGCCTGTTTCTGTCTCCCAAGTGCTGGGACTAAAGGCGTGTGCCACCAAAGCCCAGTGCTATTTTTGTTAAGAATATTGGACAAATGGAACACAATCTTTTCTTTAGTTGTAATGGAGCTAAATCATGGAATTTCCTTTGAATGTGTTTCCCTTCCTTTCTGTCATATGAATTCTTATTCAGCTTTAAACCTCTCAACCTTTCAATGCTTTGTTATAGAGTTCTATAGAACACTGACTTTTTCCCTGGTGTTACCTTTGTTTGACTTAATTTTGTTCCATGTGCCTTGCTAGGAATATGTTAGAGAACCCCCGAGTCCTGTAATATGTGAGGCATTAAAGGAATGTGATTATTAAAATTAAATATTAGAATTGATTGGAGAATGTATTTTTTCATAGATATTCTACAATTCTACCAACTGTGGAGAATATTCTGAGGTCTAAATTCCTCATGGTACAGTGAAGTGGTTGGGGGATATTTTTAAGTTTTGCAATTGTGGTGTGTGTGTGTGTGTGTGTTTGTGTGTGACTACACTTGTAGACATTGGGTGACATCTTGGAAGAGTTGGTTCTCTCTTTCCACCATGTGGATTCTGGAGTTGGTTTAGCAACAAGCAAGCACCTTTATTCCTGAGTCATTACATTAGCCTGATGCCTTATTGAATGATTCATTCATTGTCTCCTTCATTCTTTCATAATCTTGGGAATTTAAAATTAGGGAAGCATTGCCTCTGTAGAAAAGATTTAAGTATATGGTAACACACATATAAATACATGGATGTATTTACAATATTTACATGTAATTAGCCAGGAAATAGATACAAATTTAAAGTGCTATGGGTGTTATGAGCACTTTCCCTGCGGCCTGGTCCCACAGCTGTGTCAGCCCCAAAATAATACACACACACAGACACTATATTAATTATGAAACTGTTGGGCCACTTACTAGCATTTCTTATTTAATAGCACTGCCATAAATATTAACTCATTTCTATCAATGTGTTTCCACGTGATCTTATGTTACTGGAACTCTTCTCTCACATCCCACACCTTGACTCCTCTCTACTACATCTCCCAGAATTCTTCTTGTCTCCTAGTCCCATCTATCTTGCTTTCCTATTGTCCAACAGGGCTTTACTAACTAACCAATAAGAGAGCATCTCTTATTTTCTGTCTAAAATAAAAAGAAGGGTTTTAACTTAAACATAGTTGAAGAGAGGGAGGAGTGATCTTATGAGTAAAGGGGACAAGACCATTTTGGGAATACCCATAGAAACAGCTGATTTGAGCTAGTGGGAGCTCATTGACCCTGGATTGACTGTGGAAGAATCTGCATAGGACAAAAGTAGACCCTTTGAATGTGGGTTATAGTAGTGTGGCTGGGGTAGTCTGTGGGACCACAGGAAGTGGGACTAAGGAGTATTGCTAGTGCTTGAATTGGATTTTGGAGCCCATTCTCTTTAGAGGGATAACTTGCTCAGCCTAGATATGGGGCAAGGGCTTTCGTTCTCTCTCAAAGTGATAAGCCAGACTTTGTTGACTCCCCATGGAAAGGAAGTCTTACCCTCTCCGAGGACAGAAATTAGGAGGCCTGGGAAGTCTATGGTACCACTGACAATGGATCCCTAGTGCAGGGCAAACTTCAGGAACCCATCCCCATGGAGGGATACTCCCTTAGCCTGGAGACACAGGGTAGGGCCTAGGCCCTACCCCAAGTATCTTGACAGACTTTGATGATCCCTCATGGAGGGCCTCACCCTCCCTTGAGAGGAGGATGAGGGGATATGTAGGGTCAAGGAAGGATGGGATGATAGGTAAAATAAGAAAAAAGTTAAATTATAAAAGGAAATAAAGAGAAATAGTATTGAATATATTTTCTTAATTTTATTGATACCATATTTGAGGTAGCATGCTACCTTAATACCTCTTATTTATAAATAGTCTAGTTTTAGAATGCTCACCATGTGCATATCATCTTTATGTGCACTGTCACTTAGGCAGCACCAACTGGTTTAGTTCAGATTTGCTTCAGCTCTTACATCTAACAGCACATTTATCAGATGCCAAAGATGGGAGCTCCTATAGAGTCAGTATAGTACAAGTCATGAGCTGGAGAGGGAAATCTAATTATTCTTGATGACATAGGCATTTTAAGTCTATCTTCTTATAAAATGATGAATACTATTTTGTCTTCAAGAAACTGAAAGATGGATATACAAGGTATCTTCATATGCCCAAGGAAATGGAATGCAATGAAAAATATGCAACCCTTCCTGATAGCTACACATCATCATGAAATTACTATCTCCCATCCAAATAGAGAGCATTACATTTTTAAAACCCTAGGAGGAAAAATGTAGCAGATATATAAAGGAGTGACTGAATGGAAGCATTAATATGGCTCCATGACAAAGATCTTTTCTTTGTCTACACAATTTATAAATACAAAGATAAGTTTCAGGTGGACTACCATTTTTAAATGTATGTGTAAACTTGTAAATTCTTAAAGGAATCTTTAAGAATGTGTAAATTTTCAGCATGGTATAAATTAATTCAATATGTTATTTGGAGTTTTATGGGTTGTTTAAAAATCCTCTATAGAAATTTCATGTTGTTCTCACATGTGTATGTGAAGGAGGAGTGTTATTCCCAAAACACTGTAATTGTGGATTACTTTGAATTGTTACTAAATATGTTTTTTAAGTGTCTGCTGTTCTTGCAGAGATTCAGATTTCAGTACCCAGCACCTACATCAAGAATCACACTTGCACCTTTAACTCCAGCTTCATAGACTCAAGATCCTCTTCTGGCTTCTACAGGACCACATACATGTGGCACACAAATAGAGTCATACACACATACACAAAAATAGAAATTAAATAAAATAATTCAGACTGTCTTATTCCTCCATTTTTGTCCTGAAACACAGTGTGCTTCATCCAGCTTAGGTTCCACTGATATCAAATTATCTTGTCCAAATCTAATCACATAAAAAATTTATTTTTAACTTGTACATAAAAAATTAAAAATGTGTAGCTTACATTATATTCTATCATGATATCACTAATTATTTCATTTATAAAGACTATATGTCTTACAACTAGTTAGACATTCTTATGCTACAAATATACAAAGGATAAATCCTCACATATATTCACTTGAAACAAAATCCTCTGTTAATAGATTTTCACTATCCCCTTTATTCCCTTTTGTATCTTGTGTATGATTCCTTAACTAAGTGTGATTCTTATCCACATTTCTCTTCAAATAAATATGTATTTGTCAGCAGTTCAAGCTAACCCACACAGTAGCAAATGTACAGGCTCTCAATCAATCAGTAGCTGACACTGGCAGCTTTCTGTGTCTATTTAAAAAATATTATTTTTGTGAGAACAGATATTCATTTAAAGCTTTATATATTCATTTGATTTGACCATTAAATTCTAGTTTTATATGTCATGATTTTCCTCAGGGTGGAGACTAGCCCCTATTAAATATCAAAATCTGTGATAAAATTCTGGTCTGATATGAAATTTTCAATTGATGTAGGAAAGTATTCTGGCAAGCTACTCTTAAAGGCACTGAAATTTAATGATATAGTTAAAGTGTTATAACATTTTGAAAGGACATTAGAGGTCAGAGTGAAACTCCCTCATTTTCACATGAAGAGGCAGTAGAACAATACATTTTAATAATTTGTTCAATGTCACTTTAGTTTTTATTGGGTATAGATTGCATATTTTATTCAGTTCCTCAAGTCTCATGTGAATGGTGGTATTTCAACAGACTTTCAGTCCCATATAAGATTACTCATGAAGAAAGTGAGAGGTATGCAACCTTATCCCACAGAAAATTAAATAAATGGTAATGAAGAGATATAGCCAAGAGATGAAAGGGTCCCTACTATCCCTCCTCATACTTCAAAACTCTGGTGATGCAATTTCCTGTGACAAATTATGAATATGTGTGTATTACACTTCACTGGCAAGAATGCTGATTTAAACCTTCTGTAAACACATTAATGGAAGAAAATGAGAAAGACAGATGGAGAAAGAGGTAGATAATCATGTTTAGAATCGCAGTGCAGTGCAGAGAGACATCCCATAAAGGTATTTGCCAC